>NC_092458.1:37669473-37982231 GCF_047495875.1 Pithys albifrons albifrons | reverse complement strand
AATGTGATTCTCTGCAAAATGCTTTTACATGTACTGAATTTCCCCACTTTTTGATATATTATTTAATGGGAAATAGTTTTGAAAAAAGTATTCCAGAACTACTTCCAATTCTTCCTTTATAACTTGCTAACAACAGTGTAGCATAAAGCCAATGTCTATAACTTGAATCAAGAATTCAATAAATCTGTTGATGAAAATTTCTGCTATGAAGCAAGATGAAAATCAACAGCATGGATACTTGACATTTTCCATGCCCATATCCTCCACAGTAATTTCCTTTGCTTTCCACCTCCAGAATGTGTTTTTTAAAAATATTTTAAGACATATAGTGAAATTTCAATTCAATATTTAATATTTATATTACTGTTATTCAGCAATGGAAGAAACAAAGTTCTTCATTGCTTTGGGATATTGTGCATGATTTGGAGAGTCTAAAATAGCACACATATATGTATTTTGATGATCAAGAAGCAGGCTCATGCAGGTCCCTTGAGAGCACAAACACAGTTACATTTGTCTTATGTCAGGTAGATAGAGAGGAAACATTCTAAGATTCATTGCTTTGAGACCACTTTCCCTGCTCTTTCTGCCATAAACTAAAAGCCTTGCATAAGTATGGTGGATAATTTCAACATATTTTGAGTGCAGTACTACAATTTAATTCACTAGTTTTTGTAAAAAAACATGGAAGAAAGAGAGGAAGATGGTCAGAATAGAAAGAGTATTATTGTATGATATAGGAAATGAACATTTTAACACTGTAAAAGATTTATGTTTGACAGAATTAGGTGGACCGTTATTTCAACTCCAATGTACATGGGACTCCAGTATTATATACTGACCTAGTACTGGATTGAATATGCTTGAAAATATTATGGGGATGATGCTTTGTGTGTCTATTTATTTTCTAGTGAATTAACACAAATTCTCACTATTTTAGTTGTTATACCTGGAAGGTGTTATGATAGAGAATATTTTTGAAAGTATTACACCAACAATATAAGTAGCTGGAAGCTGTAAAGGGCTTGTCTAATTTTCCTTGTTTACTCGAACTTGGCACTTAGTCTGAACTAGATATATTTTTAGATGCTTCTCTTCTATTTAATATTAGTAAAAATCTTCATGATTTAGAACATGCCTATATACTGTTTCTAGGAATAAAACATCATTACTCTCCCATATCTTTGCAGTGTTCTCCAGAATATGTTAATTTACAGAAGAAGAAAATCTGTAAATAAAACTGAAAAACATAGAAGATATACATTTGAAAAAATGTAAGCAGCTTCCAGCTGATTTTAGAACTAAACTACATAGAATTCAATATATATAATCACTTCAAATCTCATCTGAGAATTTGTTGTTTGGGGGTGGTTTTGTTTGTTTTTTTTGTTTGTTTTTTTGTTTGTTTTTTTTCTTGATTGCATTCAAAGATAGATAATTTGGGGCTCTTCTGAGCATGACTCAAGTGAAACATATTCCTAGAAAACAAGATAGGCTTTCATTGTTTTGATTGTTTATGGTTCAATAAAGCATGAGGATATTTGTTAAGGGAAAGTCAGTAGACTGGGGTGATTTATCCTATTCCTGAACAAGATAAATCTGTTGATGAAAAACAATGACCTTTACAGTTTCTGCTTCTAGACTAATATTTTTGCTTTACACATCAAAAAATCTCAGTAATTTGTTTCTTTCTTTGCTCATGATGTGTTCATATATATTAGCATCTAATTAACTTGTAAATTACTTTCATGAACTATATTTGGATTAAGCACCATTTGAAAGAACTGTGCAATCCATAGGCAGCTGTCTCTTTGAGAAGTGAGCTAAGGTATACTCAACAGTTTTTGTTAAATTTCATGAAAGAATCCTATAAGAAATATTTAAGAAAAGCCAATGAATTAAATCTAGATGAACTGTTGAGAAATAATGCTAGAACTATTTTATGAAAAAGCTAGCTGTTGGACCATTCAATCAGTTTCTTTCTGATGTTTTTAAATTATTCTAGAGGCAAACACAGGTCTGTCTATTTTGTTATGATGATTATGTGGTGATGTAAAAATAATAACAGTAAGGCTAATTGTGTAAAGATGTTGAATTTTTGCTAAAAGAAATTTAGCTAGATGGTTTTTTATGAAGCTGTAAACATTTAAATATTCAGTCCCAAATCCATGTAATTGTATTAATTTAGTTGATACACTTGGTCATATATAAAAAAGTAATTTTAAAAAATTAAAACCACTTTTTTAATTGTGTATCTTAGACATTATTGGCATATCATGAGCTTCAGTAATGAATAATCACAGCATGTCATCATATATTAAATAATCAAAATCAGGATGTCAACAATTTAATTTAAATATGATCAGTGGTGCCAAATCATAATAAATATATTGGTGGTGCCAGTGGTATGGATGAAGCACATTTTTCTGTCCGTTTGAGTATTAACATCAAAACAGTCTAATGATCTTTGACTTTTATCCTGTGCGGGTTGTCAATACAGACAAAATAGTAAGTTTTGCTTTAAAAGGGAAGATAACATCTGAAATGTTTTATGGAATTTTGGGCTACATAGCCTTACAAATTCATTAGTTAACAAAAGCAATTCTTTTTCACTGTCTTTTCACCTGTTCTCCATAGAAGAGATAATTTACTGAGTCAGAAGTCAAGAGGAAAAAAAGGATAAATGAATCAAAAAGGGAATTAATTGGTATGTAGATAATGAACCAAGAGCCAATAGTGTATTTCTTAGATAAGGGGAATAGGACAAAATGTGTGTGAAAGAAGAAACCCATAATGAAGATGTTGAATAGAAGCCTTACTCATTTATAAAGTTATATTTTAACGTTACAAAAAAGAAGCCTATTTAATGCAGCTCTGTTAAGTCTTAATTCAAATTCACTTTGAATGTCTTTCTGCTTTATCAGCATGCAATTTGGCATGTATATCTTAATAATTCTCCTGAAGCTATTTTGAGATTAATATAGATCAAAAATAAAAGGTAAAATTGTAAGGTTTTCTTGGACATATTCTCTTTCTTGATTTTTATTATTGTACATTGTTCATGTAATCAAAAATAAAGTTTCCTTTTAAGTTATCTTAGTGTTAAATAAAAAGGCATAGATGTTTTTAAGTGTGATTCAGCTAACCAGTTTTAGACACCTACATTAAGATAAAATGAACTAATCCTTATAGGTCTTATTCTTACAATAACTAATTTCTCTGTACTTGAAATAAGGCAAATATAACTAAAATTCATAGTATATACTATACAAAGGGTAAATTTAATTCTTATTTGTTGATTTTTTGTTGTCTATTTTTTAAAATAATTATCTTTTATCTTTAAATGTCAAGAAAATGTGATCTAAAAAGAAAAAAAAAAGAGGAGAGAGAGAGCAGTATGTAAAGACTGTGGTGAGATGAAGAAAGAAACCAGTTTAAATCCAAATGAGTCTACCTAAGAGATTATTCAAAGGAGTTTTGACTTTCAAAACACAGTAAAATTTATCACAAAAGACTTTTAATCTATATTTATATGTCCACGTCTTTATGCTCTTAATTCCTAAAGTCCTTGTTCATTGTTGCCCAAGTAAAGAACCTTAACTGTCTCTTTTTCTTGTCACAGAAGTTTATTCCCAGTTCACATTGCTTACCAAATTTGCTCTTGGTTTATGGCTGAGTCAGTCATTCTAGTCTTCTTTACAAATGATTGAAAGAACAGGTACTTCCAGAACTTAAACCTCTCATGTTAAAATGAGCAAATTAAATAGATCAGTGGAATGTGGAATACAACTATTTACTAATTAAGAGGTCTACAGTAAGATGAAATATTTCCCCTAAACATTTATTTGTATCTCCTTAATAGGCTCCATAAGGGATGTAACATGTATAGTTCCAACACAGATATTAAAATAGTTGACACTTAAAGTTAGATTACACAAACTTCACCTGGATCTTTAAATGTCTGCTTTTAGAGATGACCAAAGGCATCTAAGTCCTGAGAGCCTGGAGCCTACTTTGCAATTATGCTTTTATCATTTTCTTGTCTATCCCCCTTTCTGGCTGGGTTTGTATAGCATGCTGGCAAAGAAAGAAAAAAACAAGAACAAAGAGGATCATGCTGTATGAATTTATAAGCATTATACAAGCAGCAAAGAAATATAAAAATGCAGTTTCCATTGACCTCTATTAGGCTGCCTTTGATGAGACATCAAAGAAGTATTTGTAAAGATTCTCTAGGTCAAATGATCAAATAATGAAAATTATGACAAGTTCTTGTGGTGACAGTGCATGTGAATATGATTAGTTAATTCTAATTTATATACCACATCTCAATGCATAAATAACACTACACAAACACCTGAGAATTTTATTGATGAGATGCTACTGAGTACAGTTAAACCTAGTAGACCTTTATTTATCTTCTTCCTCTGGCCGCTAACATGCTAGAACTGGCCAATTTTATAAATCTTGAAACATTGTCTCTTTATGCACTGGCCACAGATTTTGAACATGTTCTTCAAGCCATTTAGGCAAATAAGATTTTGTTTCCAGGGTCAGTACCAGTCAAAAAATGGAAAGTTTATTCGGTCTAAATATATACCCTTTTTGAAGAGAGTTCTCAGACATTCAGTTTTTGAAGAAGCCTTATATCAGTGAACTTTTTTGAGAAAATTTCACAGTCACTGATTTTTTATTGGTTTTTTTAAATATTAAACTTCTATGCCTTCTCTTATGGATTAAGTCATTTTTATTTGTAACTGGACTTTAACATTAAATGTCTATTTTCTGTTTGTGACATGGAATATACCAAATTACAACAGTGAACACATGCAAAAGAAAGAAGAGGGGAAAAAATAGTAAATTATCCATGTCATAGACCTTTTAAATGAATGGTTATTCTGGTTTTTCATTTCTCATTCTCATTCTTTCAAGGTGCTTACAGTTTATTTCTTTCCTAGGTTTAGAGCAAGAGCAATTTATACTGTCACTAGTCCTACAAAAACAGTGTCACACCCATGTTTCTTAACTTCTTCACCCACTGAGGTTTTCATCTGAGACATGCTTTTTGAATTTTGAAGTTTGCTAATTTATATATTCTAAATGTACTTAATTCTGTTTTATATGCATTGGGGTTTGAGCCCATATTGTCTTTACTAGCTAGTTGTTATCTTTCTGTGCTATTTTCCATAGTATATTTGTAGAAGTCATCTTTATTTCCAGCATTCATTTTGCTGGGGTAAACTGTCCAAGCTCTTTCAGAGTCCATAAAATTAAGTCTCTTTAGTCTCCTTATCGTCTAAGGATCCTTCCTCTATTCTTTCTCCAGTGCAAAGAATGCTAAACTTTATAAAATAGCTTTAAGATCTCCTTAAAATCTCTCTGCCTCTATTAGGCATATTGCTCTAGTAAATTTCCCTTCGTGTTGCTTGTCATCTTAATGTTAGGATTGTTTCATGCATATATTCCTGTAGAAAATTCATCCTTTATTATTATTAGTCTCTGCATAAAATTTTCTTTGGACTTTTCCTTCTTAATCATACTTTGTTTTGATTTGTGAGGTTTTTGGCTAGTTGGTTGGTTAGTTGGTTTGAGTGTTTTGGGGGGAGTTGGTTTTTTTTTTGTTGTTGTTGTTGTTTGGTTTTGGTCTTTTTTTTCAGTATCAAGAAATTACTTTTTTTAAAAGCTGTTTATATATTACTGGTCAAGACTGCGGTCTTTCAAAGGAAAATGTCTCAAATTATTTTAGTAGGCAGATGATCAAACATTCCTTAAACTGTAACCTCTTACACAAACTCTATTTGAAGTCTTCTGAAGGAAAGCTTATATTTTAACATGTTTTCTGTAAATTCAATTCTCTCTTTCTAGAAGCATAAAACTTTGTCCCAAGTTCCAATATGAAATCAGGGTAATAAAAATAAATCTGAATGCTTGTTTAAAAAGCATACAAAATAGTACTAATATTTCCATTTAAAATACTTTAATAATTAAATCTCAAGTAGGTACTCGTGAAATAGAATGAAATTGCCCAGTAACTTTGGGAGGAATATTATCATCCAAAGGAGTGGTTCAGGATTTTTACCTGGATCTTGTTCCAAGAAAGTATTTTCACAGTGTGTTCTACAGTCCCAGAAAAGGCTACTTGACATTTTATTTAATAAGAATAGTGAAGTCCAGTTATTTTAAAATCTTGGAGTGAAAAAAAAAAATCAAACAATTAATTAGTCTTTTGCTCAGAGTTAAAGTCATACACTAAAGTGTAACACATGATGTAGGGGTAAACATAAGGGTATCATGACTGAAAATTTAAGCACTGGTTATACAGCATCTTAAGAAAATGGGGAGTTAGCGTGAATGACAAATAAGAAATGATAGATGATAACCATCCGCGAAAGGCGATGATAGCAAGCAATGTGGTTTTGATATATAAAGAAGAACTGAATGGAAAGTTCCTCAAACCTTTTGGCTGAGATTCTCAAAGAGATGGATACCTTGGGGCCTTTTCACAGATTTCACAAACTAATTTATTTTACAGCATTGCAACACTTTATATGTTGCATTCATTTCTCTTATGTTTAAGGAATTTATATTGCTTTTGTTGCCTGTGCCACTTGCATTTCTTGTCTAAAATTAAAGCTGTTCAAAGAGAGCCTGTTATACATTTTAAGAGTTTAAGTTACCTTTGTTAGTTTTTTTAAATTTATTTTTGTTTCTACATAATCGCCAAGGTAGACTGCAAGTCTTTGAATGCTACAGATTTTTTGAATATGCAGTGAGTAAACAGTTGTGTGAAGAAAACTTTTGATGCATGTGCCTTTACTTACAAATCAACATTCTATACAAATGAACTAGAGTTTTAAGATGAGAGCAACGCGAATAACATCCATACACGTTTTTAAAGTGAGCACCTCAAAGAAGAAAACTATTCAGGAAATAATGTGTCAGAGCAGAAGTCAAGCACCTCCAGGAAAAAAAGCACTTGGGAAAATGACTGCTCATGATATTAGTAAACACCTGAACATCAAGGCAAAGCAGCCTGCTTTGCAGTTATTTCTCCTCTCTATAGTGATAGGATAGTCATAACAGGCAGTCAAGAACAATTATCTTGGTGGCCTATTGTAGATCAGTTAAGCTACTATTTAAACTTATATAGTCCTTAGACTCCTGGCAAATGGCAAGTACTTTGCTGAAAATTGATTATTCAAGCAGGTTGTGGAGTGATGAGCTGATAAGGCCTGATGAGTTGAGGGAGACGCCTCAGTCCCCTGGAGGGGTGCTCCCCGCAGAAGAAAAAAGGCAAGGCAAACTGATAAGATTAACAAAGGATGGAGTGTTAAAAAATAGCATGGCCTTCCTTTGCGACATCTTCTATGACTGCTCAAGTGCCCACCTCACGTCAGGCATCTGCATCACCCTCCCCAATAGATTGACTATTAGTCACAAAACCATCTGAAGAAGAAGAAGAGCAGTTTAACTGCAACTTGGGGAGAAAACTTTCCACCTCTGGGAGGGCAACCTACGAGCTACCCTGTCTTCCCCATTCTATCAACAATGCAGGAGTAAGCAACTGAATTATTTATCTTCTTACACTTTATTAATTATAATTTGCTATACCTCACTGCCTGTATGCGTGTTAATGGGAAGTGGCTGTATTTTTCCTGCTTCTTTTCTTCTGGGTTATTGAGTGTGTTTACACGTGGTGTTGAACTGTTGTGTTTCTGTTTAGTAATCTTCTGTTAATTAAGTTTGTTATGGGAGTGGCATACTGCTGGGGTGGCCCTTGAAATGTGTGTTGTGCCGGTGTCTTTGGGGGTATTTTGTACAATCCTGCAGCTAAATGTTATCACCGGCTAAGTAACCCATATAGTCATTGTCACGTACCTGTACTAATAAATGTTATTTCTGGAGCTATCATGAGAAAGATTCTTTTCTTTTGTTGCTATTAAGTGTTGCCTCAATAACAGGGGTTAGATGTCTTTCCGACCTGTGTGCTGGCTGTGTGGTTAGGCAGTGTTGGTTTCATAAGGCTCTAATGTTTCTGGAGGCGCTTATTGCTAATAATTTCTCCCTGGCTGAAGTGCGGCTTCATATCAGAGGTCAGAACCCCTTCCAATCTGTGTGCTGTCCGTTAAGTCGACAGACAGTGTTGGGGACATAAGGATGTGATTGTCTGGAAGCACTTACAACTAATAACTTTTAATTAATATAGTTAAAATTAGAAATCTTTGCATTTCTGTCTCACTCCTCCCTTTAACGTGACACAGGTCTTAAAGGATGATGGGTGCTGCAAATCATGCCTCATATAAGGTCAGTCCTGTGTCAAATTTAATTAAAAGTAGCCAGTACATACAAATGTTTCAGCTTTTAAAGTTTACTTGTCTTCAATACTAATTTTCACTAGTTCTTGGGTATCTGTCTGAAGTAGCTAGTAGTTTTGACTACATTTACTCACTTTTAACTTTTTTAAGTCACCTGTAGGAGAATCTTTTGTTCTGGAATAAAAAGCCCTTTTAAAGATCTATGACTTCAGAAAAATGAAAATCACAAAGTAGCATTTATTACCTCACTGCCTCACTAATGTCAGCATTAATATAGCATGCAGCATGAGTGTCTGATAAAAATACAGAATCTTCATGATGATATAAGGAAAAAAAAACCAGAATAGAAGATGTGGAACTATTAATATAATAAATCATGATACAATTTCTAAAAGCTTTAGTCTTCTGTACTTTGCTACTTCCTACTGGGGTAAGAGTAGATTTGCGGCAGTCAGAGGTAGAGACAACTAAGGCTGCAGTGTGATCAGAAACCTCACCAAAGACAAAGGACTTTATTTTTAGTTACAGCTTCATAACATGCCAGCAACACTATCGGTTAGCTATTTCACCTAACATACATGGAAAGATTCTACTGGTTACAAGGTATTCACATTTTACAGGTGGCTCTTGCTCCTTAAGGGTACATTCACCAGTCACCTCAGACATTAGGAGAATAACACACACACTGTCACCCCCACAACTTCCAATAAAAATAATAAAAGATCTTCAGATAAAATATGTTCAACATTGAAATGTATACCCTTTGAGGAATAAAAAATTATGAACTCCCTGGCTTTTACAGTTAGCAGTGTGTTGTTTCTGACAGAACAATGATGATGTCATAAACTACTTTATGCTTCAAATACATTCAGCTGCACCACATTTTACATTTCAGAAATTAATGAACTGTATCAAGAGTTAGGGATATTGTAAATACAGATCTCTATTTGTCACAGATAATGGCACATCTCAGTGAATATTCTCAGTCTGCCTGAATATTGTAAACATGAACTGTGAAACAATGTGGATATTTAATATAATTATGAGAATCTTTTGTAATTCCTTATATTCTTGGTGATGAACTGAGTTGATGCAGAATGTGCATGTAAGAGAAGAGTCTGCAACTCTTTCAATATTCATTAGAATGGTGTGGAGATCTTTGTACACCAAGTGTATGCACAGTACTATGATAGCTAAAATCACTGAAAGACAATCAAAACATTGTTATTGTGTGCATGTGTGCATATTGCATTTCTCGCCAATGATATATTTTTCTTTTTAATCTTCATTTTAGGGTCTACCTAAGGCTTTGTTCTTGTTCCTCTCTTGACCTAATCTTTCTTCCTCTAAGATGTTTTACTTAAAATTTCAGCATGGATCATCACATATATAGATGACATCCTCCTTCAAATGACATCTCACAGATTTCTTTGTCTTAGTTTGTGCTAACACCTATGCACACAATTAGCTTTTTACTTGTTTTTAAAACAGATATAATAAATACAACTTTGCTAACTGAAATGTCATAATTACTTCACTATATACTTACTAAATGTTTTTAAGACGTGTAAAATGAGATTTACTTGAACAACTCTGATTCTTTTACAGTCTATTCTATTTTTCAATAAATATTCTTTCATTAATTGTAATATATTTAGTTAAAATATGTTTAGACTGGTTTTTGCAGTTGAAGGTATTTACATTACTAATTTTGAAAAACCTACTAACCATTTTTCTCAATATGCTGGTTAGAATTTATATTGAAATATCCAAACTTAAGTGTCAGTGACTGAGGTATCTAAACCCTGTCACGAGTTAAATGCTAATTTAGAATCCTGTTTTAATCAAAGGACGTCAGGGAACTACTGTCTGGAAAGCTGCACTGCTGCCCACTGCACTGCTGTCCAAAAACATCTGTCTGCTTTAGAATAACTAGGCCCTCTGTGTTGACTAAAAGGCTACATTCAGCTTGTCTAGAGAAAGCCTACTTACATTTTTGGTGACTGAGTGTCAGTGAAGGGGGCTGGAACATCAGAAAAATTTTCCGTGGGTGACCTGTGCCTCCTGCAATAAAGATCACACATCCCAAATAATGTTTTACAACACCATAAATGCTAATAAATGTTTGCATAAGAGTAATAAAATTGAACTCTAGATCACTGTCCCTTGTGTTAGATGCACATGTATGCATGCGTATGTGTGCACGTGACAGAGAGTGGCAGAAAGAATTTCTCTGTAATTAAACTAGGCTTGTGAAAACAATGTTGTGGCTAACACCTGGGACTTTATTTTTCTTCATCTTATAAACCTTGTTCTTTTTCTCATGCTATTATTAAAATCATATTTACTTCAAAAGATTCAAAATTATTGCTTTTCTTGCTAGAAAATGTTTCAATGAAGAATTGTATGTCTTTATCTCCTATAATAATAACATTCATGTAAATATGTTTCTCTGAATATACTTTATATGATTTTTCTTTTAGAAGTTGACATATGTCTCAGTATAAATGAAGACTAAATTTAAATTCAATTTCCTAATCCATTATACATCTGCATTTGTCATATAATTTGAAAGTGAAAGAGATTGTCTATAAAATGTCTCTAGTAATCTTCCAGTATAAGTACGTTATTATGTGAGATTTAAGTGAAAAAAAAATCAGACATTACAAATAAAATGTAGCTATTATTTCAAAAGATACTATTTTGTGAAGAACTATAGGTTAGACTTGCATAAAGAAATAATAGTGGAGTGGTTTTTGTAGAAAACAAGGTGATGTATTATACACATTTAAGATAAATTTTCAATAAAACAAATACTTTGGTAAAGCAGATTTCAGGTTTGTGACTTTTTCCAAGGACAGGAGTCAGGTAAAAATTACAAGTGTTATGATTTTAATTAAACATGCTGTTTTGCAACATAAAAAGAAATCAGAACAGATTTAGATGGGGCAGAGGAAATGTTTTTTCTCTTTCTTTATGCTTTCATTTGCCAGAGTGGATGAATACAAACAATGCCACATGTTACAGAAAAAATCCTTTGATAATGTTGATGACAGGAAAAAAAAGAAATAGCAGAAGCATTTTTCTTAACTAAACTAGAGGTTGCATATACCAGTCCAAGTGGCTCTTCAGAAAGTTGAAGATGAAAATAAATTAGCAAAGCATTTTCATATTGGGTAATGTTTTATGTGCTGTGTGCTGTGATTACCTGTTATGCCAGAGAAAAGCTTAAACAGAAGTAAAAGTTCAGTAGACATTATTTATAGCTAAGGTTTAAAAACATGCTCGGGAGCACTGGAGATTTCAAGCTTTCTCTGACTGTCTCAACTATTATGGAAACAACAATAGCATTTTTTCATTACTGCCAAACTCAGTTATCCAAGCCTTTGTAATGCACAACTGTGTCCTGTGGCCTTACAGGGTGTTTGCTTTCAGTATTAGTCAAAGGTTTCACCTTGAGAGGCAATATCCAAAAACAAAGTCAGTATGAAACACATTCAGTTTTTTGTCTGTCCATCTCAATTTTTGACTAGTCCTTGCAGTATAAAGACAGGCACTGACGAAGTCCCCATAATCCAGGAGGAATTGGTTAATGACCTACTATGCCACTCAGACACTCATAATTCTATGGGCCTGTATGGATTGTACCCAAGAGTAATGACGAATTTGGCAAAAGAGCTTGCCAAGCCACTTTCAATCGTTTCCCAGCAGTTCTGGCTAACCAGAGAAGCCCCAGTTGACTGGAAGTTACCCAATGTGATGTCCATCACAAGAAGGGTCAGCAGGATGATCTGGGGAACTACAGGCCTGTCAGCCTGACTTCAGTACCAGAAAAGCTCATAGAGCAGATCATTGTGAGTACCATCACATGACATGTACAGGACAAACAGGGGATCAGGCCCAGCTAGCATGGGTATAGGAAAGGCAAGTCCTACCTGACCAATCTGATCTCCTTCTACGGAAAGGTGACCTTCTTAGTGGATGAGGAAAAAAGCTGTGAATATTGTCTATCTAGACTTCAGTAAAGCATTTGACATCATCTCTGACAACATTACCTCAGAGGAACTGGATGCTCATGACTTGGATGGATGTACTCTTCACTGGGTGAAAAACTGACTGGATGGCCAGGCTCAGAAACTGACGGTGAATAGAACTAAATTGTCTTGGTGTGTGGTCACCAGTGGTGTTTTCCAGGGATCAGTATTAGGGCCAGTCCTGTTTAATGCCTTTATTGATGATTTGGACAAGGGAATGTATCCTTAGTAGGTTCCCAGATGACACCAAGTTAGGTGGGAAGGTTGATCTGCTGGAGGGTAGGAAGGATCTACAAAAGAATCTGGACAGACTGCATTTATGGATCAAGGCCAACTGCCTAAGGTTCAATAAGGAGAAGTTCAAAGTTCTGCACTTGAGTCACAACAACCCCACAAAGCGATACAGGCTTGGACAAAGTGGCCTGAGAGCTGCTCAGAAGTAAGGGACTTGGGGTTGCTGGCTGACAGTTGGCTGAACCTGAGACAAAAGTGTGTGCAGATATTCAAATAGGCCAATGGCATCCTGGCCTATACCTAGTGGGGCCAGCTGGATTAGGGAAGTGATTGTCCTACTCTACTTGGCACTGATGAGGAGACGCGTTGAGTTCTGTGTCTAATTCTGGACCCATCATTTCAGAAAGGACATTGAGGTGCCACAGTGTGCTGAAAGAAGGGCAGTGAAGCTGGTGAAGGAAAGGTATTTCGAAAATATGTCATATAAGGAGCATCAGAGGAAGCTGGGTTTGCTTGGTCTGGAGAAGAGGGAGCTCAAGGGGACCTCTTACTCTCTACAACTACCTGAAAGGAGTTTGTAGTGAGATGGCGATTGGTCTCTTCTACCATGTGTCAAGTAAAAGGACAAGAAGAAATAGGCTTAAGTTGAAACAGGTCAGGTTCAGGTTAGATGCAACAAAATTCTTTTTCACTAAAAGAGTCAGACATTGGAATAAGTCACCCAGGGAGGTTGTTGAGTCACAGTCTGTGGAAGTGTTCAAGAAACATCTGGATATGGCAATTGGGGATATGGTTTAGGGGTGATGATTATGGTGGTGCTAGGCTGAGACTTGGACTAGACGATCTTGAAGGTCTTTTTGTGATTCTGTTTGATTCTGTGTTATTTATTTGGGTTTGTTAATTTCTGTTTCTTCATTTCTGTCTTTGTCTTTCTGTTGTATTACATTGGTGATATAAAAGAAGTCATGGAACTTTTGCAGTCAGTCTGAAACTGTTTCTGCTGCTCCTTCCTCCTCACACTTTTCCACTGCTCTAGCATGGATAATTCCATGTACTGTAGTCTTTCAGGATAAGACTGGCTCCCCACAGACCACCATTTCCTTCTGGAAATATCTCCCTCCTGTGGCATGATGCCCTCCATGGGCTGCAGTGTGCTCCAAGGGCTCTGATGTGGTCTTTTCCACAGGTTGCAGGGAAATATCTGCCTGATTGTTATCTTCTCCAGAGGCTGTAGGCAAATCTTTACTCCAGCACCTGGATCACCTCCTCTCCCTCCTTCTTCTCTCACCAGGTGTTCATAGGGCTGTTTGTCTCACATTTGTTTTCTTGCTCCTTACCCTCAGGGAGTGTTTAGTCTTATTCTTAAACATGTTATGACAGAAGCACCACCACCTTGGCTGTGGGGCTAAGTCATGCTCTGCAGTGAGTCTATTGGAGCCAAATGGAACTGACTGTTCCCAGACTGGGTAGGCCGAGTCAATCCTCATAGAGGCTGCCCCTGAATTCCTGCATTGCCAAAACCCAGCTGTGTAAACACAAATGTAAATATAAATGTGCATAAACAACACTTGCTGATTTTTTTTTTTTACAAAGGACAAGGTATATGTCTCAGTTTTCAGGTGTATCAAAAATTCAAGTATCCCATATGGCTTATAGAGTGAATAACCCACTGTATAGTGAGGATTTTCTCTGGTGCTTACAGTGTTAGATCGAATAAACACGCAATGCTATCCTAATAATCAACACCACTTCCAATGAGAAGCAGTAAGAAGTTGCAAGGTTTTTGTCATGACTCCATAGTACCTCAAGGTTATAATGCTGAGAGAACATGCACTAAATTTTGCATAAAAAGCATCTTTCCTCTTACTTATTTTTGCATATGTTAGATTATAACTGCAAGACTTAAAGGCCAATGGTGATGCACATTGCACCATTGTAAGCACATTTTGAATTTGGTAGACATCCTGGAAAGTTTCCTAAGGTCATTCTCAGATGTTTTATGCACCAGTTTAATAGGAACTGAGTAAGAGATATCATTTGCTGTCAAATGTCTCCCTACTGCTTCTGCCCAAATGGCACAGAACAGCTTAGATCCCTATCATCTGAGGGTATGTCCAAAGCCATAGTATTGACCTTCATTTTCCCCAGGGTTCCATGTGAGATGCCTCAGATAGGAATAGTTTTATTCAAACCCAAAGGTTCAGAAATATTATGAGGGGTATACTCAAGTGATGTTTTTTTAAAGTATGATTACACTTTTTGGTGCTTTATTCTCTGTTGCACTGCCTAAGGGCTTCTGGCAGCTTTTGAGACTGCAAGGGCTACTGGGACAGCAATGAAGGGTTATGTAGAATGTATA
This sequence comes from Pithys albifrons albifrons, assembly GCF_047495875.1. NCBI lineage: Eukaryota > Metazoa > Chordata > Aves > Passeriformes > Thamnophilidae > Pithys > Pithys albifrons. Next base: position 37,967,289 of record NC_092458.1, on the reverse strand, counting down.
GAGACAAAACTGTTATATTTCTGTCTTTATATGGGCTTTTGACAACCAGACTCTATTGAAGGGAGTTGTGTAGAATGACTGAAAATAGAGTTAAGCAAGATACTAACAATAAAGGATGATCTGGGACCTGGTAATCAAACTCACTTCTCCTTTTATATAGCAATGCAGATTTACTCAGGTATTCTGTCCATAATATTATGTGATCAAACAAGTTTTAAATTTTGACATAAAGATATGATACCAAGGGAAAAAAAAGTTTTAAAGGCAAAGAAAACTCTAGGGACTACTACATAAAATACCAACACTCCATAAGGCCACAATGTTTGAAGTAAGGATTACTGTGAAGGTTGACCAGTGTGAATAGAAGTCTTGGTAACTTTACTTATGTAAGAGAGGCTCCAAGGACTGATTCCCCCATGACCACTGTATGAATAAGAGCACAAATACAGACTGAACAGTCTATGTTCCTTTTCAAGACCTTAAAGGAGCCTTTCACAGAGATATACACAACATGAAATACAAGAATTCTATACTTAAATGCCAGACTAATATTTATAGACTTAAAATATTCAGCTCAGATTTTAAGGCAGTTAGAAAAAAATTAAATATTACTCTAGATTTCAAAGGTATTTAACCTATTGGCATAATTGGAACCTTTCTTAGGCATGCTGGATACCACACTTTATGAGTGCTATTAGCAGATCCTATGGATTTTCTCAGGAATAAGCCAAATGACCATAGATTAAATTCACACCAATGCCCAGTGCCCCCCGAGGATAAAACTGCAGAACACATATCTCCTAAGAAGGCATTCTTATGTAAGTATAAACTGTACTTTACCACAATTCTTAAGTGATGAACAATTAAAAATGTTCTGAAAATCTTTTTTTCTATTCTGACAGCATAGAAATCTATTGGAATCTTGCTTTATATTGACTGGTACACTAGACTTTAAGTAAAAAAATTGGAGAACAGTACAATTGAAACAGGAAAGAAAAAAACAGAATATCTGTGTCAGTTTTGGGTTTGAGACCTTAATTCATTAAATATCTTCAGATTTTATGCTAATTATATACATTTCTTTTTGTGATCCAATTGTTACTACCAGAGATTGGATCACACTAAACTAAATCATATTTTCTTAAAAGTTCAAGACCTGGTAACCTGAGAAAAGTATTTTTTTTACAGTGAAAGAGAGGAAAAAACTGTGGGTTTAGATGAAACTAGAATGTACAGGAAATTAAATCTTTTGTTCATTGTTGCAGTTGAAAAAATTGTCTTAAGAAAAAACCTACAAGGTTTTAAAATGCTTTTGGGAATATTTAATTTAGAAAGGGTAATGTTTCTTTCTTAAACTGTCAGAATGATATTTTGACATATTTTGACAATTTAGATTATTTCTTCCTTCTGACCCAAGGTATCTGAAACATTTGCAGGTGGAATTTGGTCTCCTGATAATTTATTTCCTTATTTATATATTTTTGATAAATATTTACAATGTACCAGGAAATAATTGTTATTTACATTAGAAACATTTTCTAAATCTATTAGATAAAGACCTTGTCCTCAGAAAACAGTAGTGACTTTATTAATTAGCTGATGCTGTAAAGCCTTCTAAATGTACAGGGTTTTTTTGTAGATTCTGAAGTTTTTGGTTGGTTTTGAAACAAGTGAGACATGGTGAGATGACATTCTCACTGTGTTAGAAGGAGAGATTGGTCTATTTTTAGATTATATTATTAGAGGTTTTCAGGATAGCTCTAAATTAGTCCAGTAGGTGATTCATTGTGCCTGTCATTCATTGTTGTATGTGGTCGATTGTCCTCTACCATACCTATTTCTGTTGACAACTGTATTACATTTAAGAGGTTGCCTATTTTTCCACTGTTTGAAATCTGATGAATTATAGAATATCCTGAGTTGGAAAGGACCCAGAAAGATTATTGTGTCCAGTGAGAAGAGCCCAGTATTTTTTAAACATGCAGTAAAAATATTTTTGATGATAGAGACCAACATGGAGGATTCTGCTGCTAACTGTAGGTGTGCAATGCCATTTTAGATATTGTGGAGTTTGGATATCAGCTCCTAGTGTATTGGGTTTTATTTAGGGAAGGATTGTTTGGTTGTTTGGTGTCGGGTTTTTTGTTTGGTTTCTTTTATTTGTTTGGTTTTTTTTTTTTTTTCCCATGAATATTCAGGTCTTTAGAAAGTCTGGTGTTATACCTGCCAAATTCACACTGAGGTATTTGTCCTGGTTTTAACTACAGTTAATTTCATCTCTGTAGTGATTACATTGCTGTGGTTTTGATTAGGAATGAGAATGGTGTTGATAACATACTAATGGTTTGGATTTTGCTAAGTTGAGTTTATACTAAGTCAAGGATTTTTTTCGCCTTGTCTCATGACCTTCCAGTGGGAGGGAGCATAGATGCGACAGGTGACCTGAACTGACCAAAGGACATTCCACACCACAGAATGTCATGCCCAGTATATAAACTGGGGGAGTTACCCTTAAGGGCATTCGATCTGGGTTTGGAAAAGGTTGTCTGGCATCAGTCAGCAAGAGATGAACATTGGGTATCACTTGTTTCCTCTTTATCTTCACTATTACTTATTTCCACTCTTATTATTTTCAATTATTAAACTGTTCTTATCTCAAGTCATTAAAAAACAACAAAAGCCCTTGAATTTTATTGCTTGTAGTTAAATTATTTTTTATTAATACAGATAAAAATACTTAATTTTCTTTGTTATATATTTTTGTGACTAGTATTACAGAGCCTAAACAAAATATTATCATGTGAGCACCACAGAACGAACATAAGTCTCCTGAAATTAATGTAATTTCTCTTTGATAAAGTAACTAATTTTCTCTAGAAGGTATCTACAATTTGTTAACACAGTGATTTATTTTCCTAAAGGAAAGCTCCAGTTTTCAATTCTGGTAATTTGCCACCTAACCACTACAAGAATAACATCCACAAATTTGCTCTGAGACCTTCACATTCCAAGCACAAAAAAGTCATTTAACAATCATAACTTATACTCAAAGGAGCCACTATCTCAAAAAAGTGTTACAGATGCATCTCTAACATGTGCTGCTAACAACTGTCTATAATGGCTGCACAGCATGTGAACAAAACTGCTCCTGCATGCCACATATTTTTTAAAAAATAATGCTGCTGTATATGACTTGTGATGCTTTCTCTCTCTCTCTCTTTTTTTTTTTTTCCCCAAGAAATCCAAAAACTCCAACTGGCTTGCAGAAATAAAAGGCCTGAGATAATGTGAGATTTGTCTAAAGAAATCTCACTTTTTTGCTGCTTGTGATGATAGGTGCTAAAACAAAAGACATCTTCTTAATATTGTTGTTCATATCATGCTTCATAAATTACCACCCTTTTTAAATAAACATAAAACCCCTGAAATCACTTTACTGAGAATCATTTATTTATTTGTGATCTCCATTCCAAGCTTGCCTTTGTTTTGTTCTCTTTTTGCTTTAAAAAATAAGACAGATGACTATTCTAACAGGAATGCAGGACAACAAAAATTAAATTAATAAAAATGAAAGTTCTATTCTTTTTAGCACTGATGATTTCCTTATGAAAGTCACAAAATGACAAGTGTGATGATTCCAGTGTGATAATTCCACATTTATTGAGTAAAGATTATTTTCAACAACAACATTTTTAGTAAGTAACCATTTTAATTGTTATTTTAGCTCTAGTCATGATGCTGTCAACATTTCTAAAGTTGACTAAGTCTTCAAGTCTTTGAAGAAATACAACCATAGCAATTGCAACCAGAACAGTTTCTTCCAATCACTTTCTAGACTGCTCAGGAGTCAAATGTTTATCTGCACTTGGTTGGAGACTGAATGTATTACTTTACATTATGAAAACTAACATGAATATCCAGGCAGAACTAATCAAAGCTGGAAAAGAAATCTATAAGCAGTAAAATTTCTGAGTTGATACAAGTCTTCTACAAATTCTCTAATCTTAGCAGGTGTAGATGAAGTAGATATAAATCATGGGTATAGTAGTAACACATCTCAAAAAATAATTTAGAACAAAATAAAAGAATTGCAAAATTATTCACTGTGGTCCTGGAGAATGCTCAGTTGCTGAATTTACTCCCAAAGTTCTCTGGTCACCAGAAATTTCATGCAGTGTCAAGAGCTACCAAAGTTCCACAATAGCAAATAACAAAGTTGTGAGTCTTCTGACTTATTAACTGATTCAAAGAGGATAGTCTGGACTTTTATTATTAATAAATAGAAGTCAAGCAGACATAGGCTGAGATGCTTATGATGGAGTTATGTTTCTATTGTTATACACCTGATCCAACATTGTGCTGAGGTGAAACTCATGGTAGATGTTTTCACTCATTCATGATCCTAAACTTTAGTCTTTTCTTAAGTTCAAGAGCCTAAATTAATAACATTTACTGTGTTAAGAACATGCCTAGACCAGGAAACATAGGGCTGTATACTCCTTGCAGTGTAATGAAGTGCTGATGGCACCTATCAAGTAAACAGGCAACTTGAACACAAGTTCTGTTTCATTGTGAGGAAATCCAGAGTGTACTTTGCAGGAGAGAGCCATAACAGTTAGGTTGTGAGATAATGGAAGTAAAATGGAGGAGAGGAATAAAGAATTCATCTGAATGAAGCTGCATGCCAGGAGCATTGTAGTCTTGGACACTTAATTAATTTTACAATATTCTTATAGTTTTCTCTCATTTTGGCTTGTCTTCTATCTCTTATAGTGCCAAGTCTGTGTAAAGCTGAGTATTTCTCCAGTTTGCCTGCACATTGATAGTGTTTACACTTCCAAAATATAGTTCTGTTTCTCAATCCTCTTATGCAGAAGACAGTGCAGATCCTATCTTCAACACATCACAGATGAGCATGTGAACTCACACAGTATTTTATGAAACAGATTGGAGGCATTGAACTTCTTTTTTGAACACGAATTTGACAAACTATATGAGATTCTGAGATAACATCAGCCTTTAGGTACTTCTGTCTATCTTTTCTAAAAGAATATTGACCAATTCATAACAAATCAAATGTTCAGACATCAAATTCAAGGTAGCCTATGACTTCTTGTATTCCTATCTGGTATTAAAAATAATAATAAAAATTAAGCAAATACATATTTCCATTATTTAACTTGATTGCCCCTTAGGGAATTATGGTGTTTATGAAATATGATGAAAATATTTCCATAGATAGGGTCTACTGTCTTCATTTCTGATACTTGTCTTTTCCTGTTTCATAACAGTGAGAAACCAAAATTTAAGGAAAATTCACCTTGCCACTCAGGACAGTAATGTGACTAGTCACCCATAAGCAGGATTCAGAAGCACTTTCATCTTTCATGGAAGGTATAAAATGGTACACAAAGTAATTTCAGAGAAAGTTTGCCTGTCGAGTTGATATGCTTTGCTCGCATTTTGTCTCAGACGCATTGTCCACTTTATATTCAAAATACTGCTATGGGCAAAACAGAGAATACCATTTGTATGAAATCAAGAATTTGTTACTACCTTAAATTAAATAGTAGCAACCTAAGCAACTTATAATTTATTGTAATTTATTATAATCGATAAGTGCTTCAGTTACCAATACTTTACTCCTAATTAATACAGAAAAGTCACTGTAATATGCTTAAAATTCATATAGAAGAAAATGTACCGGTATCTACAACTTTACTTCAATCATTGTCCCCTTCCAGTGTCCTCTCATTCATAAGGCTGATTCCGACACCATCCTTGAGCAGAAAGGTGATGGATTTTGTGTGTTGTTAGTGTCCAAAGTCTACACAAAAAGCTTGATATCAGAGATTAGGATTATTTCATCCTTGTTCTTTGAGTTTAACTGGGACTACTTGACACATTTTCTCCCTCCATCCTTCTTCCCAGACATTGGTATCCAGGTAAAGTTCAAAAGCTGTTCGGAAGCATCCCCCAACTTCAGCAATCATCAAATCTATCACTTGCTACACTATGATCATTTTGATTGGTCAGGCCTTTAGACTATGTGGCAGTCCATGAAATGAAGGTAAAGCAGGGTGGGAACAGTTATTTCAGTGGTAGGCTGTTGTTCCAGCAAGGTATAACACCCCTTGTCCAAAGTGAGCCTTGACCAGTCCTGAGACCCTTCCTAGTAAAATCAATACGAAACGTATCTTCTTGTACCAGGAATGAAAAAAAATTAAAGCATCTCAAAAGCTGCAATCCCATAAGATTTGAGCAGACTTTTGTAGAAGAAAAAAAAATTTGTTTATTTATTTATTTTTAATGCAGAGATTGTCCCTTATTAAATGTCAAGCCCTTTTCTTTGCAACATGTAGTAACTAAAGTAGTTGTAGCATAGGAATATCAGAATAAAGACAGGGAAAAAACCAAAACACAACAAAGAGAAGAAAACCCATTCGATTTAACTTTAGCAGCAGAAAAGGTTAAATAGCTTTGTATAAAATTATAATAATTAAAAAATATGTATTAGTGACAGGCAGATAGGATCATAATTAAATTCCAACAAACTCCTGAAAAATCCATGGAGAACAAAATTTGAGAATAAGATAATCAGATCAAGATTATTAAAAGTCAGAAACATATGTTTTTCAGGTGCTAAAAGTGTTACAAGACTTCATACTTTCTCCATCACAGTATATCAAGCTTCTTTGATGTTTTTATGGGCTGAGATTCCTAATATCCATTTTTGGTAATCACTGTCACTTACAGTAGCAGATGTTTGATTTGAGAAGGCAATTTGTTAAGTTCTGAGTAGCAAATTACAGCCATACCTTACAGCTTGTTAAATGATTGGTGTAATCATATACTTATTCTTAGATGTTTCACATTTGGAACAGGTGAAATGTTTTAAAAATCTATTTTTTAACATGGACATTAGAAAAGCTGTAACCTACCATCTTATAACAAACAAATCAAACTTAATTGCACATCATTAGTAACCAGTTCATTTCCTGGTAACCATGATCTTGCATGGATGTTAGTATTTTACAGTAAAATACTTAAACATATATTTATTGCAGGAATGCTGTTAAAAGTCACAGGTGTTTCCAGAAACAAGCCTTATGAAACATATGGGTAACTGAATGTTTTCTATAACTGAATAACTGAAGATAAAAATGTATAAGTAAAGTACAGCATGTCTGTCCAAATGTATCTCTTTTTTGTTTTGGGTTTTGGTTTTGGGGGGCTTTTTTGGTGATTTTGTTTTGTTGGGTTTTTTTTTTTGGGGGGGGGAGAGGTGTTGGTTTTTGTTTTCTTTTTCTTTTTTTTTCCATTGGTAACAGACAGAAATACTAATATGTACTTATGCATTGATTTTGAAGACACAGTCATCTAGATATTTCCTTGAAAGAGTTTCATAGGCACAAGTATGTAGTTCTAGTAACAAATTCCTAAAAATGGGGAGTGTATATTTCTCATCCAGAAATGACATATCTTTGTATGTAGAACCTGTAGGATTTCAGCCTTTTTTTAGAACACTATTGACATCAAAATAGGGGAAAAAAATTGTTTAAGATCACTAGCCATTGTTTGATTTTCCTGGTAAAACTAGTTAAGCTAATTGTATTATTTCTAAAAACACAGAGAAAAATAAGTGCAAATGCACTGAAAGAAGCACTGCTAATCTTTACTAAGTGGAATAAATATGACAGAATTATTGCCTTTGTCTTGGAATACCATTTCCTTTCAAAGTCATAACTTTATATCTTTGTACACTTCCTTTGAAATGAGAGATATATTAGAAGGAGAGGCACAGAAACAAGTAATGGTGTGAGAACAAATAGAGTTATTAAAAGTAATATCTTTTTTAGAAAATTTTTAAAAGCATAAAAATAATTCTGATTTTTTTTTTACTTGATTCTTCATCTGGTTCATGTCCCTGTGATGTGTCCAATCATTTGCTCTGAACAGAACAGTACCTTATGCATGTACCAATTATTAAAATTACTGTAACTAAAGCATGACTTAAAATAAAAGGTCTATCTGTAATTGAACTTAAAGAAGGAAAAAAAAACCTGAAAAACTCTTCCACCAATTTATAATTTCAACATATATATTTGAATTTCAGAAAAGTAAAAAGAATTGAAAATGAAGCAAAGAAAGAAATTCATCTACAAATTACAAAATTTATTCGTGTTGTCAAGTCAAAGAAACCAAAACATTAAAAATAATAGGGCACTGCATCCTGAAAACAAATAGAAAAAGTAATTTAAAAATATTTCAAGACAAATAAAAATTAATTTTATACAATTGGTTCTATAAGTAACAAAATTTATTTAAGAGGGTAATTGTAAAGCTGATGAGTTAAATACTAGTTATGACTTAAGTTTCAAGTCCTGCACCTCTAGTCAGAATTTCACCAGAAAATTCATAAAGAGAAGACTTTGTATATCTTAATTTATATCTTAATTTTTGAAACTTTTGTCCTTGTAAGCTCTCCTGGAAGTCTGCAGAGCTTATACATCAACACTATAGAAAAATACTACAAAACATTGAATTAATAGACATAAAATCAATTTTAAACAAGAAAAAAAACCAAACCAAAACAAAAAGTTTGTTTCATCCTAAACTTGCACTTCTAAAAAGTATATAAAACATTCTCAGCTTTCACAGAAAGTTAAGAAAATCTTTCAGGCTCAAAGACTTAATCTCACACCATCAGCTGGACTAATGAACACAAGATGTTGAGAATAGAAAAAAAAACCAACTTCCTAAAAACCTTTTTATCATGTGTTTTGCAAACTTCCAAATATCTTCAAACTATTTTGTTTTGCTATTATGCATTATATATGAAAAAACCCTACCAAAAACCCAACAGCAAAAACTTTATTATTATATATGTATGGAAAGTTCCCTTTGGAAAAATGGCAAAGTACATATTGGGAGAATCCAGAAATCCTTGCTCAATTTTTTTCCCAAAAAAGAAAAATCCAGTTAAAGGGATTTCCCCCTTTTGCCACCATGATATCTTGGGGGTATCATGATTGCCATGATCATGTAGACTATTTATTATTCATACTATTATACAGCATAATTAACTCATTGAAACACTTAAGTATAGACAAAAGTTAAATTCGGAGACTTATTCCATTCTGTTCAGTTTAATTTTTATGCTAATGGTGTTCTTGTGCTAGTTTTCTTGCGGGAGCTAATTTGCCCAAACTCTTCAGGTTTTGGTGGGTTCATTTTTCAATTTCTGTTTTACTTTTTCTGATATCTAAGCCTCACCTACTTCACTTTCATTATGAACCCTTTGTTTTCCCAACAGTTTTTTAGGCAAGAAAATAATAATAGATATTTTTTAAAAGGGTTTATTCTTTCAAGTGTTTTAGTTTGCTTAGGATAATATTGAAAGCGTATTCAAAACCTGAGTAAGTAAATAAATGTAGAAAGCACAGTTATAAAAAAAGCTCTTAAACCAGTAGCTGAGGTGCCCCATTTCTTTGGTTTCGCAAACCAATAGCTTTTAATTAAAATAATTAAAATTTTATAGAATTATTTAAAGTTTTCTAGAACTTTTGGACATTCACAGACACATTGTCCATCACAAACTAATGTATCTATAGGATGACAGCACCATTGGTTTGGAGTGGCTATCTGGATACCAATATCTGCCTTTGTATACAGGTCTTCTGTGCATTACTCTACCACTCTGTGACTTCTCATGTGAAAGTCAGTGAGGACATATGGATATATGATAGATTATGAATTAAAAATATGTTTTAACTGAGTACTGATCAAGAAATATTTAACACATATATATTTTCAGAAAGGTCCTAAACAAAGAGATACACTTCAAACCTTAAAGACTGTAGTTTTCAAAATATTCACTGGTAGAATAGAGCTGTTATAATCAGTAGCCCTTTTCCCTAACTCTCATATTATTTTCACTGCCAGCTTGATTAAATGCAAAGACTTTCACCTTTTAGGTTTGGGTGCTTAGTTTTGGGTATTTGTTTGTTTGTATTTGTTTTGTTTTTGTTTGTTTTGGGTTTTTTATTGTGTATTTTGAAAAGGCTTCTAATTTTATTATTATTGTTGCTATCACTGCTATTGTTAATTTTTATTTTGCTTATCTTGCATACACAGCACCCCGTGCTGGTTTAAATGTAAACCAGCAAGAGAAAACAAACCGAACAGAAAAGAGATCACAAGTCAGAGCCACAATTTAATAACAATATCACAACAATTGCAATGGCACAAAGAAAAATTGGTCTCAACTCACAAAACCCGCAAGTACAACCCAGCACCCTGGGGTATGAACACAATGGTGCTTGTTAGCCCCTGTGCTGAGACCCATGTGGTTCCCCCAAGTCCAAAGCAGAAGGAAGCTAAAAAACCTGCTGATGTAGATGACAGTTGCAGTCTGGTGAAGAGTGGTGGTCACAGTCTGGTTGAGAGTAGTGGCCTCCTCCTGTTGAGATTCTGATCCTTCTTCTGATCCAGCAAGTGGTCCCCCAAGGTCCTCAAAACCCCAGATTATGTACCCCCAGGTCCAGTTGGGAAGCGCCCAGTACCTCCCTCAGGGCAGAGTTAAACAATGGGTAATCTGACTCTGTGAGTCAGGGGGTATTTTGGAATCGTTGATGGCCCATTAGCAGACACGCCCCCTTAGGCTGGGTGTGAAAGTGCTAACGACTCCCTGGAGGATAGTTATCACAGCTGTTATCGCACAGGCTTCCTTCACACCCAGCTCACATTCTAAGGAGTCAGGTGTGCCCTGGGCAGCTGCTGCAAATGATCTATTGTTAACAGTTCACGGGAAATGAATAGAGGGTGTGGAATACACAGCTTTGATCACACCCACACAGTGATAAACTGGTCCCACCTGCTGAACCAGGACACACTGCAAGTAAAAAGACATTTTAAAAATTTTTCATCCTCAGTACTCAAAATGCAACAAAGTTTAACAATTTTCTTTAATCCCTTCTTTTCAGCATTGCTGTGTGTATGTTTCTCTTAGTGAATTAGGAAAACAATCATGAGATGCATGCTTAATATAAATAACACGTCACAATGAATGTCAGAAGAATATGAAAGAATAAGACAATGATTCAACAGAAACCCATTGTTCAAAACAGATGTCATTATAAAATATGTTGAAATAGAAAGATGGTAGTGGTGTAGAATTAGATGTTAGAATGTCATGACCTCCTCTACCATTGCAGACATCGTCCTTGTTCCCATAGAATAAATATTTAGCTGAATTCATAAAATTTAAAGTGATTAGAGATATATAAATATTGAGTTAAACTATTAAGTCTATTAAGTATATTTTGTGTTGACTTTGGAAATGTGTCTATGAAATTCCAAGATCTAAGAGAATAAGGGGTGGAATATGTTATGGGTTTAGCCAGGTGGGCCTAAACTTAGGTTTTAAAGTTCAGATAGGCCTGGGATTGTCAGCTGATTTAACCTGGGCTGAGCTAGCTAACAGCTGACTTCTTCCAGCCAATAATATTTTATTCCATACCATACTACATCATCTCAAAGGGTGTAAAATCCAGTGTGTGGGAGTGGCTTAGTTAGTTCCATCATGGCTGCACTAAGAAGAAGACATCTGGCAGCTCCTCTACTATGCTGGGCCCTGCTTCTGTTGCCTCTGCTTGCATTTTGTTTGCATTCAGGGAAGTAGAAATATTTTGTTGTTATACTTTCTTGTGAGTGTCTTTTGGAGTGCTTATGAATTTAGAGTAATGGGCTTTGTATTAATTGGGGAGTGGGAAGTTATTCCTTGCTATATATATGTAACTTGTGTAAGTGTGTGTTATATTGTAGTATCCTCTTAATTTTCTCTTTTCTGTATAAATACATGTAGTTAGTTTCAGCATAGACCTGGCTTTGGAAGTTTTTTTTCCTCTCTCCCTCTTCTTTTCCCCTTAGCTGGTTGGGGGGAGGAGGAACCCTTTTCACTCTGTCTTGGACAGTTGGCGTTTTGCCAGCTCAACCCAGGACATTAGTGCATCAGCTAGCTATTGCATTTTTGATTGAGGTCATGTTAGTTTAGTAATAACAATAAAATGGATATTCTGGAACAAACTAAATTTTGACTTTCCTAACATTATGCTAGATTTAATGTTACTTTATTTTATAGAAAAAGACAATATATAATTTTTTCTTTGCCCTGGTTTTATATTTATTGTCCTGGTATATGCGCATATTCAATTATACTACTGAATAAACTGGCCTTTCCTGTAACTTCAAGATATTTAGATTTCTCTTCTTGCTTTCTTTCCTAACAGAAACTAAACTGTAGTCAAATTTCTGCTCTTCATACTCTACAAACTCTGTTAAGACTTTTCTTTCAAAAGTTAAGTGAAGGTATCTTCTTGTACATGTCATTAATTTATATCTATTTACCTTTTCAGTACTATCCTGGTGACTTTTGCTCCTGCAACCTTCTTAGCATTTTGGAGTGGAGGCACAAAACCAAGCAAAACACTTCAAAGACCACAGTCAAATAAAATGATAATGCTTTCCTTTTGTTGTTTTTCTACTATAATAAATAAAACAATTACTTTTAATCAGGACTGTTACCTGATAGGTGGAGAAATATGAGTTGCAATATCCATCTCAAGACCTTTTTTGACATTTAAATCCAATTGTAATATAATTTGATACAGAGTCATTAGGACTCTTTTATATTGCCTCTACTCACCAAAGCAGGTTACCAATTTGGGATGCTACAGAAACACAGTTGGTATTGTTCTCACCCTACTGGGGGTATTGCAGAATTAGTAGAAAAAATATCCCTGTCCTTGTTTTCACGACAGCTTTTCATTGCTGCTGTGGAACCAGTCTAATGCTTGGGACCAAAAAGATTTTAAACTAAAGCATGACTGAATCTGTGTGACACTTATCCATATTATAACTCTCTTTTGACTTATTTTCAGTGGAAATTATGAGGGTTTGGGTATGACAGGTTAGTATTGGGACACAGGGCAGGGAATATTTACATGAAGACCAACTGTATCTTTATTTTCTGAGTCATATAATGGTAAGATAAATGGGCATGGAAGTTCCTCAGATGACTCTAAATTCCTGAGTGGAGGTTGATTTCAAAATATCTGCTTAGTAGTTGCACATAATACTGACTTTTTTCTAACTATTTTAAAAATGCTGAAAATTAATGGTTGCTAAAAGTCCCTAGAATTCACAGATGATTTTTAGCTTTGACAGCTTTTGGCAAAATGAAACTACTGAAATCTGAACAAACTATACAGACGTGTGGAAAGATGGCTGGGGATAAAATTGGAGGGAACAGGGAAGTTATATTCACATCCTAACAGACGTTAAAACAGTAAAGGAGTCCCAGGGTGAAATTCAGCTGCTACTTCTGGGATGGAATGTGATGAGCATGCTCAAAATCTATGCCATGGTGATTCCCCATACACACAATCTGCAACAGTAAGCATCTGCTAAGGCTGGAGCACAGTGGAGACACTGCTGCCAGGCTCTGTTGAAATTCTTATGGGGAGGGGAACTTGATGATACTTTGCAGCTGAAAAACAGCATAGCATCTACCAATGAAGGGAGAGAGGAGAAGGTGCCTGCTGCTGAACCAGTAAGTGCAGGGAAATCGGTCTGGATGAACTTGGTTCATTAAAGCCCAATTATAGTATTAGTGCACACCTCCACCCCAAAGTTATCTGCCTTCAAGATACAATGACCCCTCAATGGGCATATATTTTGTTGACTATATCTTTAAGAATAAAACAACAGAACTTTACATCTATCATTAACAAAAGCATGTATGGCAAGAGTCACTCAAGCTCCTACTAAACATAAAGAAATAGTATAGCAGTTAAGAATGATGAAAAGTTAGGGAAAACTCCACCATAGCTACTGGGTTCAGTGACTGGCTGACCCTGTCTTCTCCCTTGTAGAAATGTCTATTGGGTAAGAACCGTACTCTATGCACACTGAATCCCTTTATTGGGGATTACAATTTGTCTTTTTTTTTCTTTGAATTTGCTTTTGCAGTCAGATGCTATCAACAGCAATCCTAAAATCTTAATGTGTCACATTTTTTTCTATTAATAAGTAGTTTTATTCCATAAACTTTTAGTGTAAGTTCTTTACAGGTGCTGGCAGTTGCTGGCAGTGGGTAACATACTTGAGTAAAGTGGAAGACCCACTGAGAGGTCATAAAGTGGGTAGACCCAATTGAGGGATCTCCTTTGTGCTGTTGGCATGTGTCCCTGAACAAGTCAGTTGAACTGCACTCCAACCCAGTGGGACTGTTGACTGAAGGGTTCCCAAAATGGGACACTGCCAAACTGGTTGGGCATAAGGGTCTCTGCTTTCCTGGGGTGCTGACAAACAAACAAACACACAAGGGTCTCAGTACACTAAGGTTTGAGGAAACCACCCCTTTTCACATGACACAACCTAAAATCAGAAGATGAGTAAAAAGAGAAAAAAAAAGGCTTCTACTAAAAATAAGAAAATTATTGAGTATTTCTTATAATTAATTTGAGTATTTAAGTGCTACAGTTTGGCTCAGCTTGGTATTGCAGTAATATTACTGAAAATTTTCTAATCTTCAAACTTAGCACCATATGCTATATGTCTACCACTATGTTTGATAATAGAAATTTTATGATTGATTTGTTAGTTGTTAACACATATTAAATGTTTATGATGTCAAATCAGTATAAACAAAAGCTAAATTTTGCCTGATAGGTTGCCAAGACGGTGTTAATTTCAGAGTTCAGCTGCTCAGAACATACTGCTCATTTTAAAAATCTTGTACCCCTGAATCCACCTACATCTTTAAAGCTATCAATGTTTTTCCCTGAGCTGATGGACATTGCACAAAAATATCAAACAGCTAGCCAAGATTTCTTGGCAGGATGAAATGTTTGGTCATTATGCTATTATTTCTAGAGTTGATGTCTTCTTTCAGAAGCAACATCATTTGAAATGTGAGCGAGAACTGAAAAATCTTCTTTGTAAAATAATTGTTAATATTTGCATATATATTATGTATGCATACATAATAATTATGTAAGCACATTAGAGTGGTTGTTATCTAATGAACTGGCAACATTTAGCTAAGCTTAAAGACACGTGTGTATGATTGTATAGTGTGAAAGAATAAGGAGAAACAAAGGGAAGGGAACGACACAGTGAAGGTTGAGAGGGAATGAGGGGCAAATCTAGGAATAAAGCACTGGATTAATGATTTTCAGTCCTCAGCTGGATTTCTGAGACCCCTTCCTCCCACACTGAAAGCCTCAGAGGTGTTATAGTAGATGAAGACAGAACACAGTTTTTGAAGTGATAATCAGTAGCACCAAAACATGACAACATACTAGAGATAAAAAGAATCAGAAACACTGTTTAGCAAAATACCCACTATATCCCTACTGGTCTGCAGCTGAGACAACTTTACAGTCTCAAAAAGCTACCAGGATTTTTTTAAGGCAACAAGCACAGGCTTTTTACAGAAAATTCCCTAGCTCTACAAGGCCACCTCATATTTTTTCATGTCACTGTTCATCGTTTCTTTCCTGTCATCTGCTTTGTATTTTTTCAGTCAGATAACCTGTTTTCCACCATTCACAGTTTTTAAAAACCATTTTTTTTACTGTTTTATATAAAGGAGCACTAGGAAGCAATAACTAAAAATAATACTAGCTTTTAAAACACCTTTTTTTTGCAGACTTTTTGTAATTTGGCAAGACCATATGTTTTATGATTTCTTATAGTGATCCACCAAAGTGGATACTACAGACAGCTTGATCTTTTCAAGAATCCTAACTTCCAACTTGTCATGTGTTTTCACACTATGGACCTGTTTCTAAGATCTGTGAGAGCCCACACATATCTGTACACATTAACATATTTTCTAAGCTATAACTTTTGGTCCACAGAAAGGCATTACATTCACTTATTTATGTAATGCTCCATAGTTAAGCTATTGTCTCAGGCTTCTAAGGTGGCTAGTGTGAAAATTCTCAGCATATTTTTTTCCACAAGATATTTTGTTATAAAGGTATTTTATTGACAGTAACAAGTTCTTAGGTCTGTTCTGGAATACAGTTCCACTTATTTCTACTATATTTTCAGAATTTAAGATTGTGAGATGTTGAGTAATAGGGCCCTATAGTAATATCTTAAACTTTCCCCTTTTGTCAATTCAGATTAATTTACAATGGTTTGTAGAACAGTGATGTTTTAATTAGATTTTGGAATGTGTCAGTTAACATAGTATTATTTTTAATTAAACAGATGCTATTTCAATACTGTTTCTCATTTTCCTGTCTAACATATGCTTTCTAGTATGAGATTTGGCATTTGCTCACAAGGCACATGCAGTTCATCCTGAAATTACTCATGTCTCCATTTTAATGTGCTCTAGGAAAACTGACAACAATTTAATAGTCAAAGATTAATCCAGAAATCCAACATCATGTCATGGCTGCTCAAACTGATGTCATCCTACACCTTCTTCAGTCTCTGTGATTTAAAAATTACTTTTTGTTGTTGGTGGTGTCTTTTTGTTTTTTTTGTTGGTTTGGTTTGGTTTTTTTTCCAAAAACGGAGCTTTGCTCCCTAAGGAACTCCCATGCTGAGTGTGCTTTTCATTTCCCTAAACAGGCCTGCCTCAACTTTGGGAATGCCTGACTGACTCCAAACTCCATGGCATATATCATGTTTGAAGCAAGGTTATGTTATTTTATTGGTCCCTCTCTATGCCCACTTCTGGAATCAGTTTCACTTGTCTTTCCACTGCTGTGATGGTTGTCCTCCCTTCTGGTGCAGTTTCAGAAATATATCTGCTGTTATATTATCAACAAGTTTGGCTGACTAGTAATAAATTTGCAACCTGTGATATGTATACTTTATAGCTGCTGTTATTGGGTGTTGTTATTATAGATTGTTGGCTATAACTGCTTGCTATACTATAGATCACAGCTACCATTGACTTCTGATAATTTGTAATAGCTTGATATATACATGCACTTTATTGATTATAGATGTAATTGCTAGTGATTTTTGTGGCAACCAGCACAGAAATTTATATTATAAAGGCTCCAGGTCATTGTGTATTATGGAATCTAACTGGCCCGTTCTCTTGACCTCTATACAACCCACAGGCCTGGCAACCCTTTAGGTCATGACAATGCCAGGTTAACACCTAGAAAGCACTGTAATTAATCCATGACAAAGCAGTGCTGAATGATTCACCAGCACAACTTATGAATAATTCTGAATTTTTTTCAGAAGTTTGTTCATCTGTAAATATTAATCTCTGCAAAATATAAACACAACAGCAAAAAACTGTGGAAAAAAATTCTGGTGATTCTTAAAAAGATTTTGCATTGCATTTTCTCCTACAAATTCTATTAAAATTTAAAAATAATGAAAATGAAAAAACCACAGTCAAAGAAATTTTCTCATCCTGGTTAATCATGTAACTGTGGTTCTGCAAATTACTTATATCTTAGGAAGAGGGGAAATGAGAAAAGGAAAGCAAAGTCTGATTTAGGTTCAGGATTTCCTGCTTGTCTCTCTAAAAAGTATCCAAACCAAGCTACTCCACTTCTTTCCATTTCACTCCTCAAATGTCTGTTTCAAAATATAGACGCTCTGGAAGATTCAGATAGGCCTGTTATCAGGCCTATGTTCTTATTTCCACTACCAGTGTTATGAAAACCTTCAAATTTGGTTCAAATGAGGATAAGACACTTCAGAATTTTTTCTATGTAAAAAAATATGATTGTCCCTTGTCCTGGGTTGAGCTGGCAAAACGCCAACTGTCCAGGACAGAGTGAAAATGGTTCTTCCTCCCCCCAACCAGCTAAGGAAAAAAGAAGAGGGAGAGAAGAAAAAAAACTTCCAAAGCCAGCTTTATGCTGAAACTAACTACATGTATTTATACAGAAAGGAGAAAATTAAGAGGATACTACAATATAACACACACTTACACAAGTTATGTATTACAAGAAATAACTTCCCACTTCCCAGTAAACACAAATTCTACCATTTTAACTACAAATCATTCTAGAGAAGTTGGTTCTTCAGAGACAGACTTAAGCAGAGAGAAAAGCTAGGAACAAATATTTTACTTCCCTCAGATAACATGATGTTAAGCCGGTGCTCTGGGCCTGGGCCTCCCCATCCCTCCTGGGACAGCAGAGTGTCTTGCTGGCACCACAGCTGTGAAGCAACTGCCCAAGCCACACCCACACACCAGCTCTTACCCCTTTTGAGATGATGCAATATGGTATGGAATACAATATTATTGGCTAGAAGAAGTCAGCTGTTAGCTAGCTCAGCCCAGCTCAAGTCACCTGACAATTCCCAGGCCTAGCTGAACTTTTAAAACCTAAATTTAGGCCCACCTGGCTAAACCCATAACACCCTGAAAAGATATACTCCAGAATACTAATTGCTCTTGTATATGCAAATTAAAGGAATTCTAGAGGGTATGGAAAGAGTTTATCCTATGAACCTGAACCATTACTGTAATGTGTTAGAATAATAATTGGCTATTAACAGAAAATAGTTTGGTTGTCATGTTTTTTGGGGGGTTGTTTTTTGTTGTTTTTGATTTGTTTTTTTGTTTTGTTTTGTTTTTCATAAGGAATATATTCCCAATGACATTTAAGAATTATTTGATTGCAGATAGTTTTAGAAAAAGGTATCATAATTGTCTTCACAATACTTAGGCTACAACATCTGGTATACAAAAGGAATATTCAAATACAAATGTATTGTATCAGCCTATATTCTTTTTATAGGATCAGAAATTCAGTCAAACTTATTTTAATGCCTTATTTGCCAATCACAAAATTCTGACTAAAACCCTAAAATTAAAAACTCAGTTTATTGAATCTGAAATTATTTAGGGTAATTTTCTTTAGTGAACCAAATAAGTGCAATCTATGTAATAAAATAGCAAATAAACATATGTACATTTTCATAATACAACTTAGTTTAAACTGCAAATATTTCAGTAATATATATTTAATAATTTTTTTTAATTATTATTTTTATAATGGTTGGCATCTGAAAGTTCAGTGTAACTGTGCAAAACCATGGAGAAGGTGTGTATGAATTGTTTTTGCTTGCCACAAAATACCACAGTAAAAAATATTTTCTTATGAATAAGCAAAGTTTCACACTGAATTTAGGTTCAGGTGGGTACTGAGAAAACAAAATACTGCTGTGATAAAATAGTAAGATTCTGGAGATTTTTATATGGATGAAAGTATCCACATACTTATGGATAGTAGATTCTCCAAAAAATTATGACAATCAATGCTTTTCTGTTTTTTTCTGTGTTCTCCCATTCCAAATTATATTTAGAGAACCTTTTCCTCCTTTGTCTGCTTGTTTCAAGATCACACAGGAAAAAAAATCATATCCCTCAATATACCTATTTACCACTAGTTTAGATACCCTAGATTATCATAAACAATGGCTTTACTAGCAAGGGGGCAATGTTGAGTAATACTCTGCCAAGCCAGATCAGGCCTGGCCAACAGGGTTTGTTAAAGGCAGGTCCTACTTGACCAACTAACCTTCTATGACAGGTTGACCCACCACCTCTTGACCAGGATTCTTGTATGAGTTTGTACCATGTTGTTCTGTGCAGTGATGTCTGTACTGTTCATTTTGAAAAATTTTTTGAAAGCTTTGGGATATTTGGAAGGATCACAATATTTTTAAATACAGAATTTCCAAGCAAGTCTCTTAAGCTTTCTTCTTTGTTTTGTCTTAGCATGTAGCCTATTGCTCTTCACTTTCTTTCTTTTTTTTTTTCTTTTTTCTTTCTGTGCTGGGATGTATCTGAAGTCTCATTCTCATTGGTATTCCACATGTGAAAAAGTAAGCTACCAAACTTTTTCATATAACCGAAGATCGGATTACTCTGACCAAAGACAAATATGCACATTTCAACATTTCACTCCAGTTTTCTTTGCCATAACACAGAAAAAACCTGGAAGCACAGTCTATCTTATGATAAGACAGACTTAAAAGTAGGTCAAATTAATTTAATATATTTATTTCTCTTTACTGAATATAAACAGAATCTAAACTGAGAAGCTCGAAGTACATATCAACATTGTGTTGGCTAAATACAGTTAATGTGGAAAGGCAAAACAAGAAAAGCTGGTTTCTGAAAACAGAACTGAAAAATCAGAGTAGTGAAAAACACAGTGCAAGGTACGTTTTTTCATGAATTTCACTCTTCTGTGTTACATCTATATTGCATATTTTTTCATGCTGGCAAACTTTAAAAACAAAAAAACCAAATCAATCAACCAACCAAAAATGGCAGATTTCATAGGACATATATGAACATTTTTCATGGTATACACACATGTAAACTAATAATTTATGGCATTTTAATCTTTTTAAATAATTTTGCAAAAACACAATATGGTGATTGGCTAATACTTTTCTTTATGATTGCCCTTTGTTTGGGAAGAGTGCCTTTTTATTTTATTTTTATTTTATTTTTTCTCTAAGCCTAAATGAACTGATAAAGGCCTTTTTTTGTTTATTAAAAATCAGGGTGAAATAAACACACTTATAGATAGCAGTTTCGATAGGCACATTAAATGCCTAAGCTTTGGGCAAAAAAATAAACAAGCCCCCCAGCATAAGTTACTTTATCATTTAATATGGCTTTTGCATATCCTATTATCATAGGATCATAGAATAGTTTGGGTTGAAAGTGACCTTTATAGGTCATCTACTTCAACCTCCTTGCAATGATCAGGGATTTCTTGCCCTAGATTACGTTATTCAGAGCCTCGTCAAACCTGACCTTGAATATTTCTAAGGATGGGGCATGTGCCACCACTTCAGGCAAAATTTGCCAGTGTTTCACCACCCTCATTGTTAAAAGAAAATACTTTTGCTTTATGAACTTGGGAATTTACTTTTAAATTAATTGTAACTTTGACCCCAAAACAAATGAATAATATGTGATGATAACTTATGTGGCAGTGTATGCTCTTATCTTCTGTGGCAACATAGCATGAGTAAGAATGTATTTTATGTTATAAGAGTCACCACCATTCCACCTAGTGAGTTTTCCCACAAGAAATTACGGAAAATAGTAGTGAATTAAACATTTGTGAAAATTATTTTAGAGTCAGCAAATAACTCATTGACATGATTTTTTCTTGCTTGTTGCATCTTAATTTGTTCATGAATTTATTTTTCAGTTTTTTTAGTTTTTCTGATTAAAACGCAGAAAACTGTAGCAAAACTATTAAGACTGTGAAAGATTCTGAATAAAAATTTGTTAGTTGTCAGAAATAGTGTATCCAAGAAATACACTGTAAGCAGAAATCACGTCTGAAGCAGTCAAGATTCTTCTTTTGTACAAAACTATTGTTTTTGAAAGCAGAGATAAATCCTTAAAAATGCTTTATGAAGTGTGATATTTCTAATAATTTTAGTAATAGGAAAATCTGGGTTTATGTGTAAAAGATATTCTGAAAACATTAGGTCAAGTCCATTTTTCATTATGTGTTATGATTCCATGGCAGCATTGTCACCCTCACACTGCTACTGCTGCACAGCGTTTGCTCTTGTTCTCTTTTGTCCATGTCAGTACAGTTGCAAGTCCAAGGAGGTCTTAATGAACAGCAATGGTTGATGGATGACAAAAATGGCTAACTATCGTAAAATTCTAACCTCCTTTCCAGGTAATGTAAAGGTGTAATGAAGTCTAGCATTTTAAAATCTTGTTATTTTTACAGTGTAAATATTCATTATTTTACAAAAATGTTTCTGCCTTGATGTTTCACTATAAACAACTAGGATACTGCTGGTAGGTTTTTGTTTGGGGTTTTTCTCCAATTAACTCCCTTTTTATATAATGTTCTTCTTAATTTTGTTATTTCATCATGTAGAATAATTTCTCTTAAATATTAAATCAAACTAAAACTTTCCAAAACCTTGCTGCATGTGACATTGAGTTACTACACATGACAAACTTCTAAAAGTTTTCTCATGGGTAGGACTGTATAACTTCCTAAGAGAGTCTCAGTATCTGAGGGATTTAAATATTTCTGAGGTTCCAGATTTAAAAGGCAAAGGAAGAAGTTGCACTTGTAACTGTTGTGTAATCCTCCAGGTAGCTTGCAAATCATTTCCTCTGTGCAGGGCAGAGAGGATGTTTATCTGTTTCAAATATGAACTTTAAGGTATACAGGGTGGGGGTTTTTTGTTGCTGAACAAGATGGCAGCTGTCATAATAATACATTATATGAATTCAACGCCTGAATTGCTACAAAAAAAAGGATGTTCTCCACAAGTTGTTCAATACTCCTCAAAGTAAGGATAAATCCTCTCAATAACAGCCTTATTATGGAGCTTGGTTAGGGATTTGTAAATTTTATTTGACATCTAGAAAGGTATTCAGACTGCTCTTAAATAAAAACCCTCAAGGAAAAAATAATAATGTAATGAGAAACCTATTTTTAGACAATGTATTGATTAGTTCTTTAAGCAAAAAATTAAATCTCAACAGGAGGTAGAAATTTGTGATGTGCTCCCACACTGAGTGAGTATAGTCAATGTTTCAAAAAGTTCAAAGCACTCTAGAGAAGTAAAATAAAAAATAAAAATATGTACAGGATAACCTATTTTAGTGCAAGTTTTCCACAGTATCCTAGCTATTAAAACATTTTATGCTATTAAAACACAGCAATATTATAACTTTTTCAAGCAAAATTTAATATAGAGCACATTTCAAAAGATAAACCCTGAAGGACTCATCTGTTGTAATCTCACTCAGGTTTTGTGTTTGTTTTTTGTTTGGTTTTTTTCAGCTAAATGTTTTACCAAATAGACAATGGTGGGGGTTTTGGTTGTTTGAGGGTTGTTTGGGGGTTTTTAGTTGTTAACTAAAACCATGATAGACTTCCATGCAGACTTTCATTTATAATCTATGGAGCAGAATACAGACACATGAATACACTACTTTCAACAGAGTGTCCTTCAAATTCAAAGGTACAAATACAAGACAGCCTTGCTTGCGTCAGTTTAATTCTACATCAGTTCAGTAAATTTACTTCCCAGAGTGAGTTTCTGCATGCTGAGGATATTCAGGACAGTGATACAGATTCTAGAGTACACATCTCAATGTGTGGAGCAGAATTTATCATAGATGGTAAAAGCAACATCAGATACTTTCTCCGCTGTGGTGCTTCGATTACAAAGTTCAGTCTTCATGTAGATGTTCTAGATGGTTAATTTCTTCTTATATAAAAAGATGTACACTTCAAAACTCTGTGCATTTCATTTTGTGATGTTTTCTTCAGGTTTCATTTGCATGTCTAGACACCCTTGTGACAAAATGGTTTACATGACATTACTAAAGAGATTTCTTATTGCAATTCGAAAGCCAAGGCACCTCTACATCCCTGTGAATATCAAGCTAAGAACTGCTGAGTTGGAAATACCTTTTCCCCAAGCCATGCTTTCAGAGTCAATACCAGGAAGACATAATCACCAATGTATATTTTCTCTTTCTTGTCACCATTCTAATGCTTTGATTATGCATTACTACCTGCTCTACCATGCCACTAGGCAGTTAAATGCCTCACTGACATCTGATCCTGTCAGATCTCGGAAGCTAAGCAGGGTCAGGCCCAGTTACTTGGATAGGAGACCTACTGGGAATACTGGGGGCTGTAGGTTCTAGTCCCGAGGACTTCACTGTCACTGTCCAAGCTCGCTTGGCCATGGCAGATGAACCTTAGGAGTTAAAGGGTGGGGCCAGTTTTGTGCATGCTGTGCCTCACCTAAAAAATCCACTATGCAGGCTGAAGGACACACCCATGTGGATAGAGCCCAAATCTTTGTTTGCGAAGCCTAGCCATACATACCATGCCACTACTATGGGCTTCTCTAAAAGCTTATATAAATTCTGCTACTGTTTTCTTTTCTGTTTCTTTTTCCTGGCACCATTTTTAATTCACAAGTTAAAATAAAAATATTTTGTGCATTTCTAAACTAGTGAAACTCAAATGTCATCTTAGGACATTAATTTTGGAGATGCAAGACAGAAAGCAAAGACAACAGGTACCGACAACAGTATGCAGATAGCAGAAAAGTTACTGTTGAACAGCAATCAGTCTTCACAGAGGTTTAGCAGACATAGTTGCTATGTATGTATATGAAGAATTTACCCACTAAGTACACCTTTAAAATTTAAAGCTGTCTACCTGCTGGATTCTAATGAAACAAAAACTTCACAAGTGAGTGAACAGCATATAGGCCTTGTCAGAATTTTTCTTCATCAGTGCGAAGGCAGAGTAACAAACTTCTCTTGTTCCTCGTTTAAAAATATCATCCACTCTTAAAGAAAAATGATACTGGAAAACTTCTAAACATAAGATGTATGAGGTTATTTAACACTCTGGAAAATGTGGGGGGAAAACCAATCCAGCAGAAAACCTCTGTAGAATAAATCTACTTTTTGAAAGTCCAAAAGCTTTTAAGTAGAAATCTCTCAGTCAATACAGTCATTTGAGTGCATATATGTATACATACATATACATTCTCACTTCACTCACTGTTAGCATGCTAAGATATGACTTAGTTTTAATGAAACAGCTGTTTTGTCTCATATAATAACACTACTCACTTATATTCATAACTTACTTTTTTAAGTCCCTGTGTGAGTCAGTAAGAACTCAGAACTCCAGACTAATGCCTTATTATTCATAACAGCTTATCAGAAAATCACTGCAACCTGCTTCATCTATGCTTAGTAAGGGCTTTTGGGGGATCAACATCAGCTGCATATAGCAGATGATCTTAGCATTTCACCAAATCATCAGCAATCCTCCTTGTCATGTCAGTTTTCTTCACAAGAGTTTTAGAAGTATGTGTACCTGTGAACAACTAATGAACTTTCTTTCCCCTGGCTAAAGTGGCAAAATAACATATTTCAACATGTCCAGACTTCTGCCTTAATAGCAAATATATTTATAGATAGTCCCTAAAACTATTTTGCAATTAAAGCCATTAATATGATTAGCTGAAATCCAGTAGAGTCATTAACTGATAGAACATAGTTTTGTTTTTCTCTTGTTCTTGTATAATTCTGAGATAAGAGTTACCTACATATATAATGACATAATCTGTGAGCGAGAACATCAGGTCCTGTCAATGTTCTTGAACCAGTGCAACCAATCCTTATTGAAATAGTCAGTATTTAAGTGATCCCTTAGAAATATACTGTCTAAAAATACATATATAACAAAAAGAACGTCCAATATTGATTTCTCAATGAAAAATTAGTACCCTAAAAGCCTTGACAGGAACCAATCTGCATTATTTGATCTTCATTTTGGAAAGGGTTATATACTATAATTCTTTACTGAGTCTTTATTTCCTAACACCCTTCATAAGATTGTTCTGTGTATGAAAAATACTGTAATAGTGCATATTAAACAATAATTAATGTGAATATGTTTAAAGAGTAATAAAGCATATGCTGACTTGGAAGAGTTTCTACAAAGTCAAAAGCGCGCTTTTTGTTTGTGGTTTTGGGGGTTTTTTTTGAGTATCAAATTTTGTCCATGTTTTGTTGAATAACATGCTTGCTCTTTGTATCCTGAGAAAAGCTTTGAGGCTGGTACCCGAAAAGGTGTCCTAGTTGCATCCAGACTCTAAGACACTGCAAAGTGTTTGATCTTTGATACTGATAGTTTTACAGAATGTCTGTAACTGCAGGTGCTTGTATAATATTTGCTGATGGAATGTTCTTCATTGCTGTAAGACAGATCTGCAATAGCGTTCAAATTGCTTTTTGTCCTAGTTTGGTAGTTGTTACAGCAACCAAATGAGCAAAAATGCAGTGCAAATATAACTTGTGTGTTTGTTACAGACTTATGGATTCTAGATTGCTTTTACAGCTCGTACTAGCTAGCAGACTTTTGTATTACAGGGGTTTTGTTAAAATTCTGGGAATACTCAAGAGTTCTTGCAAGTGTAGTCTTGTGGTGCTTAATAAATTTTTGTATTTAAATCTCATAGCAAACTAATTTGTGAGCAATCAAATTTCATAGCAAATGAATATAGTCTCCCTGCTGCGTTTTTTTTTTTTCCACACTGGGTATCAGATATAAGCTTGTATGACAGAAAATGAACAACATACTGACGCTTTAAATACTGAAAAGTACTGCCATATGAACAAAACCTTCAGGGAAACTATCACTGAGTTTGTCAAAGAGTTGGTTTTGTTACCAAGATACCTAATGCAGCTATTACTGGGAATTACACTATCAAAGAAGGGGAAAGCTTACATTTTTTGAGATGTCAAGCAAAACTATTTTCCACCAGACAGTTTACACTTGAATAAAAATACTGTAAATAAAAATCCTCACTGACTTCTGCTTGTTCTATATGCATAGTCAATGCTAAAACCTGTTTACAGGAACTGTGAGAAGATATAAAAAGGTTTTTATGATTTTTTTTTTTCCTCACTGGGAATACTTTTCTCAAGGGAATACTCACTTTAAAACATTCATAAAAGATACTGTTCTAGATTCTTGTGAAAATATCCAATCAAATACGCTGGTAAATTCACGGTTTTCCTCAGGTTCAATGGCTACTAAAATTTGAATCCACTCCTTATGAGTTTTATATTTGGAAGATCTATGAAGCATTTTCAATCAGTCTCTTTCTCTTTTCAGCTTTTGAGGAGCTCCCTAAAGATGGCATTAACAAAAGCACTTTCTGCCATTTAGTATCAGCAGGGCTTTTGTCCTTGTCTTGCCTGAAAAACAGGATAAAAAAAAAAAGGCAGCCTGACAGTTTGGCAAATTTTGCTGGAATTATTTATAGACGTTGACAGAATTTACACACCTTTGTGTACCAGAAAAGCTCAGTATCTAGGAGATAAAAGAACTCACTTGGCTTTACAAATAAATTGTTTAAAATAAGTATTTCTCATGAATAATTTTGCAAATTACATTCAGAAAAATTTTGCTCTTCAATTGTATTTTTTAAGTCAATTTATAACACACCTTGAGTTGTCATAGATCTTCTGAAACTCCAAAAGGTCCTTGCTTTCACCACAGTCATCATTAAGACTTGAAAATTTTACAATTGTCTTGTTTTAGTAGTGTTTATAACTGCCTAGTTCTGTGCACTACAAGCTCCAGAAATCTTAGGATTTCATTTGACACCTTTTTAACTAACAAAAAAGAAAGTATTTGAAGGGTGTTGGATTTCAGGAAAAATGTGAAATCTTTTCAGTGGTACTGAATATTATCGTGTGATGGCATTCTGAACAAAGAGATAAAAATATTTTTATTTGATTTCCAACATAATAGATCAAAACCTTTCAAGCATGTTTCAAAATGTGTGTGTGCGCATGTGTGTGTGTGTGTGCATGTGTGTTTAGAGATTTGGCAAAGAATGGGCTGTGCTAAAATGTTCACTTTGCTTAATATGCTGGTTTCTTCCCTTTATGGGCAGTGATGTAACTTTGCTGGTTTTAGCTGGGATAGAGATAAATTTCTTTACAGTAGTGAGTAAGGGCAGTGTTTTTGAGTTTTGCTGTGTCGTTAATGCAGAGATGTTTTTGTTGTTACTGACAGGTGCTTACAGGGAACCAAACATCTTCTGCTCCTCAATCCACCAGCAAGGAGGCTGAGGGTGCACAAAAATTAGTGAGGAGACACAGCTAAAACAATTCACAGAATTAATATGAAACTGGATGAAACAAGGATGTATTTATAAATGTTACCTACTGTCCTTCAATATAGGTTGCTGCTGCAAGGCAGGTCATCAGTTTTCTGCTTTTAAGTAAGTTTTATGTGGTTTCACATAGTCCCTGAAGTTTATTTAGGGGTGCTTTCAGTTGAAGTTTCTTTATGAGGACCAATGAGTAGTGGAAGAGGACTCACAGGAGACTGGCAAGGGCAATGTGAACATGAAGCTCAGAGTAGGTTACAGGGAGGTACTGAACAACAACTGCTGCAGAGAAAACTGAACATAACACAGAAAAGTTTCTTTTGGTCTACATAAACAGCTATAGCAACTAAGTAGATCTATCGGCTGGATCAGTCAAGTAAATCAACCAGTTCTATTGGCTGAGTGAATCAAGAAACTATGTAACTGCTTTTCTCTTAGTTAATCAGAAAAATTAAAATGCCATCCTAAGCTAGCCAGAGCAGCATCTGAAGAAGAGTATATGTGAGCAAGCCTAGCACAGAGTACAAGAATTAAATATCCAACAAATAGCGTAGGCATGGGATGCCTTCCTGACAAGTGTGAACATCCACTGCTGTGACAATGATCATATATTATACAGACAGAAGGTGAACATCAAGCTTATACTGTAATTCAGCTACATATGGCCACTGCTGGACTCAACTAAGTGTAGCTTGTAGCATTGCTGCATTTCTCTGCTTAATCCAAATCTCATGGAACTTCAAATAGCTTTATATAAGTAAATGCTATGTTATGCATCAAACACTCCACATGCAGCACACCTGAAAGAACCTAGTCAGAGTGTACTGGGCTGTGATATGTCACCCTACTGTTCTTTACAGCCTTTCTTCATCTTTCCCTCTCCACAAGTTATAGGCTTCAAGCACACAGTGCACCTCTCATCCAATAACATCTCTTCGACATAAACACAAATAAAATACACAGTCCATTAAAGACTGTATGAGATAATATATCTCCTTTTAGAACTTTGTTGGGAGTTTTTGGTCTTGTTTGTTTTTTTGGGGGGTTTTGTGTTGTTTTGTTTTGTTTTTTTTTTTAATTTTAGTATGCTTTGTCTACCTAGAGTGGGTTAAGGTATGTCCAACAAAGATTCAAATCAGTTTGAATTTCCATAAGCTTCAAAAGAATGGTGTCAACCTATACAGAAGCTTTGAGTACAACTGATTGCAAATGTAATTGGAAAGTATTTTATCACCTTGAGAAAGTAAAAGTAATAATGTCAATTAAAAATTTCTTCAATACATTGCTAATTTCTTAAGCAGAAGGCTGAAAATTGAAATTTAATAATTATAATCTATTTTGTTCTTATCAAGAAATAATTAGTATGTCTATTTTCCAGTAATGAACATTTTGTTCATCAAGAAAACAATAAATATATGAAATTATGTCAACAGTATTATATGTCCTGTGAAATAATAATGAAAACTAATAATTTGCTATATACTAAGAATGAAAAAAAATTGTCAGGGGGAGTGGTGGGGAAAATGACATAAAAGCTGTCTCATTTAAGCACATCACACATGCTCTTTTGCCATGCTGATGTAAGAAGACAAGTAACCTACTTCACATCAATTTAGCTCCCCTTACATCTTGCCGAGAATGAAGATGGAATTAATTTCACTTAACTTTATCTATACAGTGGTTGAATATCTCATGTAAACTGAACATATAGGCTGCTTTTATAATCCGTGGCAACAGAAACAGCAAGGTAATTTTTTTTCTTCCAGCTTCTTTCATTCCTCTATGTCTGTTAACAAACTGTGACTAACTGACTCGCCACAGCTAAATTCCATAAAAAATGTCATTGCAACCCTCAAAAGCCTCCATAACTGTTTGTTCACCAATGTTGTAATTATGTAATGGTCTAAAAACCACATGCAATTCTGATATCATATTTTTCTGTTGAAATTAATAAAAAGGCAACCTTTGACAGAGTTCTGTTAAAAATACTTCAGTGTAAAAATCCATGTTCAGTCATGGTTTGTGGGACAATGTAATGTTGTGGGACTTCCCCTTTTTTTGTTGAACCTTGGAAGTCAAGACTCTGTCTGTTTTCATTGTAAATGTCAAAGACCTAATGATTATTTTCTGATTGTTATGTATATGAACTACCATTCCATATCTTCTCAGATTAGTTTTGACTAATATGCCCAACATACAGATATTGATATGAATAATTGAATTCTACAGCCCAGAACACCTCTTCATAATTCATTACAGACTGAGCATATGAAGTGTTAGTGGAATGTCACATATGTAAATGTCAAGTATAATTCAATTTTAAAGAATACATTCAAACAAAAAAATGTTAGGAAAAATCCCCAAAATTTCAATAAACTAGTCATTTTAATAATCTACCCTTGAGTCATATAGTGAAAATTGGAACAAATATGAAATATTCATGTGAATAATATAGTAAAATTTCTTTCTGACTCCTATAAGAGAATAGATTATGCCTTGAAATTTAATATTGATAATCCTTATAATACTTCTTATTCATTGTGCACCTGTGTCAATTCTCATATAAGACCAGGGATCCAGATATCTGAGGAAATGAGTAGGCCACCAAAATATATTATTGAGCCCTTGTGTCAAGAAAGCAAAGAGTAAAGCCAATAAATCACAAATAACAAAAGATAGTTCTTTGAAATACTTTTAACACTACAGATGGAAATCGTGTCTTAAAGTTTACTGTCCCTCAATGGCAACATAGGATAGCAGTCAGAAGGAATGATAGGATAAACTTCTTATGATGAAGAAATGGATTGCTAAGTGCAAGGCTCCATAAATTGTTTAAATTCAGGAGTGAATTACAAATGAGATGTAATCATTCTGATTGCCTATTATGTCTCCTAAATAACTCTTCATACCCTTGGTCTGAAGTAGTTAAAGAAGTTAAAGTAGTAGAACTTGCAGAGACAAAATATTACATGAAATTAGTGGTCAATATAACAGAGTTAGAAAAAAAAAAGCTACTGAAGAAAAAAAAACGACCAATTTTTTTGTTTTGTGACAAAATGAGCAAGTCATAGCATGTACTGCTATTTAATCTTAGAAATTAGTAAAAGATATATGAGGAAAAATATGTATTACATAACAAAAAGGACTGGAACCTGAATAAAAAAGAAATAAATAAGAAGTATATGGCTTAATTTCCAGGGGAAATTAGTTTTTATCACTGTCATTATTCGGGTTTTACTAATTCTACCACATGTGGAAGAGTAACATTCTTATATGATGATCAAATAAGAGCATCTTTGTGTACATAAGATTTTCTTCTTTCTTCCCTTAGGCTAAACTGTGTTTGCCTTTTCTTATATGCATGTCTGATATCTAATATTTTTAAGTTTCCTTTCTTGGATAAGGGGAAAAACCCAAAGCTGTCTTAATTTCTTTCCATTTTCTCTCATTTTACTTATTTTCTTAGCAGAAAATGATATTGCTATCATTAAGAAATAAGTATCATTTTCTTTTTTTGTAATTTTAGTTTTGCTGAATTTCCAGGTTGCATATTTGTCTTTATACAAGATAACATTAATGCATGTTGAGAAATACTATTGTTTACCCCTTGTCCCTGTGACAGAAGGAAAATTAAACAACATAACACTAATAAAGTTGGATTTATGAAGTAGGACAAGAGGGAGATGTTCTATGTTAGCAAAAAGCTTTGCACCTGGCACCATCATATACACACATACACGTGCACACACACATAACACATTCCAGCTCATTATGACAAAATCCAGTAACACCACCAGTAAGTGAGCACAGCACAACCTAGAGACATGTAATATCCACTCCCTCCAATGTCTGCGGCAGGATGTGGGCAGGGCTGGGCATCTCAGGACCTCTTCTTCTGCAAGTGTTAAATGTCTGTGTGACAGCGTTTCCCATCTCTGACTGTGTGGGTGTAAGAGTACAAGACCCTTCTCTAAGATTTACAAGGAGATCAGAGCTAGTTTCGCCTAGGAAGACTTTCCCGGATAGAGTTTTAGAAGTTTTCTCCTCCTGCATTCCAGATAAATGCTCCCTGGTATTAGAAAAGGATAAGTCTTTGCAGATAAGTCTGAAGGCCCCCACAAAGGTGGGTTGGGGGGATGACCAAAGACCTGAGAACAGGGAGTGTGAATTTCCCCAGGCCCCGTGTTTGAAACACCATTAAAATTAACCATCTTTACGTTTAGTGTGCTCAACTTTCAAAATAAATTTTCCTACAATCCTTCCACTGCCTGGTATTCTGGGGGTACCTGCACATTATCTTTCTTCACGGTGGGTTTGTATCCAGATGTTGACACAGTCTGTCAACCAAATCCGTTCATTGTGATATCATGGTATATCTCTCCTTTCAAGTAAGATCCTAATGCTTCCAGGACTAGTCTTTAGTGTAGATCATACAGTTCAAGGAAAATGTTATAGCTCAGTGACACTTTGAGGAATTCACACTGTAGTTCTAGAAACTACTTTATATTGTCAAACTGCTGTCAAGATTAACACAGGTTTTCCTATGGCATTGGGCCCACCAACATTACTTTGATGCAGCTTCAGTTTTACATTATTTTAGTCATACCTTTGGTAGAGCTTTTGCAGAAATACCTACAAACGTAGCTATATTTGCTGTTAGATTCTGCAGAAAGCATGTAAATTTTATCCTTTAATCATGGATGCATTGACATCTTGGGGCAAGTTAATGCAAGTAATCTGTACACAATTATATCAGATGTGAATATTTCAAGTAATAGAAGTTTATTGAGCTTTTTTTTTTCTTTTAAAAAAGTTCAGAACATGTTATCACTTAGATAAGAGCTATAGAAACAAGCTTTGGATGAATGGTGTATTTTTCTTCTGCTTCTACTATACTGTAGTTCAGACATCACAGATTGATACCAATATTTGTAAAAAGGGGGGGAAAAATGAGAACTGCAAATACTGTTTTTTCTTAAAAGACATAAATCTTCTAGAAATTGTGATAGGCCCACATAGATGCTATTGAAAAAGCAAACACATTTTTGTACAACTTTCTAGTTCTCTGTGGTTGGAAAGGTTTTTTTTAAATTTTTGTTAATAAGGATGGAAAATGGAGTCAAGAAAAAAACACTCAGTAATAACTCCTCCAGAGTAGTTATCTATTTGATCAGAATAAGTATTTCATTGAGACAATATCTAAACTGAGTTGTTCTTTAGCAAGGGAAAGAAATAAAAAATAATTAAAAAAGGACATAAAAAGACTGACACACATCTTGGATCTTGTTGGTATTAATGCTACGCATGGAAAGGTCTAAACTTCACTCTGTAACTTTATGAGTTTTCTCATTATTATTTCTTGAATTAAGAAAACAGTCCTTATATTCTTAAATTATTTTTAAATCTTCTCAAAATTTCCCATCTTCCTTCCACATGTATTTCTGACTTATGGCATAATCTAAATAAAAAGCCTTAATTCAAACCAAATAATATGAAAGAAAAATAATATGTTAAACTAAAAATTTCAAAAGGTTCTCCGACATATTAAAGGAAAGCAAGCCATATACATTGAAAAGCAAGTAATATTTTTTCTCTCATATTACTGCAAAAGCCTAGGGAGAAAAATCTTGGTCTACATGAAAGCATTTATCAAACAAGAATGACATTATCTTTTACCTCGGGTAAAAAGCTAAAAGATAAGCTGTTTTTTCACATCAGTGATGGTAATGTAGCAGAATTCATGAATGCAGTTTCAGGATTCACATTATAAATGAATGTGCAGTATGGCGATGAAGTATTGAAACTTTAGGATGTTCTTTTTTTAAGGGAGGCCAGTGTTAAAAACATGGCAAGTGTGCTTGAATTAAAAGTGGCAAGAGCTCAAACCCAACTGACAGCTATAAAATAGCTTTTATTTCCAGGTCCTGGTAAGCATATTTTTCATTTTCACAGCTTCCTGGCTGATAGAGTTTGTAAAGGAATGCATAATCCACTTAGCCTAAGGTTGGTATAGATGGCCCATGTCCATTTTTTACAATTTCTATGCACACTGCTTTTTGACCTGAAAAGCAGTGATTATATATTTATTATTTGGTTTTTATTATTATATATTTAAAGTGGTAATAGGTTCTTCCCAACTCAGGGCAGAAGGGGTGGAACAAGTCTCCTATGAAGAAAGGCTGAGACAATTGGTGTTGTCCAACCTAGACAGGAGAAGCTCTTGGGTGACCTAATTGTGACCTTTCAGTAGCTGGGGACCTACAAGAAAGCGGGACATGGAATTTTCACAAAGGCATGTAGTGAAAGGACAAGGAGTAATAGCTTTAAACTGAAATAGGGTGGGTTTGGGTTAGATATTATGAAGAAATTCTTGTGAATGTGGTGAGGCACTAGTACAGCTTGCCCAAAAAGGTTCTGAATACCCCTTCAGTGGAAGTGTTCAAGACCAGGTTGGATGGGGCATGGAGCAACCTGGTCTGGTGAAAGGTGTCCCTATCTGTAGAGGTGGTGGTTGGAACTAGGTGATCTCTTAGGTTCCTTCCAACTCAAACTATAATATGGTTCTATGATTCAACTTTGTACATGGGTAATATATGATTTATTTATTTTTTGCACATGGAGGAAATGTGATTTTTTTCCCCTTTCTTCTCAGTCATTAGCTGGGGGGTTTGGTTTTGTTTTGATTTTTTGTTGGGATTTTTTAAAATATAATTTTTTATTCATTCAAATATATCTGAGAAGGTTGTACTAGTAATGACAAAGTGATGTCAGGTGCCAGGAACACTTCTACCTGACGCTTCTCAGTTTTTACCTTTATTTTTAAAAAGAAATTGCTTTAGGAGTAATTTTTTTCTAATAAGTAAACTTATTTTGAGAGACCTATGGCTTTCCTCTACTACTAAATAGGATTTTCCTGTTCCTGGTTAGCACTTGTTCTTAGACAGAACACTAGCTACTCCTTGGTGTTTCAGATTCTACTACTAAGATACAGAGATAGGAGAAGACAGAGAGAGCACTATCTAATTCCTTGGGCTATTTGTTGCTTTTCCAGACCTTTCGGGAAATATGTGTTGCCCCACAACATTCATGTCTACAGTTGCATATTTGTTAGTGCTATCCTTGCACAGTGCAACAATGTAGCGAACAATATACCCAAATCTAAAAACAACTGTGTGAGAATTTCTTTCCTTAGGATTTGTTAGTTGTTGTGAAAGCTAATGAGATTCTTATCTTCATTTGAAGTGGATATGTTAACTGTCCATTTCTCTTTTTTTAGTGCTTTGTCCCTGACTAAGATTTAATCGATTTACTAATTTCTCCTCAATCTTGGTCTATTGTAGAGTGAATTCTGCTTTAAATGTAAATTAAAGTTCCGTCTATTCTGAGGTATGATGTTAAGAAATTGTTACATGAGCTGACCTAGATTGTTATCCTTGTTATCTTTTGTACAGTTAAGAGAGGAAAGGAAGAATTTCATAGTAAAGATACCATTACAACATTTATACTGCTACCAATTTCTGCTTGGTCAGTGGCTTTTTCTCTGCAAAAATTTTTCTTCTTTCTTATGATATGTTTGTCAAAGGCTCTACTTGACTTTTTCAGTTAATTTCACTCAAGTAGGATAGATACTGTTTGTTCCCTATCTCAAAAAGGGCCAGTTCAAGTCAAGCCAGTGACCTTTTATTGCCCAAATTTGATTTGATGGTGGGACAAGACTTGAAGAAATGAGCTGTTGAGAGGATTGCATTTACAGGTGTTTAACCCATCTGACTATTAAATGCAAAAGGTCAGCCACTTGTAGAAAAGAAGAAATGGAGCAGCAGCCCAGTTCCCCAGTGTTCGGAGGCAAGGTGGAAGGCGGGGGGGTGGGGGAGACTATTACTGTACCACTCTATGTGCTTTTTCTAGGCAGAACTTTCTTCTTTCTTTTTCAGAATGAACATTTACCGATAGAAGTTTTTATATATATTATCGGTGGATTTTGCTGACATAACTAGAGAATTTTCCTTCTTCTGAAGTACCTGTTGTCTAAGATACTTGACCTGTTCTAAAATTACTTTGACTGAATTAAGATCCTTGATTTTATTCTTTTTATGGCTATTGTGGAACAAAGATATTTTGATAAACAATGATAGGAAGTGTCTTAAGTACAGTGTGTATCAGTGTGGAATTGAAGTGTTATAACAGGAAAAGTAGACAGCTTGATCATATCAAACTCAATCATATATCTTAATTCATAATATTTCAGATAATGATAGTCATACCACAAAAATAGATGATTTATTCTATCACACAGCCTTTGCATGTTTCATTTAAATTTAATCTTGGTAGATACTACTCTGACATTTACTACAGTAGACATAAAGGAAATAAGTGCAGAAAAACTAAAATAAAGCATTTAAGGTTCTCATAGCTGGAGAAAATGATGGCTGATAAAAGATCTTCCTTCAGCACAGACTAAATAAATGCCCTCAAAACCTATTGTGTGAAAACTACAAGATTAAGGTTATTAAAACCAAGGAAAAGCCCTAAACGAATTAATTCTGAACTTTACTGTTGACATGAATTACAGGATCAGCAGCCAGTTTAATGAGTTTACTGCTACTTTTCTCTGAGGCAACAGCAGCATCCAGTGGCCAGTAAGACAGCCTAGATGCACTGCTTGTGGACTATTTATGTAAAAATATGTTTTAAATTATTCTCAGGTTTTAGGCTTTTGTGAAAGGAGCATACAAGATTTAAGGTGGCAATACCAGCAGGTTTGGTATGTCTCTGCATAAATTCTTTACGAATTTTAACTTTTGCTTTCCTCTGTGGAATGTGTAACATTGATGGAGGTGAAAGAAGTCATTAAGGACAACTTTATGACTTTTAGCTTTGCTTCTTTAAATGTCTGTTTATTGACACAAATACAGGCAAGGAATTCAGACCATTGTTTGATATACATAACCTGTGGGGTCTTCAGGCTAAATCCCATACATAGACACTGTATAAGATACACCCTTAATCTAGTGGAGAGCTATCAGATGAACTGGAAATATTATTTAGGGTTTATCAATACTGACTGTAAATACAGATGCAATACTCACCACAGAACATAAATGATGTTTGATGCTTTATGTGTATTTCCAGGGTGGAGAGAAATTTCTTGCTTTCCAATACATAAAAGAAGCATAGAAATATCCTATTCCGCATAGAAAAAATCTGAATGTTAACTATGCACAAGACATAGTATGTGATTAAAGAACTTGAGTTCCACAGACTTGCATTAAGAAGATTACTCCAAGTAAATGGAAGTAGCTGAGAAATTATATGATTATTTTTCTTTGTCTTAGCAGTATTTTATTTTCAGATTTTTCCCCCTAACTTCTGTAGGACATCTGTAGGCTACATACTCTCTCTGCAAAATGCAGTTATAAAATTGCGGTATAAAATTGTTTTTGGATGTCAGGCACAGCTTTTGCAGACTGTGGTTAATTCACTGGAATAAGCACTGTGGCAATACATTGTACTTAGAGAAGGATTCTTACATACACAGAAGATATGGTGTGAATTTTAGTGCAAGAAAGATAAAATTTGAAATAAAAACCATG
The DNA here is from genome assembly GCF_047495875.1 of Pithys albifrons albifrons. Lineage (NCBI taxonomy): Eukaryota > Metazoa > Chordata > Aves > Passeriformes > Thamnophilidae > Pithys > Pithys albifrons. The sequence goes on along the minus strand of NC_092458.1, from coordinate 37,929,961 downwards.
TGATCATTCTTGTCTGTGGAAAAAATTCAATAAAGAAACAGTTTAATGATGGGTCATGAGAACTGAGAGTCCTGTATACTCCTTTACTAGGCAGGCATGAAATATGACAACATCTATAAAAGTGACTGTGGGCAAATCATTTCAGTCCTCTGAAGTGGCAGGATGTATTCTGACATCAGTTATGTGCATGATACTCTGTGGAACCAAGACAAGGTTAAAGATAAAAGCGTTTTGGAATATTGCCCTCACACAATAATAATGAATAAATGCAGATGTACACATGCAAGCATATTGAATTGATTATGAAAATTTGCCTTTCCAATGATAGCTGTTGCCTCCTTTCTCCTTTTAAGAACTTTCCTCCCATACTTATTTCCCACCTTTTTGTGAGGATCTTGGTTAAAACAAAGTGTAACAGTGTCTAAATAGTCGTAGTTTTTTTGGAGTCTGTAAGTGGTGCACTGTGTTGTGCAATTAAGATTCACAGAAAGTAGGATAATGGGTAAAGGACAATGGCAGACTGTTGGGGGGAAGCAATAAATGGAGGAAAGATTCATTCTGTGTGTATGTGTTTTCAATTGGCAAAATAATTGTGGAAAAGTTGAGTTAAACTTTTTTTGCACTTGAAAAACAACACGTAGATTTTAAGATATTAAATATGGTGCCCTTGTGTACTTTCATTTCCTTCATTTTCACACACTCAAGTTTTTTGGTTTTCCATTTGTTTAGTTTTTGGTGGGATTTTTTTTGTTGGTTGGGTTTTTTTTTTGAAGCCTATATTTTTACGAGAAAGAAAAGCTTTATCAAATCCTAAAATTTTACTTTAGTAATTATTTTTTCTTCATTCAAATTATGAATGTATTCTGCTTATAAGACAATCTGTTTCAGAAATATTTGCTTAAAAAAACCCCAAAATATTTAATCCCCCTTAAGTCTATATTTAACTTAGAATGCTTTTGATTTTCTTTTGCTCAGTACTGCATATAGTAATTTCTCTCAGTGCAAAATGGATTTGAAAGTCTACTAAATCAAAATGTTAGTGCTTTATACCAAGTATGCTACCAACTCTCTCCTTAGTGACTGCATAGGGTACAAGATACAGCTCAGGCAATCTTCTTGAGGAGATCATTCCAAAATCATTTTATAGATGGCAACTTAGAGATCTAAAGGTAAAGATGCCATACAACAAATTTGCCGTCTTTTAATCCAGAAGGCTGTATATTTAATTAAAATAATTCTTACATTACTAACTACTCTGCCACTGGTAATTTTGTCATATATGACAAAACAACACTAATGCTTTAAAGTGGAAAAACAAGGTGAACATTAAAAATTAAAAATTAAGACAATTTTATTTATCTTTAAATGAAACTAGCAACTAGAACTAAGAAGAAAATAAGGGACTAGCTAGCTATCTACAGATCAAGGGAATTTCTTATTGACATGGGAAAATTAAAGATTTAATTTGGAGACATGTCAAAATGTACATTATTCTTTAGCACTCATATTAAATAACATGGAGAAAGAAAAACTCCAGTTCAGATTTTTCACCTAAATAAATATTTCTTTATATGAATGTGCTTCAGAAATGCATTTTCCACACATACTTATTTATGCAGGTGAGGAGCTCAGGGTTTTTCTTATGGTAGTCTGTTGAAATAGGCAGTTATACAGAATTTATTTTATTTCACTTTATTCTGTAGGTACTCCCTTCAGTGATTGTGAGTATTAGTTTTAGCTCCAAAGAGTAAGATTAAGCATTTGAAGGCTGCCATAGTTCTGAAGTTACTTAATCTGTACTGCTAAAAACGTTGAAATCTTTAGCAGAGCTGCAGAGGGAAAACAACTTGCAGTATCAGCAGGAATGCAAAATTCCCACTCATTGGAGTAACCTACATTTCCTGCTTGACCAATCTGAAACAACACAGACTTGCACATCTCAGGCATGTTGGCAAAAAGAAGTTTTGCTCTTTCTTGCTTGTTCAAGAGGAAGTACAATATGCTGTAAAATTGGAGAATGAATACCAATTTATAAGGAATTATTTTTGCTAGCTTCACAGCTTTGGGAACCATGGTTGGTGCATCTACAGATAAGAAGTCTAGTATGCTGTGGCAAAAATAACATACTGACTAGAAGAAGAACCTAAGGGGACAAATTCAAAATTAACATTTATTTTTTACTCATCAAAAGGTATGTGATAAAAGCCTCCTAGTTTTAATAACGTCTTCTGGAAAACAGATAAATTACAAGTGAAACCTTATTTTTGGTTATCATTGTCTCTCATGTGTTACCAAAACTTTCAGATCAATTAGATAAAAACTGAAATGATACGACTCTTTTGTGCCAATTTCTGTCTGTTTGGTTATTGACCATGGCAAATCATCTGTTCTGCAGAGATATATTGTGTGAGAGTGTTTGCTTCCCTGAGGGGGACAGTCCTGAGCAAAGGTTGAAGCCTCTAGTTATTTTATTTATTTCAGAGGAATAGATTACATAAATAAATTCTAGAGTGAAGAAAGGAAACCTAGTCTTATTTAAAACATCCACATTAGAGAGGTAGTCACTAAAGTGCTATTTTCTTCTAGTGAGAAGCATTTTACTACTCAAGGAAATATTTACTCATCTCTGTTTCAATTCTTTGTTCAGTTGAAATGCTCTATTATTCATCACAAGAATCATTAATAAAAACTAAAACTAGTCCAATCTAATCAAAATAAGTGTGAACAACACTGTGTTGCACAAGATGTAATGAAAAATGTACAACATCTCCATAAAGAACCAGAAAAAAAACAGTAAAAATTCCCACTATTCCTTTCAACAGTACAGGATCAGTTGTAACCCACTTTTTTTCTTCCTTTGTGTGTGTGTGAAAATAATTTCAAAACATAAATATTTATGAAGCTCCAGTATATTTGGAGAGAAGTGTTGTTTTTTTATTTCTAGAATATTTTCCTTAATAATCATTTGCTGAGATTTTTTTTCTGTGTGTAGAATGATTTACAAATGTTTAGTGAATACTTAGTTAAGAACTTTTATGTCCGTGGACATCCTCTTTTTTGACTTGGTAGACTTTATTTAGATCAGATCCCTATTTCTTATGTTTATACATGGACAGAAATTCAAGTTCAAAAGAAATATTTTGTGCTAAGTTAAACTAACCTATGTATAATACAAAAAAAGAGAAAAAACAACAGAACAACAACCAAACAAAAACACTAAACCCAAAATACACAATCACAGATTTTTTGAGATTGGAAGAGACCTCTGAAGATCACCTTATCCAATTTCCCTAAACCAGTCAGCTGCAGCAGAGTTCAAAGGAATGTCCAATCACTTTTTAAATATTTCCCAAGGTGAAGTCTCTAAAACCTCCGTGGGAAAACAGTCTCATTGCTTGATTACCCTCATAGTGACAAAGCTAATTTTTTTCATGTTTAAACATAATTTCTTGAAATTCAGTTTGTGACCTTTGACTCTTTTCACTGAAAAAACAGTGAAGGGTCTGGCTCTGTGCTCTTAACTTCCCTCCATGAAATATTTTACAATCTGTTAAGTTCCCCAAGCTTTCTCTTCTCCATACAGAATAATTCCTACTCTCTCAGCCTTTTTTGATATGTCAGAATCTCCAGTACACTAAAATATCAGCAGCAATTTTTAAGGCAATTCAATGTATCTTTCAATAAGCAAAACCAATGTAATTTTCAGATACATACCAAGTATTACTGTTGGTGAAAATGCTAATGTTTCAAAGGGCTTTAAGTATATCTGTCCAGAACAAATTAACATTAATAACCAGGTAAAAATATTAATTATAAGTTTATTCTAAGACAAGCATATCACATACTTAGCTGCATATATACACACACACAAAAAAACCCAAGTATACAAAAGTATAAAATGTAAATGTATTTAAAAAATTCCACTTGGTGTCTTGTTCATTAGCATTACACACAACTATTTTTAAGTAGTATTTTATTCTGGTGAATCTGAGGTTTTATACTGCATTCTCCTTACCTGGCTGGAGTTTTCCACAAATTATTATATCATTTAAAGGAAGCTTTTATTAAACAGCAATCACATGAAATATAAGTGAACTCAAAATTTTCCACCAGAATTTTCCTTTGAAATTGGAAAATTATATTTTGGTAAATAATAAAACAAAAGGGTGAATTGTTCCTAACTATGTGGATAATACAGCAGCTATCAGTACCACATCACAGCAAATGACAAGCTACTGATCTAATGTGTCTGATGTAAATCAAGACAGTTCAGAAATTTTTAGTTTGAACTTAATAGCAGTGGCAGATACATTACAAAATAATACTTTGGAAGTGTATTATAAAATGAACTTAATTACATAATTATTCACATAAAATGTAGTTTGAAGTTTTCTAAATATTTCTAAAGCTGCCTTTGTAATGAAGCTACTGTTTAATTAAGGAAAAGGTACTGCAATTGTAATTTTTCTACTGCACTTACTGTCTTCTTGGTTTCATTTTCTTAGATATGTCTTCTTAATTTTGATCAAGTATGTACATTACATGAATAATTCCTCTTCCCTGCTTTCCAGTAGACAATAAAAATTGCCCCATTGTAATCACTGAAAAATTGCCACCATTTATTAAACCATTTAAATTATTTTCTGTAGTTGCTGATATCTCCTTGTCTCTTTCCCAGAATTATACCTATCGCAACACTGAAGTACTGTCTCTTATAAGCAGGTTTTCATGTCACTAAAACAGCTCTTGAGTCTGGCCATGAGAGCCATCTTGGCCAATCAAAATTCTTGTGCAATTAGTCTTGATGTCGCTTCTTCTTCTCTGGGAGATCTTGTAACTAATGTTTTCTGTTCTTTTGTATTTTTTAAGTGATTTTTTTTAATGCTTTCCCTTATGTTTTTATTTTTCTTCTTGTTATACAGATCTTCTTTTCCATTTTTTCAGCATCATCATATGGCAGCCACCTCACTTATATATACGTATAGTTATGCCAACAAGTGCCTCCTCCTCATTTATCTTTCTTACTTCTTATAAATTTTCATAATTTTCAGACTCAGTAGCATCTTCAGATGAACATTCTTCAGCTTCCTTAGCTACACAAGTGAAGTTTTCATTAGGTAACTACTCACATACACTCTGAGAATTCACCCTGTGATTCATTCAGAAAAAAATCAATATAAACATTTTCTTACTTCTTTGCATTGTGTGCTTTGAAGTAAGCACTCTGAAAATCTTGGCATTTTACTTTCTATTATGTCTGAATTACTGTGCCTTTTGTTCTCCATTCTCACCAGGCCTGTGAAATATCATGAATGGATTTGTAGTCAGAAATGAACAATAAGAATGCTGACATTAGTGTTCTTTTATTTTGTACACTCACAAATCCCACAGCCAGGGGAAGCTCCAGGATCACCCTGCAGGGTGGCAGCAGGGAAGACTCAGGCCTAGCAGGTTGCCTATTCATGCTTGAAGCTTCAGTGGCTGCACATTTCTAAAGTGTTTTCCCAAATATAGACTGCATCATTTGTGGCATAACTGTACAACGATGAAGTGATTTACGGATATCCAAATACAGGCAATAAACATGGCCTATTTTATACTTACTCCACACGTCTGTGCATAGTAATATTATTTGTCTTTTGTCTGTCTGTTTGCCAAGCCCTCAAGCAGTTGGACATGCAGCTGTGAATATTTTGCTAGAGAACTGAGTGAATCAGTCAACACGACCTACTCCTTCTCATTATTTTTTTGATATATTGTGTGCCCAGTAAACCAAATGCAAACCTGAAACTAATGTTTTGTCTATATTAACTTTTGCCCACTAGTTTTTCTGATTCTTCTCTGGTGAAATATTGTCTTTGGTCTGTTTATTAATAGAAAATATTCACTTTGAAAATGTCAGAAACTGCTCAGAACTTGTAATGCTGCTTCTGTAATCCTTTTATTAAACTGGAAGTCATATTTTTGGGCAGAAAGATTGAACATTTCATTGCTGTGTAAAAAGTTCTCTTCCTTCTGTTCTCGCATTCATTTACTATTATTTTCCTACCTTAAAATAATCTCTGTGTTGCAGACATTATTTTTCACTCACACTTTCATTGGCTTTGAATTCAGAGATTTTGAATTTTAAAAGTTAGACAGAGTGGAGAAAAATACAAATGATTACAAAAATAAAGGCTTTCTCCCAGTATGGTTTCTTATTACATATGCACAAATAATCCTCCGGAAGACCCCAAAACAGCCTACATTTCTCTACATATATACATATACATGCTTATCTGTGTGCATTACTTAATTCCTGCTTTTTTCCTTCTTTATTAAGTAGCAAGAAAAGAAGTTGCTAGAATTCATGTAAACCTACGTTGAAGGTATGTTTTGGTTTGGTGCAAACTGAGAGATACACATTTTTTTCTGTGACAAAACCTTCTATTTCTGAAAATTTTTTCAGAAAACCTTGCAAACTTTATGAACACTAATGTTCAATGTGATAGATATCTTCTTTAGATTGTTTTCTTGTATGCAAGTGAATATGACCACCTTTTTCACACTGTTGATGCTCCATAATGGAACCTACGAACACAACATATCAGTAAAAAGCAATGTCCACAAATTTGTCCAGAATTAATTCCACAAGAATTTAAACAGTCAATCTTGATCTAAAATATCACTTGATGGAAATATAATATAAAGGAATGTTAAAATAAAATAGTCACTGTTACAAATTATATTTCTTTTTTTAAACAATACACTTATCTTGGTTTGAGGGTTAAAAACCCAGAATGTTTACCCACAAGCGGGGGAGGGGGCCTTTTCCACAATAATCACGCCACTCTTTATCACATTTAAGAAAAAAGGAATTTAATACAAGAAGGATAACTGTTCTTAACTGCTATATATAAACAGACTAGTGCAAACCGCTTCCCCAACACCACAAGAGAAAGAAAAAAAAAAAAAACAAAACCCAGCAGGTTTTCCTCCGGGAGGAAAGTTATATTTAAGCAGTGTCAATGTCACAGCCCGGCTGGCTGCGGAGTGAGCTTCCAATCCCTCTCCAGCAAGACAGACGAGTGGTGAGCTCCCAGATGAACTCTGTGTCTCTTGTCCCAGATGAAGGAGAAAGAAAGCTGAAAGTGGGAAACCACCACGTGTCCTGCAAAAGCAGCTGCAAACTTCTCTCTCCCAGGTCACTGCCCCAGCCAGGGCGGGCAGGCCGTGAAGGTGCAGGCGGTGGTGAGGCTGGAACAGAGGCCGGGACCCCGGATGCAGGAACCAGGAGAAACAGTCGTGGCGAGGAGAAAACAAAACAGCATCTCAGCCAGAAGCCCCAGCAGTGCCAGCAGAGCAGCTTCCCTCCTCGGCTGCCACCACTCCCACATTCCGCTGAGCTAAGAAAGGAATAATGTCCCCAAAAACAAAAGAGACAAACCTGCCCCCACCCAAGTGATCAACAGTTAACTACTTCTTTTTGTTAACTGCTGGCATGGGCAGTTAGTGGCAGGGGAGAGAATTTACATAATAATCCCAAACTACAACAACACTTGAAAATATTCAAATATAAGGTTCATAACATTGGAGTGGCCAACTTTATCAAATTCATTGTCATGTGTCTTACAAAAGTTAATACAGTATCTGGGTTTTGTTTCCTTCCTGATATTATTTAGACATAAGATAATAGGTTACTCTCTTAGGCTGAAAGTATTCTGTGAAGCAAAATACCAGGAAAAAGGACTCTGCAATACTTCTACTGTAACTAACTATTTCTTAGGACTGGCAAATTTTTTGAACCTATGAGAAATCTAAGAAAAACTGGTCAACAGTTGTTAGTATATTTTGATTTTCTGTCTTCTACTTTAGTTGCAGGGTTTATAGTAACCCATACCTAATTTTCTCATTGCTGAATAAAGTGGTAATCAATGGTTTTAGACAGTCTGAATATTAGTATTTCAAAATGATTTCAGAATTATTTTGTCCTCACATTTAAGTAGTAAATGAATTCATGTGTTCATACATTTCCTTCCAAGTATGGTTTTACTCAGTGCAACATATGAATGAATAATAGACCCACACTATAATTTTCTTGGTAATCTGTTTTATACTCATTCCACACTCATCATTTTAATGGAGCTTCATTATCATTTGGTTTGTGAGAATATTCATCCATTTTTCCATTATAAGAAAACTTGGATATTGAGATACAATGCCTATTACCTTCACCTCTAAGCATAAAAGCTAGCATATACATAAACCAGAAATGTTTCTTTGTCATCCACTGCTTCTTTTGCTACAGATACCTATTCTGTTGAGGAAGTATCACAATACATGGAGTTTGAATTCTTGTATTTCTGAAAAAAAGTATTTATTTATACTATTGAAAAAAAATCTAAATTCAAGGAAAAAACCACATAAACAATATATTAGAATGAAAAGTAATTAAAAGTGTGTAGTTAAGTGCTATAGTTTTGGAAACAGTTTTATTACCTATTTTCAAAAATTACCTTGAAGTACTAAAGAGCTTGTTTTGTTGTACATAGAGGATGTTATACTGCAAGGAACATTATTGAATTTAATGCGGTATACATACCAAAGAATGTTCTATATCCTTAAGAGTCCTCGAAATTCTGATCATCATACTACTAAGAAAAAAGTTGGATTGTAGACAAAGGGGAGTAGTTCACTAGTAGTAATGATTAAAATATCTTTGAATAATAATGAAAAATAATTATATAGATATTACTTGTCTGAAAGACTGAGAACTACATAAACCAGTCTGAAATTTGTCTCAGCTAGACAATCAAATTTACTTTAAAAATAGAATTAATAATGTGATTATACTTTTTTATTTTCTGAAATATAAAACATGAAATACCATTTCATTGATGGGCAGTGATATACTTTAGCGAAAATGTAATATAGCTTGTATCTCCTTATTTCAGAGTGAATTTTCTTTTACTGTTCTCCCTCTCCAATTATTAAAATATGCAGTACTGTTTTTATGTGTTCAGTCACTCCCACCTATATTCTTGCAGAGAGTGCTACTTGTTCTATTTATTAAAGAAAAATAGAAAATAAAGCCTTTTAAAAAGCCAACAGTTTCCCACTGTTGTTGAACTGTATAGTAGCTGCATAGCCACAGGTTCTGTCAATGTTGTATGTGTAATTCCACTGATCTGAAGTTTTGTGTACTAGCTACTTACAGAAATACTTCCTTCGTATGTTCATACCAATTTTTTGTAACAGTTCCAAATCTCTTGACGTGACCAGCCAGGTTTTAATTTACTCCTGCAGCAAGGCTCTTATGTAAGTATTTGCTTTTCTTCCTACTTTTCTGTACTGAAGAATTAAACATTCCCTCTCTCCAGAAGTGTTCAAGAGGTGTCTGGATATGACACCTGTGGACATGGCTTAGGGGTGATTATGGCGGTGCTGGGTTGACAGTTGGATTAGATGGTATTCCAGCCTTGATGATTCTGTGATTCTATGATTCCTCTTCCTCTCCTTTGTGTTTTGCAGTTCATGAAAGAGAATTATTTTTGAAAATGGTTTCAATGATAGGTTTTAAGATCAGTTCAGTGAAAAGACTTCTAAAATTCTAAATCAGTAAAAGTCTCAGTAAAATGAACATTAGCTTGGGATTTTCATTGAGTATGGTTTAGAGCTGCTTGCTTTAAGCTGCTTCAGAGTAGCAATACTAGCATATGAGTATTATTATTATGAACATTGTAAGGTGTCATTAAAAGTAGCATCCTTGAATCATGAAGAGTTTGCCAGACCAAAAAATTAGGAAAATTGGAATATGTGATTTTTCATTTTGTGGTCTTTAGGGGGAATCAGCTCTAAATGTAGATTTAATGATAGGCCTAGTTTTATGTATCTAAAAGGCTAACATCTGAATCTGATAAAGTTATTAAAGATAATTCTGTTGCAAAAAACCCAAAACAACTTCTTAAAGATAGTAATTCATCTGATCCACCTAATATTGGTTGTCATAATATTGAATTAATTTCCTTTTCAATTTATTTCTTTGTTCCCAGAGATTACAAGAATTTTGAGTGACTAGCTCAGATGTTGATATCAAGCTTGAAGGTATATTATTTAAGGCAGATGAATCATGCCTCTTTTTAGTAGGAAAAAAAAAAGCAAGTAAGCAGTGAAGATGCTCTGTACTTGTGAAAATCAGTCAGCTACTTATTTACAGATGAAAAGTTGCTTCTGAATGTGTATCTTTGCTAATGCCCCAGTGTCAATTATTTAGGCCAAGATTTAGGTCAGAGATTTTCAAGTGACCGTCATATGAAAAGGAGGCATCTCTTGTTTCTTGAGTATAGTACTCTAGCTGTAAAATTTGCAAGTAAAAGGAAGGACAAAACATATTATCTGGCTTTATTTACTGTGCATTCCAATTTGCTTAGGCATAGACAAGTAACTGCATCAAAACCATTTATGGATTCAGCAAGAGATGTCTTCAGTTCTAAAGCTAACTAATTTCTTAAGTCAGGACCATCATATTTGTTTTGCTAATTAGCTGATAGTAAAAAATAAATAAAAAACCAAAACCAAACAAAAAGTAAAGGTAGGATTTAGTCTGAGATTGATAGAGGCAAATTTATTTGTTTATATTTAGATACAAAAACTAGATTTCACCCAATGAATACACCACAAGTACAGACATATACCAATATTTCTTATCCAGAATTAGAGTTAACTATGAGAATTCTCTTTTTAATTAGTGGGGATTTAGTTATTAGCCACTTTAAATGCCATATAATACCAAAACATAATTTTTAGCAGATGAACTTTATACTAAACCATAAAGAGACAACTCTCTTTCTGGACACCCAAATGTAGCCTTTTAACATTTGAAATGCCATACATCTATTTATGAATACTTTTTAAAAGCTTATTTTTCTCTTGTCTAGTACTTCTTGATTCTCCTTGTTCATTTTCAGATGGCACAAACATTCCTAGTTCTTAAAGTGGCTCCTCCACTTTCTCTTTTATTTACAACTGTGGACTCCTGCCTCATTGAGGTTAGGACTTACAAAACTGGAGACCAGTGGTGAGTGACACATGGTGTTCCTCAGGGGCCAGTATTGGGATCCGTGCTGTTTGACATCTTTGTCAGTAACAAAGTCTGTGGGCCTGAGTGCACCTCTAGCAATTTTGCCAACAACATCAAGACATGCATTACTGTCAACATATTAGAGGGAAGGGATACCATTGAGAGGAACCTTGACATTCTTGAGAGGTAGGCCTGTGTGAACCCCATCAAGTTCAACAAGACTGAGTGCAAGGTCCTACACTCAGCACAAATAGAGTCTGGGCAGAGAGAATGGATTGAGAGGAGTCCTGAGGAGCAGGACTCAAGGTTTTGGTGCATGAAAAGCTAGACATGACCTGGTAGTCTATGCTCACAGCCCAGAAGGCCAATCACGTCATGAACTGCATCAAAAGAAGTATGACCAGTAGGTTGAGGGAGGTGATTCTCCTCTCTACTACTTTCTTGTGAGACCCCACCTGGAGTACTGCATCCAGTTCAGGGACACCAAACATAAGGACACAGACCTGTTAGTAGAGAAAGACCACTAAATTGATCACAGGGCTGGAGAACTTGTCCTAAGAAGACAGGCTGAAAGAGTTAGTGCTGTTAAGCCTGTAGAAGGGAAATGTTTAGGACACCCCTAGCAGCCTTCCAGTACCTGAAGAAGGGCTGCAAAAAATCTGGAGAGGGACTTTTTACAAGTGTGTAGTAACAGGACAAGGGGTAATGACTTCAAACTGAAAGAGGGCAGTTTTAGATGAGATATCACAAATAAATTCTTTTCAGTGAGGGAGATGAGATAACAGAACATATTTCCCAGAGAAATGGTAAATGCCCCATCCCTGGAAATATTCAAGGCCAGGCTGGATGAGGCTCTAAGCAATCTGGTCCACTGGATTGTGTCCTTGCCCATTGCAGGGGGATTGTAACTAGATGATCTTTAAGACCCTTTCCAATGCAAATGACTTTATGATTCTATGAAAACAGAAGTCTTATAAACCTGATTTCATCTTTTAAATATTATGTATCAGTGAACAGGTTGTACAGGAAAGAATTCAGACAGCAGTTATTCAATTTTAGAAGAGTACCTAAACAATAAGGGGGAAAGAGGAGTAATGTCCTTCATCCTCATATTGCTCCCAGATCAGATTTTTCCTAATTTAGCTCAATCTAATTCATAATCTACATTCTGTGGGGTATTTTTTCCTATGTTCCCACCTCTGGTCCTGTCTTCCTGTTACTGTCCCCTGCTTTGCTCCATTTCCACTTTCCTGAACCTGCTGATATGTAAATCATCTTCTAAATCCTTGTTGGGTTAAAGTTATACCATTTGCTCAGAACTGATGCACTCTGGGTAGATGCAATTCTCTTGTTGCCAGCTGAGCTTTAATAAGGGTTTTGAAGTAGATTCTGTTTTAAAAAGCTTGTACTAAATAAAAGAAATAGACAAATACTTGGAAACAGAAGGTAATCAGTGGGAGAATTTAGAAAGGGGTAAACTAATATACAGAAACCGTTAAGAATATATTTTTAGTGTGGGATTTTTTTTCCCCTACAATACACAGTTTGATGTATGTTTAATTATAATACTTGCAAAACAAGATTGTCATTTAAAAGTTTCTGGAAAAATGTAGATTGTAAAATCATCTCTATCAAATTAAGTTGCTATATTCTTGAATTAAGAAAGATATTCCTTTACTGTCTGGTAAACCCGAACAACTGATGTACTAGAGGTGTTATTAGACCAGGTTACAAACATATCCTGAAAAGTATTGCTACATTCATACAATGTGCAGATAGAAGATCGGTAAAACATCATGGTAACATGAGCTCAGCCAGGACCCATGGCCAAGCAGGGTAGGGTTCTGAGGAGCTGGAGACTGCACTGCTGTGGTGTCATGGGAGCAAGAACTGAAGGTGCTGGACTGAGTTGAAATGAGGTCCCGGACCTTGAAGAGGATGATGGGAGGCCCTAGGGGAGGCTGTTCAGGACCCGTAAGACCTGCAGAGTTGTGAAAAAAATGTTCTAGGTCATTAAAGCTGAGAAACACTCTCTGAATTACCTAATTATTTCTGCTTTTGAGAATTGTGGCCTACAGGGACTGTATTGCTCAATGGGGCACCAGTAGATGTCTGTATAGTTATACATGAACGGTTCAGACATTCACTGTCAAATGGTTCTGAAGCCAAGAGCCCAATAGGAAAAGGAAAGAATATGACATTGTGAAAGTCTCATCAAGAACATTCCGAAAGGAAGAGGAATATACTACTATGTAATGAGAAGGATTTGATAAATGAATTAAGGAAATTAGGAAAACAACACAAAGACAATAGATGTTTTGGTCTTGGGTTATTACATGCTTTTATGGGAGAAAATTTCTGGAATCATCACACCAACAAAATGAGAGCAAACTTTCATTTCTGAACTCCCGTGAATTGCTTTTGGTTGTAATGAACTCAAAGCAGGTGCCACTTAAAGCCCTGTAAGCTTCAGTGTGCTGCTTTCAAGTTCACTCAAAGGTTTGCATTAGCCATTAGAAGTGCAGACACTTAACGGGGTTGTGCTTTAACAAATATATCTTTGTTTACTTTAAAGGCTCATCTGTCTGAGTAGTTGCCTTTGGCTCCTTATCTCTGAGACCAGATTTGAACATTCCTTTATGTTCACAACAACATTATGTCTTCTCTGCTCTTTTATTTTACAATTCTTTGTAGAATCTTATCAGTGTTTAGCCACAGAATGAAGATGAGCAAAAATATATCAATAATTAACTGCAGAGCTATCCATGTATTCATTGCTGCTACATCACTGTTTCTGAATCAGACTTTCATCTTTCTTAATGATATGTTCCTGTCTGCTGAGATGTGATGTAACTAGTTTCATTTATTTTATGTGAATACAGTTGCAGAATACAGCAAAAACACTTTTACTGAGTTACTATTCCTTTTTGCCGTATAATTTCTGTCTTAAAAACAAATCCCTTTGAAAAGCAAGCAAATACACACTGAACAGTTAAAAAACATCTTATTTGTGGACTTCAGGACTGTTTGTGATGGTATGATATGAAAACACTATCTCCGAAATTGTTCACAAAATTATAGGACATTGGGTTGCTGGAAGAAAATCACTTCTGGTTCAGGAAACCTACAACATATCATTGCCCTTGATTTTCTGCTAGACAGTCTAACAATGAGACTCAAGCTACAGGAATTGCAAATATCTTGGTCCTCATTAGATCATGGAATTGGGGTAATCTTGAATTAAAACATTGGGGTACCTTGAACAGAAATATTGACTACTCCTTCTGCTATTTTGTAGAAAGTTTCTCTTGTTTGATCAGTGAAAAATGGCAACAAGCAGAAGACACGAGATTAAAGTAGAGATTTTTTCTATTAATGAAATAAATCAGTGTTCAAACTTTAGACTTGATATAAATTGTTAGGGAAATATGTTAGCATTTTTAACCTTAAAACATGGAGTGCTCTGAACATAAAGTTGAAAAAAGTACTTCAAGTAAACATGTTTACCATGACGGCAGAGTACATAGAGACAGAAAATTAAATAATAATAATAATAAAACAACAGAATGTAAACTCAAACTCAAAAAAATGTTAATATAGCTTTGCTAGAAAGAAAGTGACACCTATTAGTATTCTATCAGTGGATGGTAAAAGGTTCACTGATGCAGTGGAAGGATTTCCACTTCCAGGACACAGACTAGGAAGGCAGCTCAAAGGGCTGTCTAGGATCAGGCTCCTTGGAAGCTTGGGGCGGCTCTTCCCGCTCTCAACCCAGTGAGCACTCCCAACAGAAGGAGTCCACCCAAGCCAAGAGTCCATGAGGAGAAGAAAGTTTATTGGAATGCACCGGCTTATAAAGGGTGGCATGGGACTTTCTAGAACTTGGGCGGAGAAATGGGAGGAGATGGGGAGGGGCAATGCACCTCATTGGGTGACATGCAAATTAAGGGGAGGAACAAAGAAGGGACCAATGGGAGAACAGGGTTCAAACTTAACCATATAGGGAAACTGGTGCACTGCACCAAACTGGGACCAATCAGGGACAGGTTGGCGGGAAAATGCCCTAGGGATTTGTGGGAAGAAACCTGGATAGGGATGACTAAGGGAAAATGACTAGGGTAGACATATTGGGGTGTATAACATTCAAACTGGGGAAACATCAATATAGAGTGTGAACTTATTAGAGTCCTTATAAATCTCTTGCAGAGCTTTCATATTCGGGGTGCCGGGTTCCTGGACTTCAGCGTCCTTGTCTATCCATCTCTTATAATATTTTTGCCACTGTGTAAACCCCAAGTCTCCCCCGACAGTATTCTTTCAGTATTTTTTCTTCTTTTTAAAGGTCATTGCTGTTAGAATTTTTGGGGTTTTTAATTAAATCTTTCAATACCATAAAAGTATTAGAATTCTAATTTGAATATGAGTCATGAAAACTCAGATCTAAACTCTATATAATAGATTGAGTATCCCAATAGGAAAGATATACTCCCAGAAACTCAATGGAAAAAATGCCTCCAGTATGCCTGTGTTACACTTTGACAAGTAGAGTGAAGATTGTTTCACGGCTGACATTCTGGGAAGGGATTGAGTAAATTGCGTGAATAAGGAGTTTTTACAGCATTCAAAATGGAACAGGCCAAAAGAGCACTCTATAACATTGTTTTGCAGTTTTCTCTGAATTCCCGAAAAGAGACAAGAGCTCCAGCAGCTGCTCCTGCTCCCTCTTCCACTCCCCTTACAGCAATTGCACAACCTCTCACAGCTGCCCTGCATCTTGACATGGTACCCACTATACATCAGAGGCATAGGAGGCACAACACGTTTTCAAGTTGAGCTGTCAGAAAAGGCATAAGAGAAGGGGAACAGTGCTGAATAAAAACCACAAATTTTGTTTGTGTTTCCTCTGTCAATCTGTATAGCTATGAAATGTTGATAGTGGGGCCAGTCATCTCCATGTATTCAAATCATCCAGCTTAAATAGTGAGCTTCATGAATGAAGCTTCATTAGAGAGTGATATTATTCTCCATTCATTTTATTTATTACATTTTTGTATTTAATATGGTGGCAGATTTGGTTGACTGACAAGGAATGCAGCCAAGCTGATTTCACTGGCAGAAGCAATGCCACTGTACGCATTAGATCTCTTGGTGAAGACAGGAATTTTACTTTCCCTTTTAATATTTAACATTCTTTTTATGTTCAGTCTAACGTAGTCTTGGGAATAGGAACCAAAAATCTGTTCTTAAATCTAGATTAATTGTTACTGCAAAATGCACTCTTATTTTTCATTGAACTTCAAATCAAAGTGAAATATAGTAGGAAATATGAACAGGGAGCATTTTTTCATATAATCATGACTAAAAATTCCATTTTCTTTTTGAAGATGCATCATACATCTTAGGTTTGATATGATTATGTTAAGCAAGAGACTTAGATATTTACAAACAGGTAAATATATTCTCATCTGGTAATTTTTTGAATGTGGAGTGCTAACACTTACAGAATCACTAGTTATGTCCTCTTCCACCTCTCTTCCCGGCCTTGAATTGCATTCAGAGACCAAGTCAAACCAACGAGGAGGCAGAAGTGAAAGAATAGCCCTGTTTCATAGTTTTCTCATTAGTTCAGGAAAAGGAATTGTTCTGCAACCAGCCGAGAATTGCTAGGTGAATAATCAAGCAATTCAGAACAGAGCCTGCTTATAATTTCAACACATTGAGTAAAATGTGACCCTTGTTTGGTTTTTTTTCAAATAGACAAATCCAAAAAATAAGACTTTCAATCATCCATCCTGTCTTGAGTTCCTTACTCTGAGTTTCTTAAATATTGCAACACTTTGAAAAAAAGAAATAAGTACTAATTCTAACTTTCTCAACTTCCTTTACCATTTTCATACTAAGCTGTTTATCATGTTGGTAATGATACTCCCCATTGACATCACATTCCTAGTGTTCAGGAATCTTCTTTATGACTTCTTATGTAAGACAATTGAAGCAGATGTGAAGTGTCTGTTGACAAGATTTTTCTGACTGAGCTGGAGAATTTCTTGTCTCTGTGAGTATCTAGAAGGAGAGCAAATACAACTACATAGTGGGGATTTCTTACAATTATTTTATCTATTAGTCTTTTTCCAGAAGGAAATAAATTGTCACACTTGCACATTTATGCTCAAAGTCTGATTATCTTATATGATCCAAGGGAACCACCTCAATGAAATTAATAGTCTCAAGACAGCAATGGTGTTGTGCTATATTTTGATGGTAAATTCAACCACTTCATATGTCAGACAGATATCTAAAATTTCACTAATTCTATGCTATCCCAACTGAAAGTAGAAAACCTCTGTTTGAGACCTTAGCCTTGAAGGTTTTGTGTTCCGTTGGGACATTGAGTATTTATGTCACACCAAGTTCTGTCTACTGATGCAGTAACATCCAGCAACATATGCCTTGCTCTGTGGAGGGATAAAAGAGAGGAATGAACAAAGAGGTAACTGATTCATGGAGCTTCAGTTCTATTAATAATGTTTTATTTTCAGTACCATGGGAGAGTGGGAAAGGGAAATGATACAGCTAGGCTCAGTTGCTCTCATTATTTTCAGTGGGTGCTCCATAGGACACAGCTACAACTGTTGGAAAGAAGTTCTACAGAGATGGGTGCATGAAAGCATGACAATGGCAGTGGCAGTTATGTTTGAAAACTTGCATGCACGTGGTAAGAATGCAGTTAGAAAGGACGGGTCAGTAAATGCAACATTTTTTGTTCTTCTTTGTTATACTTTAAGGGGTGAACCATGAAGTAATTTTCTTTATTTTCTTCAAGAGAAGAAGGGGTAAAACCCAACAAATTGTGACCTTGTGAAATTAGAAGCATGAGAGAAACTTCTAAGCATTGTGCCTGGTAAACTAAGTTTAACAGTGAGGAAAGGAAACTTCTTTTTTATCTTTTTTTTTCCTTTTGTTGTTTTTTCTTTTTTTTGTTGTTGTTTTTCAAGAAGGCTTGCTCAACAAGTCAGAACTTTTCAAGGAGCCATATAGCTGTCAAGGAAAGCATGAATCTCTTTTTCATATTCATGATAGAAATGGGAGAAACATAGATCAATGTCAGTACGACACTTTTCAAGCTTATGGTTCATAGGAGTCACTTCTTCCAGACTGAACAAAACAGGAGCTTTAAAATGGCCCTTGCACAGCTTCGGTTTAATGTCATCAACACTAAGCTGCTGAGGGAGGATTTCATGAACAGGGGCACTGGATGTGGTATCTTCTCCTCGCTTATACTAGCACCAAATTAAAAAAATAACTTGTTCTTCCTACAAAGTTGAAAGACATGTAAAACAAAATGCATGCCATGAGGTAAACTAGAGCTTTTAATTGTGAGTCTTCATTGTGAAATGTTTGTGGGGGGGGGACAGAGTGAAAGAGAACAAAATCTGAGAAATATCGGACAGAAATACTTCAAAGATATTTAATTAAAAATGTAACTATTTCAGTCCATCTAGGCAAAAAGTAACACAACACAGAGTCCTAAGCATGAAATATCTGTCAGGTTACCATCCCCATCAGATTTTAATCATATTAAGATTAGATTTTTAATTATGTAGCATAAGCTACATAAGAGGGAATTCAGAGATATAGCTAGTCCAGAAACACATTAGTCATGAAGAAACAGATTTTTAAGACTTTTTAAGAATTTTCCTGCAACTAGAACTGTATAAGATGTGCAACATACTTCACATACAAGCACAATTTATAGGAAAAATGTAATAGCAAAATGAACCAACTGAATAAAGATTTTGGTAGCCTCTGATTCTTTATTTAAACAAGTAAAAATCCTAAAATAAATCTGACAAAAAATAGGATGCAGTTCATTATAATATAGTCATAATTCAAAAATTACTTGCCAATTATTTAACATGTGTTATATCAAGGGTCAAAAGAAGTTAATCAAACAGTTACTGAACTGGATAATTGTTGTAAAGCAGTTTGTGGTTGTTTAACCACTGGGGTGGAAAGGGATATTTTGTTTGTTTTTTTTGTTTTCTAATCTCAGAGTAAAGAATCTAAATAATAAATTCTTCCTCATTTTGGCTATTTTCTTAATCTTTAACTCATTTTCTTTGGGGTTTTTTTCTTGCAAGTTTTTCCTATTTTACAGTTCCCTAAGAACAGTATAAAGCAATCATGCTTTGTAGTTATTAATATTTTAAGCAGAATTAGTGCAGCTCATTCAAGGAATATCATTCAAAAGGCAAGTTTAAAGTGCTACAATTCATCACAGGGAAGTCAGCAAGGCTCTAAGCAGAAATCAGGGATGTTACTATTATCTGTGGTCTTTGGTGAAACCAAGTAAAAAGTCGTTTATGGTATTGAAGATACTGAGCATTATTTTTCTAACTTACCTGAATCAGTCAGAAAAAAGACTATGTCAAAAGTCTCAGTTGCTCTGCCTTACTCAGTGTTCCTCCCTTGGGATCAAGTGAGATTCATTGTTGTACTTTATTGTTGATGGACTATGCAATAATGTTGCACTGGGCAGGAATTTTATGGTGAACATCTTCTCAGTCCATCACTATATCTCTCTACTTAGTTCTCATCCCCTTCAAGAAGCAAAATTTCAAGGAAGGCAACAGAATGGTTGCTTAGTAGGACAGAGCAAGAAATTTCAGATGAGACAAGGAGGGTAAGAGGTAATGCAGATCATTGTTCAGACATTACGGAAAGAAGCAGTAGATCTAGACACCTACTATTAGCTTTCTCTTGGTTTTGTAAATAAAAAGAGCTTAATAATTTTCTCCCAGCAGCTCACTTTGCTATTCAAGTCCATTACCTTTGACAAAGCTTTGGCCTGTAGACAGATCTATTAGTGAGATTTTAGAAGCAGAAGTTTCAATTATAGCCAGCTCTAAATATAGGGCAGATGGACTGCATTAAATGCAGGTGAACTGAGGATTGGAAATTACAGTAGAGTTTCATGTATGAATGTCATATAAATTCTAAGGTTGAAGAAAAATCACAGACTTAAATGACAAATCTGTAGTCACGTTTCTGCAGTTCTCAATGTATACTAAAGCCTGCTATAGTCTTGTAATGTGATGTCTTTTAAGCAAGTGTATCTCTTTTATTAATTCATTACCTTATAGCTAGAAAATTATTGAAATACTTATTTTCAGAATGAATTCTCACACCTTTTCTTCTCTATTGCCATTAAAGGAATAATAGGTTTTTACAGCACATAAAATGAATAGCTCCACTGAAAGATAGCAAAATCCTACTATTGTGATTTTATGTAATCATTGTTTTTTACTTGTGTAAACAAATTTGGCATTGAAGTTTATTATTACTTGAATTCAATTCATTTATATGTTATATGTAAT
Organism: Pithys albifrons albifrons; assembly: GCF_047495875.1. Taxonomy (NCBI): domain Eukaryota; kingdom Metazoa; phylum Chordata; class Aves; order Passeriformes; family Thamnophilidae; genus Pithys; species Pithys albifrons. Next base: position 37,909,525 of record NC_092458.1, on the reverse strand, counting down.
GGGTCATATCACTATTTTTTGTTTGGTTTTTAACCACCAACCTGATAACATTACAAGGTTCCCTACTCTTGTGTGAAACAAATAATGAAGATTTTTTTCCCTACTTACCTTGTTTCTGGTTTACAATTTTTTTTTTAATTTCAAGTATTTCTTATGTTAATTTATCTCATATCATATGGAAGTCATTGCATACATCCAAATATCTTTGTTGCCTTTACTTAGTATCTTCAGTTTTGCTTGATTACTTTTGAGATAAATTGCCTTGAATGAATAATGGAAGTAAAGGATAACACATAACTATAAAGAGTCACATAGCTCTCCGTGTCTTACTTAATAAGTAACTCCTGATTCTTATGTCTTTTTTGTTGCAGCCAACAACAAGCATATTTTTTTCATAGAGCTATCTAGGATATCTGTAAGATCTTATTCTGAGGAAGATTAACTGACTTTGATCATGTCTATATTCCTAAATGAAGTAGAACAACATTCCTAGTTTCAAAGATAAATAATATAAACCCCAGAACATTCGCAATGCTTAGAACTCACTCTTTCCCCCTAACACACTTCTTTTTGTTTGTTTGTTTGTATTTTGCTTTTATTTTGTTTTGTTTTGTTGTTGTGTTTTGGGGGGGGGGGGGGGGTTGTGTTTTGTATTTTCTTTAAAAGGTCCAAAACAAATCTGGGGAATAAGCTAACAGTCAGGGTTCAAGTACTTCATCTCATTCCTATATTGTGGGTTGTTTTTTTGTTTTTTTAACTACATCAGTATAGATTTCACTTTACAAATGAAATTTGAAAGTCCATCACTAAGGTAGGAACAGTTAGAAAGGCTTTTCTCTATATATGAATAATTTGAATTAATGGAAATTTCTTCTCATTAGCTCATTTTATCATAGTCTATTTTAGTTTTGATTACTTTGAAAATGTAATATTAGAACTCACTTGCTGTTGTAATGGTAAGCCTATCTTTGCTAGGCGTGCTGTTTTTTACATAATTCTACAGATATGGCGAACAGGACAATTTTCAGCACAGATCACCGGTAAAGCTTCTTTTATCACAAAAGTTATCCATTCTTTCCCTTTGTTTCCTGTAAAAGACTTACTAATCTATGAGAAGAAAATATATTTAAAATATAATAATTCCTATAACAGTTTAATTTCCTGAAGTGTCTTATAAGAGTAACTTCAAAAGTCAAGAGCTTTTTGAAAATCTCAGCTCATTCTATCAATACTATCAAGCTTATCTGAATACCTAGTGACTCATTCAGTGCACTCAGAAAGACTATTAAAACAAACTTGTTGATGTAAAAATCACTACTGATTCTTCTCTTATTTTCTGTTTCTCCATTTATACACAAAAATCTGTTTTGCATTATATCATAAGAGTTTTCCTTGTTTTCCCTGTTTATCCTTCTTCATACCCACACTGAAACCTTTTCTAAATATTATTTCCTTGCTTGCCTTCTCCCTATCTCCTGAAAATAAGGCAAATTTAGATGATAGTTAACATACCAGTTAACAGTTTGGTAATACCATATTTAATTTATTTTAGAACTTTTGTTTGAGATATATTGTTCTATGCCTTTTATTGATATGCTTTAAAAGTATACTGCTAACACATTACCGTGTGGTGGTTTATTACATTCTACCGTATGAAGACAGAATGTGGAATAAGAATCTCTCTAAACTCATTTACTGTGAATGTTAATACAAATAATTTTATTTTAATGAGGATCTATTGTTGTCCTTGTCTGTGCTAACTGAATACATTATGAAGAGGATTTGTTTACTAAGCTTAAGGATTTTTTGAAAGTAAATGCTTAAATGCTCTGCAAGCAATGAATAGTATTATACTTCAAGAATATTTTTGAAACATAAAGGACCATGGATAACAAAGTACTGTGAATGAAATATGTCTGAAATGAAACAGCTTTTAAAAAGGATGAGCAAATAATTTTGAATAGTATTACCTAAAAAACATGGAGGGGGAAATGTAGTTAGAAATTAATAATAGGGAAAAAAATTCTTGGAGTGTGGCAGGTAAGAATGTACGCTTGTTACAAGCAATACATATTAGCTATGTTTATAGGAAAACAGAAATATCTTGGCAGCTTGCAACCCCATTGCACATCACAAATATTAAATGCAGTAGCTCATAGATTTCAGTACTTTCACAAATACTTACTATCATCTTTTTTGATAGAGAGAACTGTTAGTCCACATTCTTCCTTTCTGAATTTAGGGACTTCAAGTTTAAATGTGCTTTAAAGAAACTTATGTGATGAAAATTAAAGCATTTAAATTTGAGAAAGGTGTCTAGAACAAGTGAGACAGACTTTCCACAGACTTCTTTACCTAACACATTTTTCCCCTACTATTAGTCATGTAAGTTGATCTAATTTTCTGTTGGTGGCTGCTCAAGGGAGACCCACAATGTTTCTAGTCACCTGGCAGGATCTTACAAGGCCACTCACAGAGATTCAGAGAGAATGTGGCAAAATATACAGCAGCAGTAATTTCCTCCTCACCTGCGGAGATCCTGTAACATGTTTGATTAATAAGTGACTAATCCTGTTTCTCACTGAAAGTTGTTTCAGGTTTTCACTGAAATATCAGTGAAGTAAAACAGTTTTTCTGTAATGTCAACAAAAACAGAAGCAGTGAATAACAGTTCCCTCTCAGATGTGTCACTACATGAGAGACAAAATAACATGGGACTCACTATACTATAGTCACTATATGGAGTAATTATCACATTTATTGAAACACTTGATGATTTTTATCTTAGGAAAAAAAGTTGGTTTTGGACATAAAAATGCCAAATATGCATATAAATAATAAAGCTAAATATTTTCTTTCACAATCAATTCTAATATAAAATTTGTATTTAGTTGCCAGTATCTCAAAATGTCTTTTTTATTCACAGTTTTGAAAGACGCATAACACTTTTATTATAATAAGGTCATGTTATATTTTTTTGCCTAGATTTATGTTATATGTCTGAATTTCATAACCACATGATACAAAAAAAAGTCAATGTGACATAAAGTGTTTATGTTTCAAACTGATGTCCAGAAACTTCAAGAGTACAATAAGAGATTTAAAATCTTTATTATTCATTTTATAAATTTCCTTATTAAAATAAATTAATTAATTAAAAAAGCTTGTGTTCTTCATGGAAGAGAAATGAAAATATTTTCTACTCACTTTCTTTTAGAAACAAAAATGAAATATGAAGGAGAAGTTTACTAGATCTGCTTAGTAAGAAAAGAATATGCTTTGCTAAAAAAACATTTTTAAAAAAAGAAAAATAAACTATTCAATAAGACTGGTAAGTGCATTATGAAAATTTAATTCCTTTTTCTCCTTGTTAAGGTTATGTGGAAATAATGCAGTCATCTGAAAATTGTATTCCTGTGAAACATTTCACTCTTGTCAAAAAGATAAAACACGATAATGTGCACTTGGCAATAAGGCTAAATGTGAATTCTATTGAGAGTTTTTGTCTTTTTTAGGTTCATTGAAATATTCAATATCCCCAGATAAATTTTGCTTAGAAATAGACTTGGACTAGAAATTCATGGACTGATTCATGGACTTTTGCCAAAATTCAGGAAACTAATGATTTCATTTTCTTCTTACATAATAATTTCTAAGATAAGCTGCTGCTTTGCAGAGTCTCACTTTTTATGCTTTAGAATTTTTTTTTTTGATTAATTGCACTGTCCCTGGATTCACACTGATTTTCAAACTAGGGATACCTGTTTTTTTTTTCAGAAAATTAAACCAGGATTTGATTCTCCTTTTATATAATTTGAACAAATTTATATAATTTGGACAAATATGAAAAGATATTTGATTGCAAATTTAGGCAGATTGAGAATGCATGTGTTGGGCCTAAATGTAGCTTCTGGGAAGTTCTGCCTATGTAAGCCCCTGGGATCCCTTTAGATCATAGAAAAAATCTATGGGCATAGAATATTTGAAGGGGTAAATTCTAGTGTGAAAGAACCAGTTTCTTTCAGGGAACTCTCAACATGAGGGTCCTTTTCTGAGTTGCTCTTTATATCTACTGACAATCAATATAAGGCCACGGAGACTATGTTATGGCATTTTCCTGGAAAGATTATTTTCAGTAGAGATGCTCAAGCTCATGTGACCATTATTTACTGGAAAGTTAGGGGTGAATCAGCCTTCGAATCAGGTAGCTTGTCAAGTCCTTTGGATCGTACTTTTTCAGGGTTGCAAGTGTGGGTGAAAATACCCTAAAGGGAAAAGTTATGTGAGAATTATGGCCTGAGGGAAATATTTTTAATGCTGTTTTATAGATAAGAAATTTCTGTTGGCTGTAAGGTTTTTAGCAACTGTATTTTTCCCCCTCAAATACTGTAGACAGTTTTGAGAGAGTTAAAAATTTGAATATTTCAGAAGCATCAAGTGAATTGATTTGAACAAAACTCCCACAAGGAAACTTACATCGAGACTGATGATGATGATGATGATGATGATACCAGAATTTAATAAGTGAACCTAGAACTCCTTAGTGCAAAATCTGTGCAGAAAAATGGAAAAGTTAAATGTTTCAATTTAATTTTTATCATTAATTAGTTATCCCATTGTACCACATTCAAAATGTATTTATTATATACAACATCTCCAGTAGTCATCAGATTTCCTGTTTTGGGACCAGCATAGAAAAATCCATGCAGAGTAATCTTTTTGCTTTTAACAGATTTTGATGCACTCCTGGGCTGAAATTCAGAATGAAATCTGTAAAATATATACAGTTTCAGTGTTGTTTTAGTTCTCTGATGATGTAATATGCCATGTTTTGCCAGCTTTCATTTTGCGAAATCTCTCTAACATGAATCTTGAATCTTCAGAGTTATGTGAGAGTTAGATTGATAAGGATCCCACAGGGGTATGACGCAAGTCAATAAAAGCTTTTGTAGCATTAGGAACGTGCCCAAAGCTGATGTCTGTATGTTTGGAACCATATCGCACATCAGTTTCTGAGTCCAGCATATGCTCCAGCAATAGCTGGACTTCAGTCAGTTTTGATAGAGCATTACCTCAAATTCCCTTGTGTCAGAGCTGACCTGGAGCCACAGCAGCTGTAAGAAGCCTTTACTAGGATCGTAAGGCACAAAAAGTTATGTAAGTTACCACTGCCTGTGAGTTTAATTTCAGTCAATAGTCAATGACATTTTCCTTCCTTCAACAGGGAAACATATTTAAATGAGACTAAACCAAACAACTTCTAAAACCATACTGCTCTTGCATTAAACTTGTGTGTTTGGGGTTTTTTTTTTGCTTTTTTTGGTTTTTTGTTATTTTGGGTTTTTTTTTTAACTTCTCCTAAATGAATATACTGGCCTTTGAACATGCCCTGTATTTAAGAAGATATGGTGCAACGGAATTCCTACATTTCTCTTTTTACTGAGGAGCACAGACCATGATTTTCTGCTTGATGGTTATTTATTGCAGGTTCATGCTTGAAATTCATAGTTAGGTGCTTTCCTTTATAAACACATTATGCTATATTTTTCCAGAAAAAAATAGCTGTAAGTTTTATTATGATGATTTTTTTGTCTGTTTCTAATCTGTGACTCTCATGGTGTTAGCTTTTATATCAGCAAGATGAAAAGAACCAGAATATGAGATTAATATCCAAGTTTCTCTTGTGAAAAATAGAAAGGAGGAAGGATTTGACACTTTCATTTGAGATCAACATTTGTAACTTAAAATGTACAGTACAAGAATATTAGCTCTTTTGCTCTTGCTTTTGTGGAAAATTTTATAATTACAAGGAAAACATGATGCATTACTGGGATATTTTAAAAGACTTTTGTTAATTACATATTTATACACAGTGATTTCTGTATCCCTTAGGCTTTAATTAGTTTGTCTGCTACTACTTGCAAGTTTTTAATAAGATACTGAACTTGCTGAAACATCTACTGGATATGATTTTGTAAGTAAATGTTTGACCTCTTTTTCCCTTCAGAAAAGTAAGAATAAGCATAAGAAGATAAAATAAGTATCCCAGTTTCTTCACTTGCTTTTTGTTTTTGTTTTTGTTTGTTTGGTTGTTGTTGTTGTTGTCGTTTTTCCAGAATGGTAGTTTGATGATGATGATTTCCAGTGGGTTGAATGTTGTTTTCAAATGAGTCCAAGATGCTTATTTGTAACAGCACCACTCAGCTGATAGTATACAATGGTTTTTCTCTAGTGGAAATTTACACTTGAACTTAACTTGTTATATAGTCACACAAAAAAGGGAAAATTAAAAGTATTTATACTTGAGGAGATGTCAGAATATGGTATGGAATACCCATGACCAGTAGAAGTCAACTGTCAGCTGGCCTGACCTAGCTGGAGTGAGCTGGTAATCTGAGGGCTGTTTTACAAATCAAAACCTAAATTTAGGCCTAGCTAAACCCATAACACTCTGCTACCAAACCTGGCCAAGTCCATTCATTATGGCACCCAACAAGTTAATTACTATATATTTCTGGTCAGTGATTCTTTCAGGAAATGTTCTGCACCAAGAGTTTTCATTTCAGCTGATTACCAAGAAACAACAGGCAAAGGTGTAGGTGTTTGAATTCTTAAATATTGAAGATATGTTGGGAAAAGAAAATATTTAATCATTACACGTTTTACCTATAAACTAAAATTGATCCAACACAATTAAATTTTTGGGCATCTAATTTCAACTATTCAAGCTCCTCTGGTGAGCCACTGAACCCCAAGGGGGCTATTTTGGCATATCTACTGACTAGCAATTCAAGAATGCTACCAAAAATTAGTTACTGTAGTATATGGCTAGTGTTACAATAAATAGGTTCTTGCCCTTCTCCCCTCATGCTAAAATAGCTTCTGTAAATTAAATCATGTGCTCATTGCAGAACTCCTTTTTTCCCTATTCTCTCAGAATAAGAAAATGTTATGTGAGAGACTATACATATTAATTTGTGGATTTTGATCACTGTTGGCATTTAATTAATAACAGCAGGAGTTTGTGGGGAGATCTATTTGATAGTTGTCCAATAAATACATTACTGACTATATTGACACACGTACACTCCTTATTGTAAAACCTGTTATTTCAACTGAATATCTGCATGCACTCTTGAGTGCATCGTTTACTGATATGTTTTATTAAGGGAAGTCTTTTCAAAATATAATCTTTACGAATTTCATCTGGGCTTCGCTGTCACTGAAGTTACCAGAATGAAATTGTGCCTTTTTTTTTTTCTTCAAATAGAAATCTCTGGTAAATTTTATTATATTTCCTTACTTTTTTTATAATTAAAGCTCTTGGTTGATTTCATTTCAAATCAGTGTACTCTTTCTCTGTTTGATTGCTAATTCTCCTGGGTATACATTTCTTATCTTTTATTCATTGCAAATAACTTTCTCACATTTACAATTTTGTAACTGGTCTTCAAGTAATATGTGCAGATAGTTTTGAAAATTAGCACTGAAACACAAGAAAGAAACGTAATTAAAAACCATTGAAAATCTGGCTTCTGTATTCTGAATGCTTAGTCTCCTTCTCCACAAATTACTATTTTGGTTCTTTTTTTTATTTTTTCATGACAGACTAAGTAGTGCACAGATTAAATCTCAAAATTTAATTCAGCCAAGAGAGACATATCTTTGTTAAGCAACTTTTCTGGAAAAATAGCTAATTTTTAAAAAATATCTTTGCATTATTTAATATTTATGTATTATAATATTATTTAATATTTAATCATTACAAAGCCTAATGTCTGAATCAACACTCATTTACATTCTGTTTTACTGTAAACAAAAACCTGTAATGGAAATCTCATTGATGTTTTTGTATTTGACAATAATATGAAATGACAAGTGGTGCTGGCATTTCTTAAGTGTACCTCGGGAGTCATGTGTAGTTTATTCTCATTCCTTTAGCAGTGCATAATTAGTTATTGTCAGAATAAATGATCAGGATTCTGGTTTAACTTCTATATGGATCTCTTTGCTGATGTGTGCTCTTTATAGAGTCAAAATCAAATTTCTCATGCATTAGCTGGGATGTTCAGCTTTATTCAGTCTCTTCAGAGGAGTGAAAAAGAAAGCTGTAATTCACTGTAGATGATATACAAATAGAACAATATTAATATCTTGTAATTTCTGCCATCTTAGAGGTATGCATATTGTGTGGAAATGTTCCTTCCATGTTCAAATGGGAGATACAGGTACCTCTGAATGTTTATTTAATTCATTTTAGTCAGTCACTAGAAATATCTGGTAAAAAACCTCTTTGTGATGACTCTCTTTTCAGATATGCTTAAATTTTCACATCTTTCTCTAATATCTGATGACATCTGCTAAAATAAACTGTCAAGAAGCAGATCAAGTTAGGTTTATTGCTATCACTGTATTTAAAATATTTTAACTAAAGCAACAATATTAACTTTTCTTTCCTTTTTCCCTGAAAGAACATTACTCTTAGTTAAATGTTAAATAAGTTATGAACTACCTCTGCTTTCTGGAGGAAAAACAAAAGAAAAGGAAAAGGAAGAGAAAAAGTTAAACAGACTAAACAGGCCACTTATTTTTTTAACTTAGAAATAGTAAGGTGATTCTTCAACAAACAAGTAGGCAGAGGTTAGGAAGAAACAATGGTGTTGATTCCATCCACCAAAGCATTATATATATTTTGCCATATCTGGAGAGTATTTATCAACATTCCTTTCAAAGATCACAAGGCATAGAAACTTCCTAAACAATCTATTGAATTATTTACTAGTCTTCACACTTAGATTTCATCCCTCAGTGCCTATCATAAATTTTGGTATCTCCAGTTGAAGCACATTTTAATTAACCACTTTATGCAAGCAATTTAAAATAAGTGTTGTACTCTCAACCTAATGCATAGTGTAGTTTTTCACTTAATGGCTTTTGGGAAGATCATTACTTGGCCCTGATACAACTCAGGTTTGTATGTAGTCAAATGAATAGCACAATTTTTTTTTCAGTGACTTGACTAGACCCATTCATCTCCTTCTCATCCTTATATGTAACTTGGTATTTTTCTATATTGGATATTTTTAATTCTCTAAAGCAAATAGAAATATTTAAATAAATAAAGAAAACATTTTACAGGGTTTATTTTTGACAACATTTGGAACTGTTGAATTAATGCAGTAAAGGAAAAAAATCTAATAATGAAGAGTTGATAAAGTGAATAAAAGCAACTAAATTATTCTCTTGTCAATGTAATGCAGTGTTAACATGAAGTGACAGGCACAGGCCAGTATGCCGGTTGTGATATGTGAGTTCTTACTGGCCATACATAATTTTTAAAACCTATCAAAGATTTCCCCCAGTTGACTTAAATAGCCTAGAGGCTGGATAAGGAGAACGAATTCTTTTTTTTGACCAGCTGGTTTGTTTGGTTGTCTTTTAACTTGTTTCGCACCCTACAAATTGAGACCTTACTAACATTTTACACATTGTCTGTTGCAGTCTTTTTTTTTTGCTAACATGGTGGGTTAACACTGGGAGGGAATTTATTGACAATTAAAATAGAGTTGGGTGGTGAGAAAGAAAGACAAAAATCTAAAACACCTTGCTGCCACCCTCACTCTTTTTTGGCAGATGGAACTTCACTTGTTTATTCCCAAGGCCTCTACCTCCTTGCCACAAGTAACACAAGAAGGATAAGAGATGTTGGATTACAATCAGTTTGTAAAAGTTCACCTCTCCAACTCCCCCCTCCTCAAACTTTTCCCTTACTGTAGTGTGAGTCCTTCAAACAGACTGCAGCCCTTCAGCATAATCACACTCCATCATAGGTTCTCTGCATGGACTCCTCTTCAGAAGTTTTCTCCAGAATGGGCCCTTCACAGGCTGTAGTGTGGTTACACACCATTCAGGCATGTATAGAAGAAACATGAGCTTTTCAATTTGTGAAATTGAAAGGATATTCATAACTTGAAAGAATAAGGCTAAATAAATCCTAATGATGCATTAGACAAAAAAATAGACTAATTGGTTTTTAAACACACCGGATTAATTCAGGCACATTTATGAAGAGAACATTATACATTATATGAAATCATTACCAACAACCTAGAAAAGCATGCAGAGATGTCATTTAATCTGTTAAGTGAAAAATATGCAGCTTCTAATTAATTCTACTGCTTACATAGCTAGGTATAAGATCATAAAAATAACCAAAACTCTTATTTATATTTTTGTTTTCATATTTCCTGTTATGTATTGTCTTTACCTGCATCTGTCACAGGTCACAGATTCTTAGTCTTTACAGCCCTTCAATTTCCTTTATAAATGTAAAATCTTTATCTGAACATAACAACTCCCCGAGGTTTAACTTTCAGTTCTTCCCTTTTCAGTGTTTGCATTCTAGTCATCCAACAAATACTGTAGGCAATTTTATTCTACTGCTGAGCAAAGCATACTTTCTGACATATCCAACTTGCTTTTCAAGTTTATCTGTTAGTGCTCTGAATCTAATAAACGTAACACATTGACTTATTTCTCTTTTTTAAAATATTGGATCTGGCACCCTTATTTTTTGCAAAGTATAATTTCTCAAGAAAGAAAACATGACACAAGTGCTTGCAGTCTGGAAACCAAATTTCATCACTCTTAAGTAAATGCTTTGCCTTCTAGAGAGGAAAATGTTATAATTGGTTTTCTTTCCGAGGTTACAAATAATGTAATTGCACTAAGTGAATAGGATAAACTGCAAGACCCTATTCCAATGTATTTTGGTTTTACAGACATTTATGAGAGTTACTAATTCTGTCCAATAAAGGACCAAATTAAATCTCCAGACTGTTCTCCAAATTTAGAGGTATTGGTTCTCCCACTGTGTGAGCTGGTCGCAGGTGGGGTTAGAGATCCCAGGGAACATGATGTGGGCTTGCTCCCAGATTGCCTTTGACTGACAGCTGCTCCTGGATCACTCCAGGGGTCTCAAAGAGGCTGAGATATGAGGCAGCATGTTACCTCACCTGCATGCCATTCAACCTGTTGCTTACTGCCCCACCTCCTCCCCCAACACACACTTGAGTTGGCCCAAGCCAATAATTAATATAGTAACCCAGTCTCTCTCAGTAGCCTTTTAAGGTCTTCATTTTTACTACATGGACAATTTACCACCTTTAGAATATTTTTATGCTCAGAACATAACTATGGTTTCCCATCTATATAAAAAAAGTATACTTAAAAACAAATAAAGAAACATAGAATCATAGAATCATGGAATCCACTGTCCCCCTGCAAGGACCAGGGACATCTTCAACTAGGTCAGGTTTCTCAAAGTCCCATCCAACCTGGCCTTGAAAAATTCCAGTGATAGGCCATCTATAACTTCTCTGGGAAACCTGTTGCAGTGTTTCAACACACCCATGATAAAAAAAGCATTTCTTCTTTGTATCTAGTCTCAATAGTCTCTCTTTTCAGTTTCAATCCATTGCTCCTTGTCCTACTAAAAAGTCTTTCCCTATCACTATTATAAGCCCCCTTTAGGTACCAGAAGGCTTCTTTAAGGTGTCCCAGAGCCTTTTCTACTCCAAGATAAACAAGCCAAATTCCCTCAACCCTTCCTCACAGGAGGATGACTAGAGGACAGACTAGCAAGCTGTGTTTAGAGAAGTCTACCAAATGGAAGCTACCAAAGTAAAGGTCTCTACATGTTTTGAATTCATGGTCTGATTGTTAATATCAACTGAAAGTTGTACCAGTGTCTTTTTCTGTTTTCTTCTCATTTTCAGATAGATCAGTAAATTCACAGGTAGATAATAGACAGACAAGTCATCTATTGCATGTGTGTCCTAGTTACAGCAGCCTGGACCAGTTAATGACTATGTGGTGTAATCACAACTGTGTATTCTATACCCTCTATGTAGTTTCTGGTTAACTGCTAATAATGGACCATTTGCAGCAGGGCACACCTGACACTGCAGGCTACAAGCTGGGTGTTAGAGAAATCTGTGAGATAGGGTCTTCACACCAATGACTCAGCTGTGATAACTCCCCTTCAGAGAGACATTAGCAGCTTTACACCCAGCCTGAAGGGTCATGTCTGCTAATGGGCCATCAAAGATTCCAAAAATATCCCATGACTCACAGAGTTAAATCACCCATTGTGAAACTACTCACTTGGGGGAGGTACTGAGTAATCCCACCTGAACCTGAGCATATATAATCTTCAGGTTTGGGACTTTTGGTACCACTTGTTGGATCCAGAGGAGGACCAGAACCTCAACAGGACTGTGACTGCCACTCTTAACAAGACTGCGAACATCATCTTCACCAATAGGTTTTTCTTTCCTTTTACTTTGTACTTGGGGGGACCACGTGGCACTCTGCACAGGGACGGATGAACACCGTTCTGTTTGTGCTCCAGAGTGCCAGATTATGCATCTGTTCTTTGTGGATTAAAAATGAGTTTTTCCTTTGTATCATTGTATTTATTGTAATTTTTTTTAGTAAATGGTAACTCTGACTTGTAATATCATTTGAGTGGAGTTCATTTCTCCTGTTGGTTTTCCTGTAAGCCAGCACAATGTGTAAATCCCATCTCCATTTTGTTGGCATCTATGTCTTAAACACTATGAGAGTCATAAATTCTTAGCCTTATCTGGTTTGAAGAAAGAGCTTAAAAACAAACCCTGCTTATTAGAAAACCAAAGACTTGAGGAATATTGGGAAGGAATTTTACACTTTTTACAGAATGAAATGTATCATGTTCAATAGCACATAGTGCTGTCATACAAATGACTTATAATTATCAGTGAGAAAAAACTTTCTTATAATTATCAGTGAGTAAAAAAGACATACCTTCCATTAAAAAGATACTGAAATTCCAGAACACTGTTGATCATCTTTCTAGATACAAGATATTCTATCAGAATGCTGCTATTTGTACTGAAAAATGTTCAAAGTTATTAGTGCTTTTATTCATGTTGCTGCTTACATTGTCTCCAATCTTTAGTCAAGGGAGAATCTGTTGGTGGATAGCTGTGAAGAGACACACAAACATCAGATATAATGGCAATTTTTTTGTTTAACTTGGAACAATTCAGCATGCACAACTGTTATGTCTTTTGGAAGAATCTCAAGCCTTGATATAGCTACTTATTATTTTATAATGGAGAACATTATTGCATTTACTATGACAAAATCCTCATTAGTATCCTGAAACAAAGGATAAATGACAAACTACCAGCAAAATTAGGCAATCATAAAATAATAAAAGAAAAATAACAAGACATATAAGGAAATACAGAATTACAAAATAACTCAGGATGAGAGCAATCACTAGAGTTCATATAGGGCTGTAGGAAAAATGTTTAGTGCTAGCTAAATGTTAGTGAATTTAATGATACTGGAAAATAAATTACAGATTTAATTAATTCAGGAATGTATTAACAAAGGCACTTAACTTGAAAAATAAGAGAATTATTTATCTGTGTCTATTTTAAGAGAACATTTTACAAAATAATTGGATAAATACAAAGAACATAAGAGGAAAATTGTTACATGTGATTTTCTTAGGTTCAGAAAACCTAAAATTAAAAGATCAAGAGATGAAAAAATTCCATCTTGGAAGACAATTATTATAAAGAAGATGATTATCAGAAAGAAGAAGTCCTTTTTTTCCCATCCACTGGAAAAAAATAAGAAAATCTATTAATATGCAGGACAGAAGGTTAATGTATAAGGACTATATCTCTCCATTTTCACAATATTTGGATAGACTAAGGACTAAAAACTTCTGCAAGTTCACTTGGTAAATTAATGCTTCCATTACCCTATTGAAGTAAGAAACAAATTATATGGATTAGGATAAAAAAAATTCATGGTTAGCTGTTTATAAATGTAAGCACTCATTGTTAAATATAATTCTCCAAACTTCCGCTGTCTAGGAGATCATACTTTACAATTTAGACAATTCCATAAGGTTTCTTCAGAGCAAGTGGAAAAAAAGAAACTGTATTAAAATCGACTAAATTAGCTTCTGGAGTGAATTTTTGTCTCCATCATCTTAAGCTAATGTCTTCCTTTAGATTTTTTCATGTGTCTGTTTATTTGTTTTAATTGGATTATTGTTGCTGTACAAATTAATAGTTCTGCAAGACACTGCTGAACAAGCAAGAAAATATGTTAAATACTGCAAGTAAAAATCCCATGGGTATATATTTTATTTCAAATGTTGTTGGGGGGTATTTTTTTGTTGAATTCATTTTGGCAGGGATGGGGGGAGGTGTTGGGGGTTGGGTTTTGGTTGGGGTTTTTTTTGCTACAAAGTCTGCAGGCAAAAAGGAGCTAGTATTATTTTTAGATGCATATAACCCTAGATAAGAAACAATGTGAGACATATGGAAATTTAGAAATGGTAGGAATGCATTGAACCATAAATAGATACACATATATTCACTTTTTGTCACTTGAGGAAAGACCTATGTGAATGTGATATAATTCATGCTGAGTTTTTTAAGTTTCTCAAATGACAGCTATAAGTTACTTATTCATGAGTGACTGAGTAATCCAGACTGCTATTGTTCATGCCTTAAATTCCAGGAATACTCCACTTGTACACTATTCTAGACCCAGATGAAAGGACCTACATAGATTCTTCTGTAAATAACTTGTAGTTGCTTACTTGGTAAGATAGGTTGCTTATCTACATAGTAAGTAACTTGATATATCACAAACATTTCAGGCTGAGTTAAAAGGCTTTTAATACTCTTTCTCTAAACTTTGGTTAATCTACAAAACGTCACAGATATTTCAAACCCAATATACTGTAATAGTGAGGGAATGTTACCCTCTTTCTGCAGTTTTACTGATTGATTAGAAGCTCTATTCTATAGAAATAATTTAAAAAGTTAAAAGAAATGGACAAAAACATTTTAGGCAACTAAATTTAGACTTGGGATGTCATCAACCCAAACTAAGTTGTCACTTAATCAAAGAAACAGGAAAACTTCAGATGTGTAACCAGTTTCTTTCTCTTAGAGAACAAAGGCTCTTCTATTAAATATTGAGACATGTCTCAGTGCAGAAACAAGGTCTAGCAGCTTTAGACGGTGCCTATGCCTTAGAATTACATGTTCCAGACTGTACTTATGATTGCTTTTGTTCTTTTTCCAATGAGTTTGTAGTCTTTGTTTATGTCCAGTAACAGAGACTGAAGATTAAACACTTTTCCAACATGGACTTTTTTGTTAAGAACAAAAAAGGATGTGAACCCACTCTGAGAACAATAAATTGAATAGAGTTTTCCTTTTACCTGTACCAGTGCTTTAATGACTATTATTAAACATATGTGCAACTGAAGTATAGAGAGTTCGTTGTGTATGTCCAAAAGCAGTGGTGAATGATGTTGCATACAGCTGGTGGCCAGTCACTAGTGCTGTCCCTGAGATGTGTTGGGCCCAGTCCTTTTTAATACCTTTACTGATGATCTGGATATGGGGATTGAGTCCATCATTAGCAAATTTGCAGATGACAACAAGCTGAGGGGAGTATCAATCTGCTGGAGGGTAGGAGGGCACTGCAGAGGGCCCTGGACATGCTGGATAGATGGGCCAAATCCAGTGGGATGAGGTTTAACAACACTAAGTGCAGTGTCCTACATTTTGGCTACAACAATCCCCTGCAGCACTACAGGCTGCGATAGCGTGGCTGGAGAGTGGCTAAGCAGAAAGGGATGTGGAAGTACTGACTGACAGCAGCTGAACTTCAGCCAGCAGTGTGCCCAGGTGGCCAAGGCTAATGGGATCCTGGCCTGTACCAGGAATAGTGTGGCCAGCAGGATCAGGGAAGTGATTCTTCCCCTGTACTCAGCACTGGTGAGACTGCACGTCGAGTACTGTGCCCAGTTCTGGCCCCTCAAATTAGGAAGGATGCTGTGGTGCTGGAATATGTCCAGAGAAGAGCAATGAGTCTGGTGAAGGGGGTGGAGCACAAGTCCTATAAGGAGTGGCTGAGGGAGCTTAGATTGTTTAGTCTGGAGAAGAGGACGCTCAGGGGAGACATCACTCTTTACAAATACCTGAAAGGAAATAGTAGAGAGGTGGGAGTTAGTTGCTTCTTCCAGGTAACAAGCAGTAGCACAAGAGGATGCATGCAGTCTTACGATGTGCCATGGGAGGTTTAGGTTGGACATTAGGCAGAAGTTCTTTACAGACAGAGTGAATCGGCATTGGAATCGGCTGCCCAGGGAGGTTGTCAAGCCACCATCCCTGGAGGTGTTTAAGAAAAGACTGGATGTGGCACTTAGTGTCGTAGTCTAGTTCACAGGGTTGTGTTTGGTCATAGGTTGGACTTGATGATCTCAGAGGTCTTTTCCAACCTAGTTGATTCTATGATTCTGTGAAAAGTCTTTGCAAAACCCTTGGTGCAACAAATAGTCTTGTTTTGAATCACAGCTTCAGAGACTCTCATCTTTTGGGGTTGCATAATAAAGCTGACAGATTTCAGCCACTCCTTTTCCAAAAGATGAAAAATATATCAAACATAAAATAAGATATCTTGTACAGTTAAAAGTGGAAGAATGGTAAGGACATAGAAAATGGAAGTCAATACAGTGATAACCCAGATATTGTTTATAGTGAAATCCTGAGTGTTTTGTTAAGATCACTTTTTTACTTTTCAGTATATTGTCATTTATGTTGTCCTTGGCTGGATTTTCCCAAAGCCTGTTGCGTCTCATATGTTCTCTCATAAACTGCCATGCACTTCTCAAGTGATAGCTCACAAAGTTATTCATGTAGTCACTACACCTAGTGCTCAAGCATTATCTTGCAAAAAATAGTTTTATAACCTCATGTCCATTGTTCTCTACCACAGACTGATGTGCCATGTGCCAAGAATCTCCCTGTTTGCTGCTTGCCTTACCTGTGAAACTACTGAGAAACCTCTGCTAGGATGCTGAGGTAAAAAATGCCCTCTGACTATTGCTGCGTGCATCGTGCTTGTGTATCCAACCCTGCTTGAGTCTAGACAGGCACCACATCTGGCAGAGGACAGTCCGGTGCTGCTTGGTCACATATTTAATAGAGACTTCAGAAACTCATTCACTTCTCCATTAAATACATAGATTTTGTTTGAGCTACAACACCAATCTTTGTCAAAAATTAAGTCTAATTTTATACTTCAAGTAATGAAGAAACTAGCATTTTTTCTTTTTTTTTTTTTAGTGGTTTTTTGTTTGTGTTGGTGTTACTTGTTTGTGATTTTTTTGTTTTGGGGGGGTTTTTTGTACATTTTAAGTATGCATAAGAGTGTTGTAGTTTGATAGAAACATAAGACACACTGTTCAGCATAAGATTGGGCATAAATATTTGCAGAAAGTAAATCTTCATGAATCTTTACTTGCTAATATTCATTACTGTTGTTAATAAAATGAGTGTGCAGTGATTTTCATGTTTGCTTTTTTATTTTTCTCCCCACATTTTTATGAACATTTAAACCATATGAGATTTGGTTTTATTTTTTCAATATAAATATGAAAACAAAAGTTTTTAAGGCCACAAGCTTGAAGATCATGACTTTCAACAGTGTCCTTTTCAAATACTCAGGTGATATTTAAGACATTTAAGTAATCAATAACAGTTTATTAAGCATTCTGGGATCACCTACTTCTCCAAATCCTATTCTTAAAAAGGCATTATCTTACTAATCTATTCTTAATAAAGTCATAAAATTGCAGAGGATTCACAACAAATAATTGTACTTCATTCCACCTGTTTATCTGGTTGTGTATTACCACATGTGTACACAAATTTTGTCTTCAACAAAGGTATCATAATAACAGATTTCTGTTCTTAATAATAAAGCACCCATTACACATATATTTATAAACATGCTGCACTTCAAACAAGTTAAATGAAAACCAACATTTCCATTCCTTGCAAAATGTTTGGGGTTTTTTGTTCCAAACTGGATAAAAATTTGAGGTGCATGTCTTCCTATTTTTGTATAGTACAAACTGGCTCATTCAGATAATGAAGTATATTATGGTAATTTTTACAATTAATTTAATGTTTCAAGTGATTCAAATTAGTCTGTATCCATTTCCTTTAAAGTCAGTACAAATCTAACCTGCATTTTTGCATTCAGAAATGTTACAGTTCTTATAGCCTGTTCTCTTTGAGGAGAAGGTTTGTTGTCCAAGCATGTGTTGCTGGTATACGCCGCATATGGACTGCAAGATTGCAAATATGGAAAATAGTCCTGCAGCACTGTTAGGTCTTGGAGGATTATGAAACAAAATTTCCATGGGTATATGTTAAAAAGAGAGAAGTGAGGCAAAGAGAAACAGAAGTCAATCTCATGTTGAAATTATTTGAGACACCTTGGTCTACTAAGAAAAGCTTAAATATTTCACTACATGTTAAATTGTTGGCAAGTATAGTAGTTATTTTACCTGAATAATTTGTAAATTTTAACAAAATACTGAAATAAAACCAAACCCAAACAACCCTAGAAGCTACACTTTCAGTTGAAAAATTGTCCTGGTGGGTCTAAATTAGATTACCACTTACTTTCAGTGTAGACTTCTGCTGTGTACCATTATATGCATATTTTTCACTACTGAAGCAGAAAAGAAAATAAACATTTCCTGCAATCAAAAAACCCATAGAAAGCACATTCTAAAATATGCTTTTTCTTCCTTCTGCAACAGAACTGTAAGCATACCAAAGGTAGATTAGAGAAAAGCAGGAAAGCTGTTACTGTAGGCCATAATTCTTTGCCACCATCAAAATACTTCTTTCTTTCGTAAGCAATTGCTAGCCCTTTTCACGGTAGACTACTATTTTACAGAGGCAATTATAGAGCCACAGGGAGTTACTGGGACTGAAAAGAAAATATTCACATATAAACCCTAAAATACATCTAATTACCAAAAATTACCAGTCAGAAATTTGAGGTGTTATTATCATTTGTTATATAGAGAGTTGTTAAATTCTAAGTTTCCAAAGATGGGGGGAAGGTGTTTAGACAAATTAATTGCTCACTACATTAATAGAATGACTTTTGATTTCCTGAACAGGGAATTCAGAAAAGGCCTTTTATGCTAAATACCTGTTTATTTTCAGACTAAATAGCTCTGATATGCAAATTTAATTCCAAAAAATGCAAAACAGCTACCTGCACCGTCATCCTGCATATTTATTAGTGAAACCGCAAAAGAACATACTATAGTAGAATTATATTTGTATAGTACAATTTTAAAGTTTCTATTTGCAATTTAAATTACCTTAACTGGAATGTTACAATTGCTGGAACTTAGTTCCTCTTTGATATATTAGTGAATAAAGATTCATCTTTGCTAGATGCTTTACATTGACATGTCAATTTCTAGTTCAAAAGATAAAGGCCTGAAATACTTTTCTTGAAAAAGTTTAAAATATGAGCTGCCAACTTATTTCTTGCTATCAGCTGTCAATTGTATTTTGTTATTCGACCTCACTCAAGAAATCATAGAGGTGGATACAGCGAACTGCCAGAGTATCCCCTAATGTTCTGCAAATTCTGCATGTCTCCTCAATGAAGATGAAGTATACAGTGTACAAAGTGATAAAGCCATTTTCCAAACAAAATCAAGTAAAGGCTTAATTTTGTCAGGAAAAATACAGGTATATCTAATGTGAACACACAAAAATAAAATAGCTATGCTTTCAGAGAGTTAAATTTCCTATTAGCTATCTCTGTTTAGCTTCTTTAAGCATGGCTTCAGATAGGACTGAACTGTCTAAAATTATAAAGGTGCAATAATAAGCTGGGGTTTATTTTAATTCACCACTGAATTTACTGATGTGTCTTATTAATTTGAATTTTATATTTTATTTTAATAAGAATTCCATAAATATCCCAAATATATATTTAGGAATATATTTAGAATAAAATTCTGGTCAGATTAAGACTAAAAGTTCAACACTGAAAAAAACCCCAAACTTCTGGTTGAATTAGGGAAAACAAACCTCTTATTTGAATTTTACTGCTGTTGCTGTTTATTGATTCAAGTTTAATTACTTTTGAACTATTGGCATCTGACTCAGATATTGTCTTCAGTATATTCATATACTGAGAGATAAGTGCATCCATCTTACCTGGAAGCATAGAAGCTTGGAACTTTTTATTAACACCAGTCTAGATTTCAATGATGCTTTTAGGTTATCAGGCTGCTGATGCAAGCAGTCTAATGACAGTAACGTACTGGCTAAAAAAACTGAACAAAGTGCAAACATACAGAAAAGTCCATATAAGAATAACATTTAAATTTACAAAAGTCAGGAAAACCACGGGAGAAAAATATTTCGGTAGGAGTAGAAATGTTGAAGTGCCTGTAGGACAAGACATGCCTTCCATTTTCTGTAATGACAATAATCAACATAAAACACTTGATATACCCATTATTGTATTTTTCTTTTCTGAGTTGGACACTAATTCTGAAAAAAAATATGATTCTGTCTTCAATGTTATAAAATAAAATTTGAAAAAAGGAATAAAACAACAACAACAACAAACAAATCCAAAACAAACACCCATACCCACAAAATAAATCTGATTCTAATTGTGCTGTAATTAAGTCTCAGGTTTACTTCTGTTATGCCTGTGCAGTTCTCTGGTCCATGCATAACAGTAACTTTTGTGTATTGATTTCTCAATTCTTCAGTGGAAGAAGGAAGAATATGTTATATGTTAGCCCCCTTTTCTAGCAAATATGGGCTTGCCTGATGATGAACAGATAGTCAGAAGGATCATGGTTACTATTTTATCCCACTCTTTGATTTTTAGTTGTTTTGCTTTCTCTTCCCTTCACTCTCCTCAGAGTAATTATTGACAATTAGAATAAAGATGAGATTCTGCTGGGGCAACCCTTTGTAGGGTTAAGGGAGTTGCGTTAATGACAGTCAGAAGAACGCAGGCACAGCAGGCATCAGAAGGCTAGAGTTTATTTTTAGTTACAGCTACAGTTTTTATATACTCTTATATCCAACATGTCATGACACTATTGGTTAGTCAGTTCACCTAACATACATAGAAGCATCCTACGGGTTACAAGGCAGCTTACATTCTACAGGTAATTCTCTGGTTCTTAAGGTTGCACTCATCAATTACCTCAGACATAATGAGATACACACACACTCTGTCACCCCTACAAGGTTCATTTCACATATCTTAAGTAATTTAAAACCTGTGGTTCTAGTATCAGTCATTCTATCCTTCCCTGTGATCAGTGAAGAAACATTGGCACATCTGTGGGTGAGTCATTGCACCTTTCCAGATGCTTATCTTGCTACCAGAGGAATCACTTTCCTAAATCGTATGCTTCTCTTAAGGGACTACAGATAATTCTGCTCCAACTTCTCTGGCAAATATGTTTTTGTTTAGATTGTGTAAGCTTTAGCAAAACAAAGAATTTCAGCACTTTCTTAATTCTAATTATATGAATATTTTCAGTATTTTTTAGTGATTACTCATCTATATTGAGTTGCCTACTTTTGTGCATTTCTTGCTTGAAAGTTACATGGATTAGGTAATCTGCTTAGTTTGATTATTCAAGATAAATTTATTATAGATGCAATATTCAGTTTATATTGATATTGAATAATCTACTTCATTCTCTTTCACCAGAAACCATACAAAACAACAGAGGACAAATCCACTAAGAAATGAGTAGCCACTGCAAACACATAATTTACTTTTTTTATGTAGGATGATATCTATTCTCAAAAATTAACTCTACATTTTTGGTAATATTCACAGAATATGGTTAAATTCTTAGGATTCATCTGTCCTTTTGCAAATGTCTATGAATAAAATTACTTAACAACTTATGAAATGATGGGTTGTAGAAATGGAAATTCAATAAATATGAAAACCATAACAGTAATGTAATGTTTTTGGCATATCAGACACGAAATTGCTAATTTCATCTTTAAAGTGAATTCACAGTCAGTTTTGAAATGTCTTATTAACTTGTATGCTGATAGTATTTTTTAATTAGTCTAACAGCACATAGCATTAATATGCATAAAATGAACACATCTTTAACAAAAATAAACTTAAACAATAAGCTGGACAGGTCTTGATGTGTTAGTGTCTTCCTTCCTTAGGCCAGGAGTTTACACTATGCTTATTTAACTTCATTATTTTCCTGTCAGTCTATTCTTACAGCCTTGGTACCTTTTGTGCCCCCTCAATTCTTCAGTCTGGAGTTATTTGCAAATTTTATTTTAAATGTCCCCAGTGCACAAAGGACATAGACCTGATGGAGCAAGTCCAGAGGAAGGATTAGAGAGGTGGAGCACCTCTTCTATGAGAAAACAATGAGAAAATTGATTTCTCAGCCTGGAGAAGATAAGGTTTTGAGGTGACCTTATTATGGCATTTCAGTACCTGAAGAGGGCCTTTTGCAAGGGGAACAAGGGGATTGATTTTTGAGCTGAAAGAGGGTAGGTTTGGGCTAGACATTAGGAAGAATTTTTTTCCTGTGAAGGTAGTGAGGCACTGGAACAGGTTGTCCAGTCAAGCTGTAGATGCCCCATCATTAGAAGTGTTCAAGGCCAGGCTGAAGGTGGCTTTGAGGAACCTGGTCTCATAGAAGGTGTCCCTGCGTATGGCACTGGGATTTGAACTCAATGGTCTTTAAGGTCCCTCCAACTCAAACAATTGTATTCTATTCTGTTTCTATAATTCAGAAAATTAAAAGGATAAAGATAATTAGAATGATAAAAATCTCAAGAATATGGTATATTTGGATTTTTGCATGCTTTTATTATCACTTTATATAATAGAGTTTAGTTATTCTGGGATTTATTTACCTGTATCATATTAATTAAGGTTTTATATGACAGTTTAATGTGTAAGCACATTGATAGACTTTAAATACTCAGCTACATTATTTAGTATGTTATCAACAAAAAGGTCTCAAAGTATGTCTGAGTCATATGTTTATATAAAGTACAAAAGAGGTATAAATAGAATATATTTGTGTTCCTGTTGGTCCTTGAGATTAATCCATATTCCAGGCTTTCTAGTTAGCGCTAGAAATCACTGCTAAGAGGAAGTGATAATTTCTCTCATCTGCTACATGCCTATAGAGTTCTTGCACATAAAGATCAGACACAAAAGACTGGATTTTCAGTTGAGAAAACTCAATCAGTCAGATTCTTTACTTGCAACTCCAAATATGCAATCCCTGTTGATATTTTGCTGGTAGATTTATTTACATTAATTTCTTTCTAACATACTAATGATTTAAAAGATTAATTTTAGATATTTAGTATCCAGGTTTCAGGTTGCATTCTTATGACTTTTTTTTTTTTTTTGAGAATTTGGTTGTACTTCTTCAGATACTGTTTCTCTATATGTGTGTAAATGTAGCACATACTAAAACCTTTTTCCTCTTTTACAGCTACTGAATGGTACACCTATGAGAACAAAATGTGGCACAGAGCTGATCAAATCTTATATACCGGGCCAAATCCTTCTCTGCCTCCTGTAGATGTATTTGGCCAGGCCCTTAGGCAGTGGTTTAACTTGTTTCAGTTACTCATAGATAAAGATGCTTCTAACTGTGTTTGCCACCATCACCACAAAAGATATGTTGATTAATGAAATTCTTGCTGGATCACTCTACTCACAGTATAACATATATTAACAGTTTTAATAGTTTGCTGGTAGGAAAGGACTGCTGCAACCTACACTTTATAGCAGTTCACAGCCTCTTGTTTTAGGCTCCCATACAGACTCAACCTGTATTTAAATCTGCAGTTTACAAACCAAGCCACCTGCATCAGATCTATTCGTCAACACAGTTATGCCAGAAGTAACATCAAATTTATTTTTATAACAAGCTCCAGAAAAGACTAAATCCTGATTAACTTATCCTGATTGTAAAGAACTTGCACTACAATTTTTTGCATGCATACCATAGTTCATCTGGTAACATATTGTAAATTACAAAAATAGAGATCACCAGTTATTATTGCCTTCTGGAGTAAAATAAGAAGTTAGATAAGAACTGGTTTGATTAGAGTTTTGATATAATGTTATCATTACTGTGAAATTTCATCTTGAAATTGTTTTAAAGAAATACAGTAATGTATACCTGTGATTGTGACAGATATTAGAAACAAGCAAGAAAAAGATATAATAGCTGGACAAAAAGTTAAAATGACTCTCTGACCTCTTTAACTTCATAGATTTTATTTTTGTCATATCTTTCAGTCCATGTAGTACTATCTACATCTAAAATCTTGTGTCATTCACCAGTTTTCATTTAACAGTTCTGATGAGACAGCTCAAATAATTAATTACATTTTAACCATTATTCAAATAGTCTATTTTGATTAATGCAATCCCACCATTATTAGTAAAACATAAGAAAATCACTGGAAGTCTCTAATGTAATTTAATAAGTAATGAGTCTAAAGGTCTATTTTAATTAGCAGATGTTTTTGATTATCTTTTAACATGTGTCCTGAAAAATTTTATTCTGTCTGTCTCTTCATGGTATTCCAACTTCAAGATTCCCTGCAAAGTAATCTGAAGAAACTGAAGAATCTGCTTTTTGAGAAATTAGAGAATTCTGGAGAAATCTTCCTATTGTCTTTTTCTTAGTAATCACTGAACTAGGATAGATTTAATTAAACAAATTTAAAATAAAAAGCAAAATGACAAAAGGCACAGTGAACCTAAGATATAGTGGTCCTGTGAAAGTCAAAAGAAATTTTCCTATTACAAAGCCTAAAAATTAAAAGGAAATTTCCACATGCTGTGTCTAGTTCTGCCAAGGATGAAGACGTACTATTTTCTTTAAAAAAAAAAATTCCATTACTTAATTATAATAATATACTATTTCATAGTGCTGGGATACCCCTATCTGTCATCCAGCTATAGTTCTTTTAGATATTTAAATCTAGAAATTTCAAACTATTACACGCTGTTGCCTATATGAAATAATGAGACTAGGTATTATTTACTATGCATATTGAGTCCTAAGATAATGAAGAAAAATGAATTAACCTTTCTGTTAATAAAAAAACTTACTATTTTAATTTTGAAAAAAATATTGTTTCTAATTATTTATTTAATTTTTTTACTCTGCAAGAATTAATATACAATCCATTATTAAGTCAGATCACTATAAATTGTTGAGGTGAAATAAGCATATGATTAAAAGTCTTCAAGACGGCAGAAAAAAAAGACTAATTTCAAAATAAATCACAGTGTAATCCCTATGTGAGTAAAATTCAGCTCTATGGCACTAAATCTCTTTATCTAATAGATAAAAGTTAACATGCAATAAGTCTATGAGAGAATATGTTGGACATTGAAGGAAATTAGGATTATGCTAATGTAAAGTCATCAAGTGAAAACTCCATAATCAAAAATCATTTGTTTATTACTTAGCAATTCAATAATTTATTTCCTTATGTTTGTCAGAAACATGCAATCTCAAATACTCATTGGAGAGTTGCATCTTTTCCTACACATTATATTGAGATACAGTGAGGAATCTATGAGCCATGAATTTTCTCAGTGACAATACAAAGAAATTAGCCAGCTCATTATACTGATCTTCTTATTAGAAATAAATCAACTCTGTGACTGAGCAAAAATCAGGAATGGATGTAGCAATTCTAGGAAACGATGATAAAAAATAGAGCATACGAATTTGAGTATATCCTTGGATTCTGTTGACTACTAACTATAACATAGGAAGCATAACTGCACGAAAACTTTTTTTTATTGTATGTTAAAATGTGTGAATGGATTGATCATTTATTAGTGTCCCTGTCCTTTTTCTCAAATGAGGGCATAAAGAACACAAGCTGAAGCTGAAACTGTGTGGGATGCCTTACAGATATGTGACATGCATATATATACATGAAATACTTTCAGAGATACAAGACACCATTAGACCAAAGAAGAAGAATAAGATAGAATGGATAATAAGATAAACACGGGAAACTCCTTCAGAGATAACATTGTATTATGAGTCATATTTGCATAAGCTAATTTTGGTTCCCAGGTGGCTGAAGGATAAATACAAGATAGTGTAGTTGTGCCTAATATCATCATGTAAAGGGCTAGTTAGAAGACTGCATTTTTATATGCCTGTAATTGATCACTTCATACTTGGTATTTTATAGAAGAAATGCTTCTTAAAACTTATTGTGGGACAATTGTAATGAGAAGTTATAATTCTTTGAAATTGGGACAGGAAAACCAAAATCTGTTCCATGTTTATTTAAATTTCCAGTTCCATAGCCATAAGGAAAGATCTCTTCCTAAGGCCCATTTTTCTACACAAGGATGGATTTCCCTTGCTCTTGCTCTTACTCTTGCTCTTCCTCTTCCTCTTCCCTTTGCCCTCCTCCTTCCCCTTCCTCTTCCTCTTCCTCTTCCTCTTCCTCTTCCTCTTCCTCTTCCTCTTCCTCTTCTCCTATCTCTTCCTCTTCCCTTTGCCTTTCCCCTTCCCTCCTTGCTACTGCCATTGCATTTCATTTGCATCTGCCATCAGAACTGAACACACATAGCCTATGTCCTTCTTCAAAAAGTTAAAAAATTTAGACTGAAATGTTGACTTTTAATATAAAATAATAATTAAATAATTTTGTAAGTGGGATTTAATTCTGAACAACAAACAATTGTGTGAGGAATAATAAAGAGAAAAACAATTTTTTTTTCACAACGACCTGAAAAAATGATGCCAACAGAAGTATGAAGTATGAAATTATTAAATTCTTATCTCAAATAAAAATTCTTTGTCTCAAATAAAAAGTTGTCATATGAAACATGAAATGTATGATTGATGCAGCCAGTATTACTTTATGCGCTATGTATTGGTATGTACAGTAATGATACCAAGCAATGTATTTCATTACTGTTATGTTGTTTAATCATAATTAGTTATGCACCAAACTTTTATCTCTGGAGCAATGACATCCATTGCAGTCTTTGATGACTATTCTAATGTCATCTCTTGGATCATGTGACAAAAACAGTAACCTGAGTTTCTATTGGGTTTGGTTTTTTTAAACAGTAGCATAAAATTTCTCTTTGTAGAAAGTGTGCTTACATAGAAAATAATTACTTTTACCCTTGCTTTAAAATTATTTTAATATGTAATGAAGTTGGTGGTTTTTTCAGTGAATTTACAAATTTGTTAATCTGGCAGACACAGATTTTGATACTTGTAGGTAACAAAAAATAATCAGGTACTCTTTAATTCTCTGTGCCTTTAGAATTTAAACACACAAAGATGTATAATTTGCTGTGGCAGTTGAGGAAAAGAAATAAAAATCTGGACACAACTCTGAGGGCATCCACATAAACTGAGTCAGTTTATCGAAAGCAAGTGGCGATTTCTAGAAACTCAGGGGGTGGAGTAAGGGAGGAGCATGCAAACAAAGGGGATGGAAAATACCAATAAAGGTAGGGGGTGGACCACCAGGATTGGCTGAACAGGGAAAAGGCAGGGATTGGGAGAGGAAAAAAGTTGGATGTCTTTGAGGGAGAAAAGGAGAGCACAAACTACAAACCTTTCAGCAACAACATGCAACCATTAAACGCAGACATTAAAACCATTAAACATAATCAAAAAGGGGACGATCAGCACTAGTCCATGCACTCTATGGTCTCTTGTTCAGGCACAACTTTTCTTCCTCCGTCAGTCCTTGGCTTCCTCCTCCAACAACTTGTATGTATAAACAGGAAATTTTGACTTCTTAGTGGTAAGTCTTAGAGATATGATATAATGACTCATAAAGAACTGAATGTTTATTCTGAAGTTTATATTTTATTTAAATAAAAACTATTTTATAGTTTTGTTTTGTATGCACTTTATATTGTGCATTTCTTCATTTTAAAAAGATGTGTGAGACATACAAATGTTCATGTGAAAGTCATTCCTGCACAGCCTACCTCCATTGAAAGTTTGTATACATAAACAATCTTTATGGCTTCTCTCCAAGTCAAGAAATCTGATTGTTATTGAATTAATTCTAGAATGGAAAAGTAATAAAAAGTGATGCCTTCTAAGAACTAACAAACTGAGACTTTTAAAGGAAAGAGTCAATAATTCACTTACTAAACATACTTTTTATAAGACTTAATTTTGCTAATAAATGTCATGGTTACTTTACTAGATATGCTAAAGGAAAATTTCGATTATTATCAGATCATTTGAAAGTCCAATTTTGTTACTTTTAATTTTAATGGCATATTCGTGGAAAAGGTTAGTGTAATTTCTCCTGTCAGTATTATCAGTCTTGATGCTTTCTCCTTTTTTAATCAAAATTATAAAAGTGAAGAATCCCACCCTTATTGAAACAATCTTTTTTTCTTTAAAGAAAATTTGTGAACTTGTTTTTTTCTCACTTTGATTGGATTATTAATATCAGAATGTACATGAAATGCAGATATTTACTGATAACCTGGTTAATCTGAGTAACCTTCTTTTATTTAAAAAACATGCCACATTTAGCACACTGAACTCATAGAAGTTCCTCAAAGAAGGTGGAATCAACTTCTTTCAGGCAGTGACCAGTGACAGGGCCAGAGGCGATTGGCACAAAACTGAAACATAGAATGTTCCCTCTAAAAATCAAGAAACACTTTTTTCCTGAAAGAGTAACTGAGCACAGAATACTTTGCACCAAGAGCTTGATGTACTCTCCATTCATAGCAACTGGCCCAAGGTGGCCCTGCTTTACAGGGGACTTGAATTAAATGACCTCCAGAGTTCCCTCCCATGGAACTTTGACCATGCTGTGATACTGAGAATCCATACTCAGTGAAAGTAGGATGATGTTTTTAATGTACTTTTTTAATCCTCATGTTTTGATTTCCAGAACTGGGGAAGATTTTACATATTGCAAAGTGAAGGGGGAAGAGGACAGGGCACAGGAAGGAGAAGGGACAAGGGAACAGGAAGAGAAGGGCAAGATAAAGAAAATCTATACATTCTTACATATGTATTTATATATATATGTGTACAAATGTACATAAATGTGCATACAGAAATACTTTTGAAGAAAACACTTTCTGTTTTCTAAAGATATTTGAAGAATAAAAACACTAGTTTTAAAAATAAATCCTAGTATTCCAGGAATGATCTGTTAAATCTGAAGACTCTTAGTCCCTCAGTCTGAAATAACAACTTATATCTTCCATATCAGTCAGACTCTTTGAAAAATCCTTAGTCCAACTGACATGACTTCACTTTAGAGTATTTAAGTGAAGTGCTCTCTATGTAGGATATTATGTAAATGTTCATCAGTCCTAAATAGCATGTAAGATTTACTGTACTCAGATATGAAGAGGTACCACAAATCTCCTAGATCTTTTGAAGAACAGATTTGTCAGCTGTCTACAAGTGTGGATTTAGTTTTCTTTAAATCACTGATTTTTATTAGTTAAATTGAGAAAATTGTACAAGTTTGCAGCCCCTATTTGCATGAAATATTTGTATCTAAAGAATGAACTTGGACAGTGAAACAAATGAAGGAAAGAAACAACCTTGACACTCCTAAGCCTATATTCTCCATGAATAGTTTAATCTTTGGGAGAGCAGCATCAACCTTGAAATACAGAATGGTTTAAGAGAAAAATAAATCATGTTCTGCAGCATAAGCAAGGAAAAGATCTATTTCTTGTAAAACTAGAATTCACTGAAACAAGAGGGCAAGTGCAGGGAATGCTGGGAAGAAATAAACACATATGGAGCCTGATATGGAGTGTGAAGTGAAGTCCTCGGGCTCTCCTTTATCTTGGAGTCTCCCCTCCCAGGCCACCCTGTTTTCTAGTGGGTTCCTTCTTCATTACTCTTCCTTACCCTCTCGATGATACTTTTTATTCTTCATTTTACTTCACAGGATGCCCTCTTTTACTAGGTGGAGGGAATAGGAGCTCTGCCTGCTGCTTGTCCAAGAACCTGGGCTTCCAGGGACTTTCTGAATGGCTACACTGGATGCGAGCATGCAAAATTGGATGTTGCAGGTGCCTGCTAAGGGAGTAGTAATAAACAAGATTCTTGTTGTCTCGGTATTATAGAAAGTACAAAATAAATTTTCTCAAAAATGCAATTTAACTTAATGAGAAGATCTTGACAATATTTTCAGGATAACAGTAGAATTGTCAATTTTCTGAGTATGAGATATACACTTGCAAAAATTAAGTGATAAAGAGAAGCACTAATTGTCCCATTCTTTTCAAACCTTTATGAATCTCAGAAGTCATGATCAAGACTGTTGGATTGTTGTCTTTAAGGAATTGGTTCATATTTCCTGGATACTAATATTTTCCTCTCACCTTAGAAGTCTAAAAATAACAAAATCAAAATGCACATAAAGAGACCCACAAGGATTGAGCTGATTGCCTTTGTTGCATGAAAAATAAAATCAAAATCGACAACAAATATCCATGTGTACTTTGTAGGAAATTTCTTTATTGCCAAGGGGTTAATTCAGAGCCAATATTTAAAAAAGTGAATCTTAACAGAAATTAAAACAAAATAAAGAAATAAGAAATGTTAGCAAACAGCATCTATCTTTTAGCACATAATTTAATTACCATATTATGATTATCTGTCCTCCTGTTTTTCATTACCACACTCTCATATGTATTATTTTGTTGCTATTTTTCTTGTAATCAGTTTTATTTGAAAAAGTTAATTATGTGTCAGATTTCCTTACATTCAGTGTGCAGTGATCACTGATCCACAGTGAATTGACTGGCTAATGATCATATCAATAAATATCTGTTTTCTCCATTTCAGAGAAGAAAACACTACTTAGTGATGACTCTCAGATTTGTTTTCAGAGTTCCCAAATATTATGATCGGAAAATCTTGTGCTTTTTTTTTTATTCAAAAAAGATTTCTTTTTCATAAACCTATGTCCAGCATTTAATGACAGTTCAGAAAAATGTCACATATTTATTTGTCATCTTCAAAGTCTGTCCATCATTGACATCTTTCATCTAAGTTCCTCGCCATTAATAAGATAGTTACTGCTGGAATGCTATTAAATGCTAACAACTGGAGAATCTATTTTAAAATTGCTTCATTTTCTTCACAATGGGTGAAGATATTATTATAATTTCAAAAACGAAACACATTTTATGGCTTTTTTACATTTCAATATGTGTCATAGTCTTATGTAGTCAACATTAAACCTGAATTTTAATCACATGTCATAGAAAATGTAGTAAATACAATTGGAATAACAGTATTTCTAAAGGAAAATGATAAGCATAATTAGATGGCACAATGTTTGTAATTAGATTTCTCTAAATAGCAATCCTGTTGATTAATTCAAAGCATATTATTCCATAAAATCTTGTGTTATGCCCTACTGGGAAGCCCTAACCTAAGATCCTGAGAGACAGACACAAGTAAACTATGTATAATTGTTCAGTTTACAACAATTAAGATTTCATTTATGCTACTCTTACCACCAACTTGCTTGAAAATTAAGATTCTCAAAAAAAGGACAAAGCAGCAGTAGTCCTATTGTTTAACATTATTCTTGACAGTAATATTGGAATTTTACAGGACTTGAAATAAGAAAATACTTTGCATGCTTTTTTGAGTGTAAAAATACATTTACCCCATTTTTTTTAAACAAAAACAGAAAAAGAGAGTTCAAAAAATTAAAAAAAATCACAGAATCACAGAATGATTGATTGGAATGGATTTTATGTTTTTTTTTTTTCTTTTGACTTTACAGTATGCAAGCTTTATTCAGGGAGGGTTCACCTAAACCCAGTTGCCCAGCCTCATATCCAGAAAACTTTTCAATATCTCCCAAGTGAGAGACTCCATAACCTTTCTGATCAACCTATGTCACTGTTCAGCCATGTCCTCACAAAATAAAAATGTTTTCTGATGTTCAAAGGGAACTTTCTGTGTTTCAGTTTGTGCAAATTGCCTCTTACCCTGTCTCGGTGTGTCACTGAAGAAAGCCTCATATCTTCTTTGCAACCCTCCCTTCAAGTGTTCATATAAATTGAAAAGATCCTTTTAGATCTTTCTCTTCTCCAGCCTGAACATTCCCAGTTTTTCCCAATGGAGAAGTGCTCTGATTTCTTCAACTTTTTAGTAACTTTTTGCTGGACTCTCTCAGGTATGTCCATGCCTTACATCCCCTGCTCCAGTGATACCATAGTAGAGCCAGTCTCAAGCTCCCCACAGCCCTGCTTTGCCTGGTCATATGCCCTGAGAAGTCAATCACACCCACAGGCCTGCATCTTGCTCTGGTCTCATCCTGTCCCCAAGTTCCCGAGAAGGATCCTGATGTTCAGGGCTGGCTTCCTGGCTGCCCTCCTCTGGAGGCTGAAGCATGGTTCTGGTTGCAAGTCCCTGCCGTAATACCCCACCTGGACATCCCCACCCTATGGAGCAGTCACCCTGTGAGGAATTTTGCAGTTGTGCTTGAGAACTTGGGTGCTCACAACTGAGAACATAAGAAAGGCATAGCTGATCTCATTGTGTGTGTGCCCTGAGTTATTTTCTGTGGAATTTTTCACTATTAAATACAAAGGCAATTAAATGCCTCCCTGACATCCAATCCCGTCAGATCTTGGAAGCTAAGCAGGGTCAGCCCCGGATTAGTACTTGGATGGGAGACCTCCTGGGAAATGCCGGGTGCTGTAGGTTCTAGTCCTGAGGACTTCACTGGCACTGTCCAAGGTCGCTCGGCCATGGCAGATGAACCCTCAGGACTTAAACAGTGGGGTCAGTTCTGCGCACACTGTGCCTCACCTTAAAAATCCACTGTGCAGGCTGGAAGGGCACACCCACGTGGGGAGAGCCCTGCCGAGATCTTTGTTCGTGAAGCCGAGCCACACACACACAAATACAAAGGAGGAATTTATTTTTCCCAATGTGAATGAAAGGACTGTAGCAGATACAATGCAGAAATTCTCTTAGAATTTAATGCAGAAAAGGAGTATTCCATGGTTTTGCTGTAAGGTAATGCCAATCTGCCTGTTAACAATGGTTTATAAAGTAGCTACTAGGTACTTGTCACATTCGAGAAGTCAGATTTAATGCCAGCAATTTTTTTTCTTCACAAAATGTTAAGTATCGCCAGCTGTAATGAATTTCAAAAGAGCAGAATTTTGAACATATGAATTGCAGTATAATAACCCAGACAAACCCTAGAGGTATCACAAGCAATGTTTAGAATTCATGTTCCCTGTTTGCAATAGATGAATATGTATACCTTCTCTTAGATGGGTGCTGCTAATATAAACACATTATTATTCTGAAACACTCCATTACCCATAGGGCAAAGATAACTCCACAGCAAAGGAAGACATCTGTGTGTGGAGAAAAGATGCAGACGGTGTGGTAAATGCAACATGATACTGCATATACTTAGTATAATTTATATATTATATGGACAAAAATGCAGATAAGGGAGGTGACCTCTGTATATATATACATTACACACACACACACACACACACACACACACACACACACGCACACAAGTTACATTATTTCTCTTTGTGAGAAGTTTGATGTGGGTGAGTGCAGACAGCACCAAGAGTGTGCATAACCCTTCCTCATAGACCCCTCCCTCCTCCCTCCTCAAATTCACAAGGCTTCTAAATTCAGGAGCATGGTTGAACAGGAACTTGAAGCAGTAGCTCTCATCGAAAGGTCAAAATGAAAACAAACAGACATAAAAATTAGCATAAAAATAATATCACCACATCATCCACCCTTTAAGTCTTTGCAAGACAAAGTTTTCTTTTTAGGCTTATTTTCATAGAGTTTCTTGTTTGCTCTTAGTAAAAAATAAATAAAAATAAAAACAGACCAGAAGCTGACAAGACACATTTCTGATTTTGTTGTTGTTGTTGTTGTATTACAGGGATCTTATGTGACATCTGCCTTAACTTTCTGCTCTTCTTGTAAGTGTTGCAGTCACTCATTTTATCAATACCATTATTACATTATAAAGAAAATGAAAAAAAATTAAAACTGTATTGAATATGTATAATACGAAGACAAAATTTCATAGATTGATTGCAGTTTGTTACAATCATTTTTCTGTATTTCATTTTGAACAATTTCTTTATGAATGATAATATAAAGTAAACTAAAAATAAATGGCAGAGGAAGTGGACTCCACACAATCTATGAGATTCATAGTGAAGATATTTTATTGCACATAGCACACAGTTTATATAGGGTTAGGACTACAGCTTATTGGCTAAAAGAGTTACACACCACCACACTAGATACTTCAATTGGTTAAGACCTATCTCTCACAAGTCCCATGTTTATATTATTTCATCCTGGCTGTTTTCATGCACCTGCAGAGTCTTGTGAATTCTTACTATGTGAATTCTTGGGGAGTAAACCTCCTCCCTATCATCTAGCAGCAGCTGAGCTCTTTGCTGCCTCTGGCAGATAGCTGAGTCTCACAGGGTTTTCTATAGTTCTGAATTGCTCACTTTTGCTTTTACTGTAACAACAATAATACACAGTCTTAACTTCAGGTTTTTTTTCTTTGGGGCAAATATATCTTTGTATGTATGAGACCAGTTTCTGTGTAGTATCTTCTAATGATGCCTGACAAAATTTTAGGAAAAAAAAGAATTTCTAGAAATGATTAAGCTGATGTTTGGACACAGAAAATCAGTTTGAGACACTTTCTTATCCTGTTAGTGGATTGAATAACCTCTGTATCTGAGCCTGACTACTGCAAAACCTTAACACTGTCCTGGCCAGAACCAGGACACCTGCATTGGAAGGTTTTTTCCATTGTTGGAATTCTCATATTAAAAAAAAGACATAAAATAAAAAACCCAAGTCATTACTAAGCATCATGTCCATTTCCCATTTTCCATGGAAAATTTAATTCACACTCAAAAGAATCAAAGAGATCAAGAACTTACCTACACATTTGAATCTTAAAAATGTTCACATCTACATAAATTTTCCATTTTGCTGCTTTTATCCACCTTACTACTAGGTGGACAGGGTTTGGTAAAGCTTATTTTTTTCTTAACAACATTTAGGACCATTAAAAATTAAGTTCTAATACAATATAGATTGTTTTGAATTACTTACTGTAATGTCTTTGTTCAGGATAATGTGATGCAGATAAATTTGATAGAATTGCTATATAAATACTTTTTAAAAAAAACCCAAAATGTTTAGGTTTTGTGTAAGTTTCAATGAATGCTACTGTAACTATAAAAGACAGTGCATAGACACATAAAAAAATACATGAGCACAAAAAATGATAATAGGACCTCTGATATTCAGTAGTTAAATTCAGACTACCTTGTTCTTTGTCAGAAAATTTCTTTTTCCTAAGTCCTCTGATACCCATGTTTCAGTGGTAAATTGAAATGCATTATATTTCCTGGATGGGAGGTGTCAGGATCAATGATCAAAATTTGAGAACACTTTATGTGACATCTAACATCTTGAGCTGCAGCCAACTAAGTAGACTGGAAGAAAAGCTTTTATATTTTTCACACCTTTTATCCCCCCACTAAGGGGTCAGAAAATGCTTTTGAGCCTTAACAATGTGACAGTGTTTTTCAGAATCAATCCCAGCTACTGTGTAACAGCCACATCTCCTTTGGGGAATCAACATCTTAAAAGTTACTCAGAGAAAAAGTTAGGTCTATATTATAGGTCAAGCCATGCTGACAGGTTGACAAGGCGAGAATATCATTTATCCTTTATGGCAGAACCAGGAACAGAGCTCTATTCTGATCAATCCAGTAACGGGATAAGAAACTGTCTCAAAGTGACATGCTGTGTCCATTGAACTTAAACAGCACCAATCTGCTGTTCATTTAAACCTTGCCTTTGGCAATTTTCTGGAAATATGTGTTGAGCACCTCAGGTAGTTCTTGTATTTCTTTCTGTAAGAATCTGTCTAGGATTTTGGTCTTGGAGAAAGGTTGTATGTTCCACCACTTAAAATGAAGATACAGATTTTACTTCCAAAGACTGTCTAATGGCAAAAGCTTTGATCAAAAACCAACTGATGCACATTTCAATTTGCTATATGAATATAATGTTGAAAAAGTACACATTCATTTCAATAAATATTCAAATATGTGTGTGCGTGCGTGCAAGTTTGTGCGTGCGTGTGATTATACCAATATGAAAATGTGAATTTTCCAGGAAAGGTCAATATTATTTGATTGGATTTGATAATATCAGTTTACATTTAGGATTTAACAACAACTTACCTTTCTCTTCTTTGTTTTTTTATTCCCATTCTTTCTTCAGGGATTTTTTTTTCCTCTCCCTCTTCTTTTTCCCTTAGCTGGTTGGGAGGAGGAGGAACCCTTTTCACTCTGTCCTGGACAGTTGATGTTTTGCCAGCTCAACCCAGGACAGAGTTTAACTTTTGACTTGATTATTTTTTCCTAGGAATATGAGAAAAATGCTGACATTTGGTTTACCAAGTAATATGGAATGTAATATAATTTAGTATATGTTGAGAATTGAGATGCAAGAATAGTCCAACTTAAGTCAAAGCAAAGTATGCAAATTAACACTGATTAGCTGATGTCCTAAATCATGATGGCAGGAAGCAATTATTAGGAGGGGGATTAAAAAAATATTCTATGACAGACCATAATGGGCTGCTTCAGACTTACCTGTTAAACAAGATATCTATTACTTTAAGTCTGGCACATGAAAAAATAAGTCTAACACTTGCTGGTCAGAGATTTTGCACAGAAACTACTAAAAACAGAGGAAAAGATATGTTTTCCTAAATATGTACTGGATATATATTCTATGTCTCAGCAAAGAGACTGAGCTGGAATGGGCTGCCCAGGGAAGAGGTGGAGTCACCATCCCTGGAGATGTTCAAGAAATGACTGGATGTGGCACTTAATACTATGGTCTAGCTGACTAGGTGGAGTTTGGCCAAAGGATGGACTTGATGGTCTTGAAAGTCTTTTCCAACCTAAATGATTCTGTGATTTTGTGATATCTGAAAGCACATGTAGCAAAAACTCCTATGGCTGAACTTTTTCTAACTCTATCTAATTCTGTCCTGCAATAAAGATATTCACAAACCCATCCTACACTATACCTTTACATGAAAACACATTTCTAGCAGTACAGATTAAGAACCTGGTGTCCCCTATAGCCTTGACTTCTCAATGTCTTCATATGCATTCTTCTTCCTCCTTCCTGTATAGTAATTATATTATTTGTTTGATGAGATCTATATTAATGCCATTTTTAGAGGTAATACTTTATTAATGCTTGCAAAAAAATACAGTAGAAGCACAAAAAGGAGAAAGCAGAATAAGTAAGAATATTGATTTATTGATTTAACCATCATGTTGATTTATTTCTATTGACTATAAAGACAGCCTTGGTGTTCATCTGTCTTTAGTCATACTAATTCTTTTATGAATCCTATGTTGAGAATGCAGGCTGTTTTAACATAAATCTTTTTACCTTTAATCTCCATCAATTCTTACGCCAAAGGGAAGAGTGGGATGAGTAAAAATATTACTGGTAATAATAATGGAAAATAATAAAACAAAATAGAAAACTTTCCTAAGCATCAAAAACATCCATTTAGAATTTGGACAGAAGCTTGTGCTAGTGCTTTTCTCAGCTATTCCATTCATTCTGAGGCTTAGTATAGTTTCACTCATCTTCCTTTGATTTTCTGTGCTACTGGATGAAAGTGCAGTTGCACCAAGATTATGCTGGTTGATGTGTGCAAGCAGAATATCCCCTGGGCAAGGAATAAAGAAATAAAATATTTTTCTTGTATATATATGGATAAATACAGAATTCTAAAGCATGCACTAAAATGGGGGCATGATTTGATGAAGAACCTACTCTGAACTTTAAACTTGTCTTCCTCTGGCCTTAAAACATTAAATGAGTGAAATATTTCCTGATACTCATCTGGTATTTTGCCTATATTTTACAGAGACATGTACAGATTTTTTATTACTCTTCTGCCTTTTGTCAATAAAGAGAAGGCCTATGGATTTGTATGAAAGATATTTAAAATAAAATAATAATAAAAAATTATTGCAATGGTTTCACTTCCAAAGATTTTATTAGTAGAAGAATGGCAAAGGCTAGTCTTGAGTAAAACAAGAAGAAAACATCTAGTCTAACTAGATCACTAGCTTCTGGATTAATGGAGGCATGCCTTGTCTCCTGTAGTGTTTTTCTTGATTTTTATATTACATAAGCACATTATCACATAAAAGGATTATTACAATAAAGCTCCATTGCTTATATTTTTGTTATTATTATTTCTTGCATATGCATATCAAACTCTAAAAGTGTAATGGATCAGTTTATGAAGTAAAATTAAAAAGACGTATTTGTCAAAAAATTATTTCATATCATTTGGTTGACTGAAATTCTACTCTTCAGATTACACAGAGGAACAGTTTTGCCGTTAACATTATGTGAACAAAACCCTAACTTCTTTAGAAAACTCAGTTACCACCTCATATCTCAGTAAATAGAACTACTGTTTTGAAGACAAACTAAGGGAACTACTGTTTTCT
This sequence comes from Pithys albifrons albifrons, assembly GCF_047495875.1. Classification (NCBI taxonomy): domain Eukaryota; kingdom Metazoa; phylum Chordata; class Aves; order Passeriformes; family Thamnophilidae; genus Pithys; species Pithys albifrons. The sequence continues at coordinate 37,870,948 of NC_092458.1, read as the reverse complement.
TAGTCCTCTTTCTTTTCCTTCATGATTTTTATGACTAAAACTGCATAACTTGGGGTTTATTAGGGGAAAATCAATGTAAATTGCAGGTCTTTTCTTATAGGAGGTTACTTCACCAGTCTAAGCCAGATACCTCATAGTTTATAATCCAAGACAGTATGGATGAAGGGGCCTATGTTGCTGGGACTGTGTACATTTATATATGTATTTTGTACAAATCCTTCAATGAATTAACATTTTTAAAATCAATCAATTAATTGGTCAAGAGCATTTGGGCAAGATTTTAAAACAGTATCTTTTAAAAATTGCTACATTTGAATTTTAATAAGATTAAAGTTGTGATGGTTTATCACATAAACAGATTAAAACTTCACCTTGAAAAATCCTTTTGAAAAAATGAAGTCTTTCTTTCATAACAGCATAGGGACATCTGTAAGATCACAATAAGGGTATTTCAAACTTTAACAAGTAAGGGTCATATATCCAAGAGTAAACTTGTGTCTTCTAATTCCCAAATGGAGGGACATTTTAAATTCAGTCCCATCAACAATTACAAATCTAGTGTTAGTACCCATGAGGGAAAAGCTAACATTTCAATATGCTCAGTGTAATTAGGTAAAATTGCCTTTTACTGCACTTCATAGGGAGAAATTGTTCCCACAAATACAGACAATAGTTTGCCAGACTACTTGGTGTAACTACCATTGTTAATTGTTGATATTAAGAGACATATGGACTGTACTGCTGAGAGAAGTCAGATGAACTTATAGAAGGGGTCTGGGACATATTTAAGAACATTAAAAGGGCAAAATATTGCAAGTGAATTCTGCAATAAAAATTTATTCAGTTATGCCTTTATTCTTTGTTCTCCCCAAATGCATATTTTGTCTTTATTAGGTAGTTAAATATTTAGGAAAATATAAACTATAAATCATCTTGGGAGCTATACACCAAAACATGATTCATTAAAAAATAGACAATAGTCTTTTTTCAGATGATTTTTATGTGGGAGCCAGACTGCAGACAGTGCATGCAATTCCAAAAATGACATTTTACTGATGTGAGGAGATGTGCTTTATTTTCCACTAAGCAAGTAATTGTATTTTCAATTTAAAGATGGATGTCCAAGTTGCTTTTATCTATCTATCTATCTATCTATCTATCTATCTATCTATCTATCTATCTATCTATCTAATAATGGTCAAGTTTATTTAACCAAGTAGTCCAGAAACAGCACTTCAGGTTTTGGCTGGAATGCTTTCTAAAATCAGGTGAGCAGGACAAGTTTCTTTTTCTTCTAAAAGATTTATCTCAGAAAACATTTTGTCCATCCTGTCTTAGTAGTGTTGTGAAGAATCTCTAAATGTGTGATGAAACATAGCACTAAAGTAAAAAGAACTCATAAGATCTAATTCAGATTCTTACTGAAATGAATTAAAAGATGGCCCTACAATATCAGCTGGAAAATATGCTTCTAAACAAGACTATAATCAATAATATTAAAAGTTTATAGTGGTTATTCCTAAGGGATTTTTGCTAAAAATCCCCAGAACTCAGTCATGATAGACTGAATTTTCAATGCATTTGAGAAGATGTTTCAACATGCCAAGTGTTATGCTTGCTGTGTTGGGAAAAAAATATGTCACATTTCAACTCAAAATACCTCACAGTTCTGGTCTAGAACCTTCATGGGTAACCTAGAGACCAAGAATATGTAATTTGTTTCAAATCAGGAAAATATCTTACTATTAAAATTAAATATCTACTTTTAATTTAAAAGTTTTGAACTGTCAAATAATACCATATTGTATTCATTTTTCTTAACCTGGAGTATAGATTAAATATAAATGCTAAACTGCAAGGATTACATATACTAGCCATTTCTTATGTTCATATCCAAGTTCTTTTAAATGCATATTGCAAATAATACGAGGGGAATGCATATTGCAAATAATACCCCCTCCCCCTCAGTGATAGGAAAAAAATTATTCCTGAATATGACATATGATATTCTAAGAAGCATATGTACTGGCTCATTTGTCCTAAGAAACTTTAATTTGATTCAGTTTATTATATGAAGATACAATAAAATTGCAAATTTTTAATATTTATCAATAATTTTTTTTCTTATCTCCAGCCAACCATTTTCTCTTGTCAAAATGACCAAGGTTTGAGTTTTACAAATGTTATGTTGTGGTGCATGCAACAAAGTTCTGACAGTAACCATACCCTTGCTGTTTCACCAGAATATTCTGTTTCCTGAAATCTGACTTTAATTTTGATCTCACTTTCCACTTGTATTATTTTCTCATCTTCTATATGGTGAGTAATAACAACCATTATCAGAAGAAGACATATCAAAATCTTTCCTGTCTCCTTTCTCCCTTAAAGTACACTCTTTCTAATAGATTGAAGTGACTGGGTTTGTGAATGTAAAAATAGGTAGTTGTTATGAGTGAATAAACAAGTGAATAACAGGTGAGTCATGAAGTACTCTCCGTTCCCACTATATTTACATCCAAAATGCAAGGTAGAAATGAGGTATGGCATAAAAAAGTATGATGCAGTCATTATTCCCATTTTATAAGTATAGCTTAGAAGTATTTATGTGATCTGAAAGAATATATATGCTAGTGGTAAATTTTAGGGGATATTCCATGACTCTGGGACTTGGATACCCAAAAGAGGCCTTGCCTAAACTTTTTCTGTTCCTACTAGCACTTTTCCAAGCAATTCCTAGGCATGATTCCATAGTTATTGTTGATCAGAGACCTGTATCGAAATGTAATATTGATGTATCTACTGATGCATCTTTACCACTACGGCTACCAGTTATTATGTGACTACTGCCAGAGAATATGCTCAGGGCACATTCCATTTAATGGAGCAGTTATAACTTATGCAACTCTCTTCCTCTTTAGGCTTCCCCAGACAGAATCTTAACACTCATTTCACTTTAAAAATGATGCTGTAGCACAGAGGAAATAGATGCAATATGTCATAGAACCATACACAGACAAAAGTTATCTTTAGCTCCACTATTTCTAATACAATGGATAATGTAATTTCCTTCCACAACACAAGATGCTTAGTAAGAGTTATGTAGCAGTTCATATTCTTTTTCAGTGAGATAAGTCAAATATAGTGGGATTTATTTCATCTACCTTTAAATTTTTATAATGCAGACATCTATGTCTCAGCTTCTCAGCTAGACATTTTATTCCGTGAATAAAAATGGGCAATTTTAGAACATGTTCATTCTCCTTGTAATACAGATATCTAAAAAGGTTAGAAGAATATTGTTTTGGAAGTAATATGTATCTTCTTGAGTTATATAGAGAATCTAATTGATGAATCCAGATGCAGATATCTACACAGCTGAAACTAGCAAGGCCTTAGAAATAACTTTATATCCTGCCAGAATTCTTACCCTTGATTTCTTAATTGCATTTACTCAATCTCATTTTAATTTTGTTTTCCTAAAAATAAAAATGAAGCCCCAGGATAACATATTGTCTTTAGCAGAGGAATGATAGGACTAAGTGTAGTAGCGTTCCAATCATGTTGTAAATTTATAGCAATTCCTGTTTGTACAGAATGCTGGATCAGCAAAAGAATATTTAGTAGAAAATAAAGCTAATATTTATTTGTATCTGTCTGTAATATTAAAGATGCTTCTATTCATCAAGATTTCAATGCATATAAAGAAACATTTTTTCCCAGTACTGTTCTTTATTATGTCATACATGCATAAGCAATTAAATATGCACAAATTTATTATTTTAGGGATATCAAAATGTTTACAGTTGAGATATTTTAATTTTCTAATTAGTGATTTTCTCAGAGAAGATAGGAACATACTGATATTTCCACAAATTCTTTCTTTTTCTTGTTAGACTAGTATTGGAGATTTTATAATATCCATCACTGATACTTTTTGCAAGTCTTTATATGTATGTCAATTTGAAAAAGCTTTTTCTCTTTTTAATTCATAGAATCATAGAATCATAGAATCATAGAATCGATTGGGTTGGAAAAGACCTCCAAGATCATCGAGTCCAACCCTTGGTCCAACTCTAGCTCATTTACTAGATCATGGCACCCAGCGCCACGTCCAATCTGCATTTAAAGATCTCTAGGGATGGTGAATCCACCACCTCTCCGGGCAGCCCATTCATAGAGGTTCTTTTAATCTCTTCATCTTACTGTGTCTTCTTATGCTTGGATGACATAAATATGCAAGAACTATCTGCAAAGAAAGGACCAGATATGTACTCATGTACATGAGCAAATCACTGCTATGCCTGCCAGAAAAAAAAAGTCCATTACTGCTCTCTGTATCCTTACATCATCTTGACCTGATTTGCCTTTCTGCTAGTGCTCATCAGAATCCTCTGGTTTGTGATAAATAGGATTGAAATGGTAGAAAAGTAGAGAGTTGGCACTTAAAAAGAGTCAGACCTTCTCTCTCCATGTCATTGTGACAAATCTTTACAGGAATGTTATGGATACAGAACTAGTGATTAGCTCCATTGCTATGCACTCCTGCATCTCTGTGACAGAGAGCGATCATCAGATTCCCATTATATGGGAACTTGGGAGTTAGCAGGAGCTGACCATGCCAGCTGGATGAGGCTTAGAACATGTGTTATGCTATTAAGTGATATTACAATATACCGATAATGGATTACAAAAAAACTGTTATAGACCTTGTTACTCGGAAGTATAGATGTGCTGTGCACATTGCGCAGCCATGGTAATGCAGTTTGCTAAAAGGAAAATTATGAATTGCTAAATGGTTCAGCATAGAATTATGCAGAGGTGAAACTGGTTTAAATTAATTTACACAACAAAAATGCATAAAAAATTAAAATATGAACATGAGTGTTAACCACAGTATCATTTTAGAATGTTTGGGGAGATTTTTATCTCATTATTACCTAAAATTTATTTTCCATTTTGAAATTGATATGGGCCCTGCAATTATCACTGTTGCACTCTGGCTGCAATTAAGACAATTTACTTAAGGACACTCCAATGTGTAATGGGCAGTATGAAAAAAAATCATCATCAACAACCATAATGAAATCCTCCAGTTTAACAGAGGAAACAGGGGATGTTTGGGGTTCAAAAAAGACTCACTGCAAAATGCTTGAAGTATATATGCACTCAAGGCTTAAAAGTAAGAAATGGAATCCAGATGGGATAACTGGATTCATAAGGAAATCCATTGAGGGAGCAAGGGTTAAAAAAACCTCAGATCTAGAAGAGTAATTATGGAAATCATTGTAATTTTTATGTCATGTCATTGGTTGTTTGTGTAGCTCCACTCACAGTGAGATAACATAAAGCTGGATTCCTAGTCTGATACAGGGGAGAAGACTCTGTAATTATCTGTATTCTGACAGTTCTTGGATAAATTAATAGAGAAAAAAAATATTCTATAAACATGAAGTCACCAGCTCTAAATCACTACGTCTCTGAAGCATGGTTTACACCACCTTGAGAGAGAATGCTGTTAAAATACTGTTCCACGTCTGCTCTGTCCTGGTGATCTTTCCTGCACTGTGTGTTGCTCACCCTCCTAGACAGAATTTTGCTTCTGAAAGGTCAATATAACTATTTTTATGTTTGTAAGAAATGACAGAGATGTGAGATAGTGGAATAAAAAATGAAAGAATAAGCTCAATTTACATAGGTTTGCAAAGTCAAGATTTTAGAAGACTGATCACTTCTCCTAGGAGAGAGCAATTTATTGCAGTCAATGAGGAATTTTATATCTTCTATGTTTTGAACAATATGTACTTTGGATAATCTCATGTAATGTGTAGTCATTGTCATATTCTTGCACTTCTGGACAGTAAATGCAAATCTTCCTTCAAAAAGTTTCTATTTAAAACCAGAAGGGATTGTAGAGACTTCTTTATTAGTTTCATTTTGTCCTCCAAAACTGTCATTCACTGTTTTGTTCTGTTTATTGTAGCCTTGAAATTTTGGGACAAAAAATGCAGAGAAGTTATCATTTTAAGATGGGAAAAGTGATGTCACAGGTCGCATTTGAAGTATTTATCCTGTGACCATGAAAATTTAAAAGTAAATTTAAAATTGCACACACACACACACACACACACACACACATATATATATATAAAATAAAAATGGAAATATGAAGTAAGGGAAGTATATAAAATCCTTCATTAATTACTATATTTTTCATAGAAATATGTAATAATTAAGGTTAAAAGGGACCTTAAGGATCATCTAGATCCAAGCCCCCTGGCATGGGCAGGGATCCTTCCACTAGGCTAGGATACTTAGAGCCCCATACAGCCTAACCTTGAACATTTCCAGAGATAGGGAGTGGAGGCCCTGAAAATGCTAAGTAGATTAGAGAGGAAAAGTATCACCTGACTTAAGCAACCAAAGAGGTATTTAATATCATCTGACGTCACAGAAAGTATAAAAACAGGTGTAGGAGGGGCCTCGGGCAGTCCACTTCATGGCTGATGGTGAGTGAACATGTTATCACAGTACCGGGAGAGTTAGGCCTCATCACCAATTCACAGCTATTTGGTTCCGGAAGTACACTTTTTCTTTTCCTTTGATTTTCTCCTCTCTTGCCAGGTGTCCTTTGGGGAGAGTCTGTGTGGTGTTTTTGTGGTCTGAGTGGTTGGAACCTGTATCATTTGAGTAAGCAACTAGTAGTTATTATTTTTGTTGCTTTTCCCACATTATGTATGTGCTATATAACATCCTATTTTTAATTTCCTCTCTTCCATGCAAAATATAAAAACCTGCTGTTTTAAGTGTTAGTTCTAGTTTTGGTGGGTTTTTTTTTTCCCTCAGGGTTGTGGGAGAGTTCTCTCTCCCTCTATGTTGGGCAGTTGGCATTTGCCAGTTCAGCCTAGCAAAGGAGTACACCACCTCTCTAGGCAACCAGTTCCAGTGTCTCAACACCTTCACAGTAGAGAACTTCCTCCTAATATCTATTTAAACATAATCTCCTTCAGTTTACTGCCATTCACCCTTGTCCTATCACTATATGCCCTTGTAAAAAGTCATTTTCCAACCTTCTTGTAACCTCCTTTTATGTGCTGGAAGCATGGTACAAGGTTTCCTGAAGGGTTTGTTTGTTTGTTTGTTTTTCCAGGCTGATTATTTTTTTCTTGATGAGTGATGAGCATTGACTGGTAAAATAAAGACACACTCTGCACCTGGTGGAACGAAGGCACCAAAGTGAATCTTTATCAAAGTACAAATGACTGTTTAGAGGGTTCTGAGGGGAAGGTTCTGGAACTTGGACCTGACTGGGTGAGGCAGGGATGGAGTGAGTAACTGGCAACTGGATAGCCAATGGAGAACAACTTGTCAAATGACAGGAGAACTAACCAATAGGAACTCAAGGCTTAAGGCAGAGGCAGAAATGGGTGGAAGGGGCAGGCACAGTGACTGTGGCTGCACCAGCAATTTGAGGCAAGGTGGTCCCAGACAGGGCCACCCCAGCCCGCATTCACCCGGGATACCCTCAGCAGGTCCTGGACGCTGCTGCGTGGCAGCATGAGGCAGGGACTATCCCCCTGGGTGGGGCGGCCCTCACACCTCAGCAGCATGGTGACTAACTGGGGACAAAGCCACAGAGGGAATAAGCATGAGGGGGCAACAGCCACGCAGGGCGATACAGAAAACTTTCTGAACCACAAACTGTACAGTACAACACATAATTTCTAAACTCCAACAAAAAAAGTCGCTCATATATGCAGCTGGGCTGGGCTGGGCTGCTCCGCAGCACCATCCTTCTCAGAGATTCATTTTTGTGTTCTCCCATAGACGAGTATCAGAGAAGTTTCTGTTGGCAGATTTTCAAACATGTATCTTTCAGAAACATTTACTCTTTAGTTATACATTCATTTACTCTTTAGTTATACCCTACTTTATGCAGTTGTGTAACAAGTATTTAGGCAACAATGCTGTACATGTACATGTTTTAATCAGAAAGGACGGGTTCCTTCACAGGGTGAATCTGCCTGAACTAAGTGTCAAAATAGTTTGAATGGTCTCTACTGGCAATGAAGAAAGTACTGAAAATTACTATGTAAAAGAGATGCTCAACATGTAGACAGTTAAAGCTAAGTAGACTTAAAATATTTAGGGAAAGCCAGACAAATACTTCTTTCTTCACTTGTGAAGTTTAGTGCTACTTTAAGAGCAGAAACACTGAATCTTTCTGACATAAACTATCAGCTTTTTATTCAGGTTTGATAAAGACTTTTTCCTCATGAAGCTGTACTGGTCGTGACCAATGACTGCATTGTCTTTCAGGTATTTTTCAGTACCTCTCAGAATAATCTCCATAATTTTATCAGGCACTGAAGTGAGACTGATGGGCCTGTAGTTTTCAGTATTATCCTTTTTGCCCCAGTCTGAAAATTGGGAGATTATTAGCAAAGTTCCAGTCACCTGGGACCTCTCCAGATTTTTAAGACCACTCAAAAGTAATTGAGAGAGGCCTCCCGACATCAGCTAGCTCTTTGAGGATTCTTGGATTAATATCATCAAGACCCACAGATTTATAGGGATCCTGCTGGAGTAACAATTCCTGAACAACTTCAGGTTCAACTGGGAGTCTGTCATTCTCAGAGCCATGGTCCTCCAGTTCAGGGCATTGAGAACCCCTTAGTTCATTATCAGTGTTGAAGCCAGAGACAAGAAAGCACTAGACACCTCTGCCTTGTCTCTGTCCCTGTTTGTGAGGTCACTGTGTTAATCCTGTAATGGGTCAATGTCATTTCTATACTGCCTATTGCCATAAATATATTTGAAAGAACTCTTTTATATTGTCCCCCACATTTCTGTCCAGCTTCATCCATGGGTCCTGAAGAAGCTGGGAGATGAAACTGCTAAGCCACTGTGCAACATTTTTGACAAGTTGTGCCAGTCAGGAGGTCTGAATGAATCTCCATTTGTGAAGTAAATCATGTTTGGCCAGGTTTTATCCAAGGTAAAGTTTCTTTTTATTTATGTATGTAATGAATTAATTAATTAATTCTACCTAGTAGCTCATGGTCCTTTCTCAATTTGCGTAACTCTATCTGTACGCTGACTCTAAATGAGGTCTCACTGATGTCTTGCAAAAAAGTGCTAATATTTCTGCTTAGCAGGATGTATTTTGCTTTCCAGTTTCAGGGACTATAATTGCCCTTTTTACAGCTTTGTCCCATGATTGATTTACTATCATCCTTATAAGCACATATATACCTGGGGATTTCTTTATTTTTTGTTTGCTGATGAGAAAATTGCATCTGGTTTTCAGGCCCAAAACTGTGCTACAAATTCTTGTTCCAAGTTTCTAAATGTTCTTATAAATTCCCCCTCATCCTATTACTTCACTCCCTATTAATTTATTTATATATCATATTTTACTGCTCCACTCTATTCAAAATGACTGCTAACTTTGTGATATCATCTAATTTCATTACCTCACTTCAGCTTTTGATCCAAGGTCAGAATCCAAGATTGAGATACTATGGCTGGTCCCAATCCTCAGTAAATTTCAAACAGAACTTCTCTACAGTCTAATATTTTCTCTTCAATACAACAAAACAGTTGTTGTCATCTAATATGGTACATTCCACATAAGCTCACATCATATGTGTATTTGATTCCTCAAGGTTTTAATAACTTTTTCTTAACTATTTGTTCCAAAACCTCACATGATTTAAGGACAAACAAATTCAGAGATGTGTATCTATAGATGAGTTTTTGTTTGCTTTATAAATATTAGTATTTACCACATTACTTTTCATATTTATTCATATGGTGTGATGCATTTATTCTATTGGTTCTCTAGCGTTATCTAAGGGAGATTATCCTGCTATTCTGTCATAAACACACTTTATTTTAGATGCAGTGCTTTGCATCTCATAATAGTATATCACCAGTCCAGCTGGCTATACTGTCTATTTTCCTTGTCCAATATGACAAAAATATTAAGAAATCTTTTTATATATAGTTTTGAGTAGCAATCAAAGTATGTTTAGTCACCATTTTATTCACAAAGTACAGTATTTGTTCTTCTGTATGCCCATTTTTCAAGCAAAACCTTGATAGCTTGTTCTGTAAATGTGTATCTTGTTCAAGACTCTTTAGCCTTCAACCAGGTTTTATAACCAACCAAGAAACTCCAGAAAACAGATATTTATAATTGAAAACACAAATCAAATTGCATATCATTGCACTGTCTGAGTTTAAGTCTCTGTTCTTTCACTATGCCATAACTATTTGTCCTTAAGGGGTAAAGGTTTATGGTTCTCAAACACCTTCTTCCCACAGTTAGAGCAACTGAATGGTAATACATTTTTCATCAGAATTTAGCCTTTTGTTACATTTTAGCTTTCAGTGTCTGAAAGAAATTGAGTCTTTTGATGTAGTCCCAGGTTGATTTGTTAGATGCAAAACCAAAGTCCCTCAGGTCTCTAATATAAATGCTGAGAACCTAATAAGTTGGTAGGAAATATCAGGAGATACCAAGTCAGTGATCTATTTTTAAAGTCACTATGAGAATAATTCTTCTTCCTTCCAAATCCTAATTTCAAAATCTCATATAAGATTTTTACATTTATATGTTGAGTAGCTTCTGATAAAGAATACAGCACTGGACAACCAAATTTCAGGATCCTAAATTTTCAGTTCTGGATGCTGATCAGATAAAGTATAAAAGCATAGCCCTTTTTGCCTATCACTACCTAACAAAGATATTTTGTGTTTGATAAAAGATGTTCTCTTTTCTATGTTCTGTATAGGAAGATAAAGCTCTTTATTTTCCATTTTTCCTATTTATCAGAATTTTGCTTTTCATGCATTAATAAAAATGTGCTGCACTCTATTATATAAGACCTAATAATAATATATGCACATTAATGTAAAAATGACTGATAATGCTGATTGAGAATTTTATAAGAAAATATCGAAACTAGTAAAATATACTACACCAAACTAAGCAAAATGTTCATAAGCATAGCAAATTCAGTGATTAATAGTAAGCAGAATTCTAGCTTTCTATGTCACCACTTGGATTTTATGTGGTGTTACTAAGCAACAAAGGTTACTCTTCAGCAACACTTAGATGCAGTATTCACAGCTTTAATCAAATCAGCTGCTAAGTGAACAGTATTTTTGTGTGATCTGTTTGTCAGTGATAGATAAGCAGAACAAGCAAATCAAATATATGCTAATTTATCTTATATAGCATAATTATAACCACTCTCCTTTTATTTAGTTAATGGGCTTTTCTACTGTACATCTCTGGTTATATAATTTGTCTTATTGTGAATCTTCTTGGTAACAGGAATAATTTAGGCAATAGTTTAGTTCTTCCTCCAAGCTCCAAATAGTATTTACCGAAATGTACAAAAAAATGGTTATTAAAACTGTTATATTGATATCAAGATAAGAATAACCCACATAAAAAAGAATCAAAGTCAGAACTATTTTTATTGGTGTTACCGAATAACTATTTTTAAAAACAGAATCCTATAAGACATTGTGCATTACTTTTTATTTTATCTTCAACTTCTTCATGTGATACTTACAGAAAAGACTAGAGAAAGTAACATGACACGCTGTTGAAAGATTCATCACTTCTGCTGCTTTTGAAATTCTGGTTGTTTAAAAAAATGAAAACCACTATCCAAATAAAGCTTCTGTATTCCAGGAGCATAGACTGTAAAACAACGATTTGTATCAGCTACTTGCGGATAGAGAGACATTTGCTTCAGATAAAGCGTGATACCTTTAAAGTTGAAAGGTCATAGAGGTGAAAAGTTTCTTTTAGTCTGTATGACTGGGATTTCTCTCATAATGATTCTGCAGAGGCAATTGCAGAATTCCTATTTTAAAAAAGCCACAACAACAACAAAACAAAAACCAAAACCAAACCCAAAAAACCTATACACAGAATTTAAACTGTATTAATTTAAATTCTATTCAATTATTCATTCTATGAAATGCCTCATAGCAGAAAAAAATGGACAAGAACAGGATGATATTAAGAACAAAGAGGTTAAATGTGACATGCTGATATGTATAAAATAGTGAAGATGTTATATTATCTTTCTGTGTTTTTAGAAGTTAATTATTTTCATAGGTAATATGGGAAGGATAGTAGTGGTATCACTGCTGTTTCTGCTATGCTAATTTTTAAAGAAGTTTTCATTAAAGAATTGTAAATTAAATTCCTCTAAGTCTTCTCCTTCCTGATATAATTTAAATACCATACATTGTTTTAGAGAGAGGGAGAGTAGGGAGAGATTAGAGGAAATAAATACACTCCTACTGGATTTGCATAATGATTTAATTTGAAATGTATGTAAGTCCATGCAGCCCACAATCTAAGCCTTTAAAATATTGTCCAATGAGGATATTGATGTAGCCCTGAAAGTACTGTAGGCAGTAAGATTGTACTTGAACATGTTAGTGAATCTAATATATTTTCTGCTTAAGGGATTTGTTACTGCTTTGTGTTTTTATGGCAATACTTAGTGATGTCATTTTGTCCTTATTGCTCCTGAGGTTGCATGATGTCATTTATTGAAGGAGACACTATTCTAGAGATGTAGCAAACTAACACAATGAAATAATGAAAGATGAGGAGGGAAATTATCAGAAATATTAAGATGTACAAATTTTTGGATTACAGAGGTAGTGTAAATTAGGAACCAAGAAAATGTGCAACTGCATCTGGCATCTTTTTTTTTTTTTTTTTGACAGGTCTAGCTTAGGGCATAGCATTTGCTCATAGTAAAAAAAAGTACCAAATAATCTACTGCAATTTTCTAAGTGTAGTGGAAATAAGGCTAGTATGACATTACCAGAATAACAGGGTTTCCAAACTGATCTTCTGAAACAATACGGGCTCCTTTACATGGCTTGCATATGCGATACATATTAATGTAATCTATGCAGGAAATTAGTGACAATGGATCTAATCTCAATCTCTGTAAACGTGGTGAAATTTTTGATCTTATGAACAATCTCAGTCTCCAGGAAATATCTTGTGCTTTAAATATTCATTAACTTTGCCATTTGGATGCTTATGCTTTTGCAGTCCTGGAAATATTTGTCTAGCTGTGGTCACTTAACACCAAAAAAAATCCTATTTTTTTCTTTTTTTCATCCAACATATAATAAATTGTATAAAAGAAAAATATTTTGCTAGTATTATATCTCCCTCTACTGGTAAAATATTATTTTCTTTATGATTAATTTTGAAAGCAGACTATAATTAATGTAAGAATGTATCATGGGAGTTCCTTTCAAAAATATGATTCCATAATGAAAATTTTAAAGAGACAAACAAGAATATAGTCTAAGTATTGCTTCAAAATTAGGTAACAGAGGAAGTTCAGACAGGAGTTATTCATTTATTCAAGAGAGATTGATTCACAGGGAAAATTAAATAATATTTCCAGTACAGTGGTCTGCTGGAGTCTTCACATTAATTTCCCTTAAAAACAAAATATAAAATATGTAAATAATTTAGTCGCCTAAAATAGTTAATACTCTATTACTCTATAAAGAAAAATAGCGGGAAGCACAGGTTTTCCCCTGGTGCCCCCTAATGATGTGAAACAATAAAGCTTGGTGAAATAATATAAGAAGTAATGATTATTAAAAAGAAATCATGGCTGTAAAAATGGACAACATTCGCCCATCTGTCAAAATTATTAAAAACCTGTAGAAGAGTATAGTATTGATAATAAGAATTGTAAATGTGGATTCAATAAAAATAACCTAAACATTCTGAAACACATTTAAATCAAACAAATCAAGAATACTTTGTTCATTATTGACTAGTAACATTGGACTGAAAAAAGGCATTTAATTTTCTCTAGGCTTTTGCTATAATTCGCCAAGTATGCACAGTGGGAAAACTGTAGTGCAGGCCTCTTCTGCTTCTATAAAACAAAGATGAGCACATTTTCTCTATAAATTTTCCAGCTAAAACACTGGAAACTAAGCATCTGATATCTTGAGAAAGGTTTTATTAGGATTTGCAGCCTAGAAGCTGCTATAGGCAATAAATTTTGCTCTTTTTTTTTTAAAGCACAGCTAAAGAAGTTGATTGGGTCACCATCTAGCTTATATATAATGTCTTTAGGATGACAGTACTCACTCTGAAGCCAGGAAGTTTTGTTTCTTCAACACAAATAAATCTTTCCTCCCTCCCAGAAGACTATTGTAAAAAGTAGAAACCATATAGAAAAAGGGTCCAAGTTACATTTTAGGTGAATGTGTGACTTTGCAATTTTGAGTAAATTATTTTGGTCATCACAGTGCATTAATTAAGTATTTTGTGACAGAATGCCCTCAATCTTCAGCATCTAATTCTGTCATGGTAATGAAGATATGATGGAGATGCTGGCACTGATAAGGAATACGTTTGACTGTCTGTTTTTCCAGAAAGTTATCAAAATAAAATAAAAGATTGAATAATTATCCAAAGACAAGGAAGGAAGGAAGGAAGGAAGGAAGGAAGGAAGGAAGGAAGGAAGGAAGGAAGGAAGGAAGGAAGGAAGGAAGGAAGGAAGGAAGGAAGGAAGGAAGGAAGGAAGGAAGGAAGGAAGGAAGGAAGGAAGGAAGGAAGGAAGGAAGGAAGGAAGGAAGGAAGGAAGGAGCGAGCTTAAAAAAATCAGAAATTCCAAATAAGCAAGAGAGAAAAAGATTGAGAATAAAAGAAAGGAAGGAGGGGGCAGATAAAGAGGGAACCAGAGGCAATAGATACAAAGAAAAATACAGAATGTGCCATATGAACATCAGGAAACTCTTTTGTGTTTCAGTGAAGGTGACCAAACACTGGCATAGGTTTTCCGGGAGGTTGTGGAGACTCCATCCTTGGAGATGTTCAAGAGCTGCCTGAATACTGTCTGCTCAGGACCCTTAGCAATTGACTCTAGATGACCCTTCTTTGAGCTCATTTATTGACCTAGAGGACTTCTGGGGGTTTCTTGTAGCTCAGCTATTCCGCATTTTTGTGAAAAGAAAAGAAAGGAAAGGAAGGAAAGAAGGAAGGAAAGAAGGGATATGGTTTTCACATTAAAAAGAAAAAATCGAGAGAGAAAAAGAAAAAGCTGTGCTGCCACAGTTCTTTATGCAGGTAACAGTGGTATTTAATCATGTGATCAGTTGAATGTCCTTTCTAAACTATCAGTGTCAAGGTAAATTGATTCATTGCTCATGTTGCGCACTGTCAGCATCTGTTGTTGTCTTTTCTTTTTTTACTTGTCACTTAGATTAATCACATTAGTGGTGCTATACGCTAGCAAATTTCTTTCCCATGTCAGGCATATAGGAAGTTACTCTGCTCAGGTAATTTCTCTTCTATGATTCCTTTGTAGTACTTTCATTAGTTTAAATTGGCAGCAAGAGGATATTGTATCTCCTTCTGACTACTTGCATGAGTTAATATTTCTAAAAGCATGATGGTGTAATCACTGAGTACATGTCATTATCTTCATTTTCTCCTTTTTTTTTTTTTTTGGTTGTGTGGGTTTTTTTCCACTAAACTTGAAAGAACATCGTTGGCAGCGAATTGAAAACCCCCCAAAAGAATATTTCTGCATGTACAACACTGAATGAATGACACTGGTACTTCAATAATAAAATGTAATTAACCAAACATAATTAGAGAAAATATAGCTTACAGTTACAGCAAATAAAGCCTACATAATATAAATGATGGAATCTTACTAAATGTATGGCCAGAAAAGATGACAACTGATTTTGATGCAATGGAAATAGGTTGGAGACATTGATAATAGATTCCAGTTGTTAATATTTTAATTCGTTACATTAAAATCCAGAACATGCTAGCAAAAAGTTATAATGATGAAAATATTTGAGATTTTGGAAGATGCTGAAATCAATTCCAAAACCAGCACTGGACAAACACCTTAAAAAACTCAGAGACTCGGCTGAAGTTTTAAAAAGCGGTTTCTGGTTCTGTTACCCTGCCTGCCTTTCAGTTGTGATGGGTCGTTATCCACACCCTGCCAGTTCTCTTTCTGACGCCCAGAGGCCTTTAGTTCTGTTGATGGGCCAGCTATTGGGCAGTGCTCGTCCCCACCAGGGTGCTCTGCTGAGGGCTCCTTGCCCCATCTCCCCTTTCTGTTCTATTATCCCTCGTGGCTGAGGGGGGCAGTGCCAGGGCCCCAGCCGGCCCTGCCCCTGTCCCGAGTCCATTGGTTAATAGACCCTTAAGCCTGCCTCTCCCTCAGTTTTTACCCAATCCAGTCAGACCAGGGGACTGCCCCCAAAGGTCTGTTAATACCTGTGGATGTTTTGACTAAGTTAGTTTATTCTCTGCCTTGCAACTGCCTGAAACTTTTTGTCTCTCCCTCTCTTCTCTGTCCCCATGGAACAAAGAGGATAGCAGGGAAACCCTTCGCCCTCTCTCTCCACGACGCACAGAAGAGACCCTTTTCCTTAAAAGCTATAATATTGCTAAAGCAGAAGAGGACTGGAGTCCTTTGGAGGATGAACTATATAACACTATATGAACAGTGATCTAAAGCAAGTGTGGAATATATCACAGTAGAAAGTGCAAGATCATGAATTTAGGGTCTAAGAAACAGATTTTCTCCTATCAGCTAGGAGCTCAGCAGCTGCAGATATCACTGAAGCAGAAACCTGCATATATGAGCTTATTCACAAAAGGGAAGAATAATATGACGTAAGATAACAAGTTGCTTTCATTTGAGAGAGAAAAATATTAAAACCTTACTACAAAGGACCAGTGAACATCTATCTGTGATACTCTGTGAAGTATTGGGTTTAATTCCAGTAGTAGATGTTTAAAGAAAAAAAAGAACTGGAAAATAGCAAGCAGTGATGCAGAGCAAATTATTTGTCATGTACTGAAAATAATAGCTATGTTAACACATTTTGGGTGAATAGTTCTTTTAACTTTTCCAAAGGCAAGAAAACGAAGTCTACCTCACTTGCATATATACGCCAATGCAGTTAGTCTGGGCAACAAATAGGAGAAAGGAGCTCTATGCCCTGTCTGAGAACTTTATCATTGGAATCACAGAAATCTATTGGGAAAGCTCACGTGACTATAAGGCCACAACAGATGGCCACAAAGTGTTTTAGAAAGACAGGAAAGGAAGAGAAGAAGGTGGAGTTGCACTTTATGTAAAAGAGATAATTGAGTGTATGGAGCTGAGCTATGGAGACGTAGGAAGTAGTATTGAATTTCTGTCAATATGAGGTATTATCACGATGGTGGGATCTTACGACCTTCCAGTCAGGATGACCAGGCCAATGAAACCTTAATTTGGATGTTCAAGGAAGTTTGGGGTCAATAGAACCTGCTCCCCATGGATGGGGAACTTTTATTACCCAGGCAATTGTTGGGAAAATGGTGCTGCACAATTTGCCTATCAGGTTTCTGCCACTCATTGCAGACTGCTTCTTGCTCCAGATGTGGGACATGCCAATTAGGAAAAGTGCATTACTAGGTTTACTATTTGCAAACTGAGAGACTTACTTGACAACGTAATTAACAATGGCAGTATTGGATACATTGACCACAGCATGGTGGAGTTTAAAGATCCTGCTGAGCACACTGAACATCAGTAACAGAACAAGGGCTCTGAATTTTGAAAGAGGCAAATTTCAGAAATTCATCCCAGTCACAAAGGATTCCATGAGAAGCATCCATGTAGGACAAAGGAGCTTGTGAGTGTTGGGAATTATTCAAGAACAATCTTGTGGAAGGCTGAAGAGTGACAAGAACAGGTCATACCCCATAAAGGGAAAGAAAGAAAACAGAACAAAAGACTACTGGCTTAACAATAAGCTTTTGGATGTACTTAAAAGCACATTAAAAAAAGCATACTAGATGTGGAAAGGAAGCTAAATAGGCAACAAGGACTGTGAGAATCTTGATAGAACATGTAAAGATGCAGTCAGAAAGGCTAATATTCAGGTAGAACTGAATTTGGAAAAGAAAGATGACAACAAGAAGAAAAGGTTCCTCAGATATGTGAGCAATAAGCAGAAGCACAGGAAGATGTAGGCCCACAGCTATACAGGGCTGGGAAACTAGTTATTAATGCTGATGAGTCAGAAGTTCTCTGTATCTTATTTGCCTTTGTCTTTACCATCACAGGATCAAGTAGCTATGACAACATATGTTTTCACCCACCATTAGTGAAGGAAGGGCTGATCTACAGCCTCTTACAAGACCTCAACCCACATAAACCTATCGCCCTGGATGGAATCCGCTCCAAGGTATTAAGAGAAACATCCTATAATGCTTCAAGGCCACTATCTATAATTGTTGAAAAGTGGTGGTGAGCAGGGGCTAGCAAGTATTGTACAAAATTTATGAAGATGAGTCCTTGCACTTTAAAGCTAGTATCCATGCAGCTCGAGAGCAGTTACATGAAAAGAACATTGAGGCCTTGGTGGACAACAAGCTTGAAAAATTGGACAGGATGCTAGATGTTCTCAACTAGCCTCCCTTTCCCATGGAAGTTTGGGTTAGATTTTTTTTTTGAGGTCCCTTCCAACAGGGGCTGTTCTATGGTTCTTTGTCGTCTTGGGTTGAGCTGGCAAAACACCAACTGTCCAAGACAGAGTGAAAAAGGAAGAAGAGGGAGAGGAAAAATTTCCAAACTAGTTTTATGCTGAAACTAACTACATGCATTTATACAGAAAAGAGAAAATTAAGAGAAAACTACAACATAACACAGACTTACACAAGTTTATATATATATATATATATATATAAAACAAGAAATAACTTCCCACTTCCCAATTAATACAAAGTGTATCACTCTAGATCTGTAAGTATTCTAAAAGACACCCTGCAAGAAACAGAAAGAGTAACAACAAAGTATTTCTACTTCCCTGAACTCAAACAAAAGGCAAGTAGTGGCAGCAGCAGGAACAGCAGGGCCTGGCATAGCAAAACAACTCTAGCAGGTCCTGTCTGTACTTCAGGCATGGCGGAACTGACCAAGTCACTCCCACACACTGGATTTTACCCCTTTTGAGATGATGTAATATGGTATGGAATACAATATTATTGGCTAAAAGAAATCAGCTGTTAGCTAGCCCAGCTCAGCTCAGGTCAGCTGACAATCCCAGGCCTGGTCTGAACTTTAAAGCCTAAATTTAGGCCTACTTTGCTAACCCATAACATTTGTCTTATCTTCTGTAAGGTAGGTCCATAATAAGATAGATGAGAAATAATATCTGAGAGATTTAGAATTACTTGGGATTTAGGGAATAGTTTGATCTAAATGATATCCCTTGAAATCTCCAGAAAAGAGTGCATAAAGGCAACTACTTTTCAAATGAAAATAGATCAGTGAAATAAATATGAGACATTGCACATACAGATTCATTGTGTAGTTTGTCAGAAACATTTACAGTGTGGATATATTAATCTGATTCAATTTCTCTAAGATGTCTTTATAGTCAATGAAAAACAGGGGGGAAAAAAACCACAAAACCCAAAAACCCCACTGTTGCCGCCTCTAATTCAGGTAGGTCCGAAGGACTACCCCACAAGTTTCATTTTCACCTTAAAAGGACATGTTTCCAGCCTCAGCCTATGGAGTCAGACCATTGTACCTGGGGCGGGGTCACTTAAGGTGATATATACCTGTATTCTTGAATAAACTTTGGATTTGCTTGAACATCATATTGGTGTGTGCAGTCTCACTAGAGCCCGGTCTGCAACACCCCACATGTTACAAGGATAGAACACATCTGCATATTTTAGATTTCTATTTTAAGACAAGATTCCAGAAGTGCCTGTTTCTCTCCCATGACAATGAAGATCATTTAAAGTGGTAAGCTTAAACAATAAACCTATACCGTAAAAAATCAATTTTGGCAAAATGAATCATCAAGTCTTTATTTGGTTGTACCACACACACATCTTTCTTAAGAGAAATAAGTACCGTGAGAGCATTAGTGGCCTTTCAGATTTCAATTTGCCATAAACAGAGTAATTAATATGTTTGGCTTTTGCCCTGACTTCAGTCCTTTCTAAAAAAATTATCATCATGCTGTTCAATATGGAAAGCTGTATACAAATATTGAATTTCTTCTTGCCATATCTTTAGGTGTGTTAAGTGTGGTTTCCAAGCAAATGTTTCATTTCCCTGCATATCAATCCCAAAGTATCATCCCTTTTCTATTCTACTAGGCCAGTCCAGGCAAGTGTTAAGTTGCCAGCTGAAGGTTTTAGAATATGTGAAACTTAGAACAGTATTTCTGCAGAACCTGCATATCCTAAATTTAGAGATATTAGTGCAACCAGGAGAGAAAAGGTATTTTCCAGTGGCTAACAGGAATGAGGAAAGATCTAGTGGAAGTGACAGAAAAACTGGGAATGGTTGAATACAAAGTGCCTGAGAAAATTTTTTTAAAAAATACCTTCACAATCTGGGCAACCCATTACATGCACGTAAAAAAAGCTTAAACGAAAAAAATTAGTGTGTCTCTGTGGTGAGAGTCAGTCAAAATAAAATAAAAGTAATAAATGTTTAATTACATTATCTACAAACTTCTATTATCTACTAAAAGGTCCAAATGTATAGCAAGGTATGCATTATCTTGTTTACAGTGAAGTCAGTGAGGAAACTGCCACACAAACAAGTGGAACTTAAGTCACCGATGATCACTTTCTCAGTTTGAAAGAAAAAACACTACAGAATCATTAAGTGATAAATTTCGTTTAGACTGAACTGAGCTACGTTAAAATTTACTGTAAATAAAACTGGGCTATAAGGTCAATATGATTTACGACCATTGAAAATGATTATCACAAAACATGAACAATAATGAAGATCTGTTAAAATAGATTAAAATTAGAATGTAATTTTTATTATAATACCACATCCACAGAGGGAAAAATAAACCCAAACAAAAAAACCCAAAAAAACAAAAAAACCCCAACAACTAAAAACTGGAGTGCTTTTCAACAAGAGTTACACCATAAAAATACAAGTTGATATATGAAGCTATCGATATTGATATACTTTTTTTTCTCCTTATTGAAGGACTATTAAAGTTGAAGTAGTCTTGAATAGTAATAAATATGGTGAATAATTTCTGTTTATATACTCCTTAGTTTCTAGACATTTCATATCTGCCTGAGACAAAAATTCATTCATATTTCAAAGCCATAATTTGATTTAAACTGAAGCAGCAAAAGAAAACAGCAAAAGTATGAGCTCCCATATTCTATAGCAATATATACTTGTGCTTTTGTGCATGTATACATACACATATTTATACACACATTATATAAACACATACATATTTCAAATTCAGATAGGTATATTTTGGCTGGGGGGTTGCATCTGCAGTTGAATGTGTGTGAAAAAATGTGCAAAATTAGGCTGAGTTTAGCACTGCATCATTAATTAAAATCAGGTCTAGATATAAGAAGAATATACATAGAAGGAAATCTGCTTAACGCTATGCTCAGCGTTGGTTTCTGTAAGTCAATGATGAAACCAGCCAAACAATGACCCAAGCCAACAAGGAAAAAAAAAAAAAACAAAAACAGCAAAAAAAACCCCAAACAAATCTTCCAAACTCTCACCTCATTTTTATTGCAGTGAACTCTTCAAACCTCACAGTGACACAAAGTTCCCTAATTGGACTGATTCTTAGCCATGATGATGATGTCTTACATTTTTAAGAAATCTAGTGAATAGGTTGGACAGATAAATATCATAAGTTGAAGGTGACAAAACTACGTATTTCTTGAAATCCAGGACCTTAGACATGCTAGAGGGGTATTTTGAACTAAATGACAGAGTTTGATCGGTCATCCTTGTTCAAAGAAATAATCTGTAGTCAATTCAATAGTTGCAACAGCTTTCAAGGAATTTAGAATAGAAAGGGTGTTTTCATAATTTTTTTCAGATCAACTTGAAGATTTACAATTGTGTTATGGGTTCACCTAGGTGGGCCTAGATTTGGGCTCTGAAGTTTGGATTAGGCCGAAGCTGTCAGCTGACTTGAGCTGGGCTGAGCTAACAGCTGACCTCTTCTAGCCAGTAACTTTGTATTCCATACCACATTATGACATCATCTCCAGGGAAGTAGGAACCAGTGTGGGAGTGGTTAAGGCAGTCGCTTCTCAGCCCTCCTCTTGGGAGGACACACGATGCTGTCCCAGGGGGGATGGAGAGGACCAGGCCCACCACTGGCTCACAGGGTACCTCAGGAAAGTAAAATGTGATGTTCTGGGTCTTTCCTTTGTGCTTGGGTTTGTCTCCCTGGGGAATAAGCTTCTTCTTAAGTAATGTGTAGTTAGGACAGTAGAATTTGTGTGTTCGTTAAGAAGTTGAGGTGGGGAACTTGTTGTTGCAGACTTGTGTGAGTGTATATTTGTACTCTCTTCTAATTGTTATTGTCTCTTTCTTTCTGTGAAAAATATATGTAGATTTAGTATAAATGCAGTTTGAAGTGGTTTTTTCTTTCCCCTCTCTTTTCCTCCCTTTCCCTGGTGTTAGGAGGGAGGCTTTTCTCTCTGTGCTTGGGGGGGTTGGCAGTTGCTTATCTCAAACCGAGACAAATTGCTTTCAAAAATTATGATTTTATACCAATGATAGTGGTAGATATTTGAACTAGCTGTTTTCAGAATTGCAACTTTTTAAAGTAAAACTTTCCAGTTCAAGCTGAATGAGAATTGTATTGAAAAACATAGTTATAATAGAAGCTAATAGATATGCATAAACAACTTATTATGGAAGACACTAAAATCAATAAAAGTATAAGGTATACTGTTTTGTTAGATCCATTAGTATGATCATCTCATTTTCAGTCTAACAGTTCAAAAAGCAGTTGAAGACAGAGACCTATCGGACTCAGTTATCTAATACCACTCTTGCATTTTCTGCCAAAACCAGTAATGAAACACTCACAAAACCACTACAGATTCCTTAATTGCTGCAAAAAAAATGAGCATCAAAGGTTATGGAATTAATGCTAAAACATTCAATATGAAAATAAAACAATATGTAGTTTGTTATTCTGACTTCACATTCACCACACTGCAGTAACAATTTTATTTTTTTATTACTATACTGTAATATTATATCAGATTTTATTGTAATATTATATGATTACATAACAATTATAATATAATGTTGTAATACTATTATTATAATAAAAAGCTCATAGTCTTGTCACTTAAGATTAAATTTAAAAAAAGAGTGCTTATGCACTTAGAAGCTAGGCAAGCTCCACTTCATAAGGTAAATATTAATTCTTTATTCCATACCTTAGTTCTATATGCAGAGCACAGGCTACATTGGGCCCTTCAGAATGGCATCACACCAATGCAAAACAGAGATCTGGCTAAAGTAAACCAGCAGGAAAATGTTGAGGTTAGAAGATATTATCTCAGGCTTACTTACACTTGCAATGAATAATCTTGAACATTCCAGGAGGAAATAATTTGTGCAGAAGCTTTTCACCCCATCAATGTGTGTTCAGCCTAGTCAAGTTACTCAAGGGATTGGATGAGATTTGAAATCCTCATCAGGCTTAGTTAACAGTTGATAATTGAATTTCCCAATGCTTCCAAATGAAATGTTACTGCATACATGTAGACATAATAATTTAAGGCATTCTAGAGTCATGTAATTTATTGTCTTGGAATTTTGGTGATAATGATTTATTTATATAAGAAATACATATTTATATATGTGGTAAAATTAATAGAAACATTAATTAACTGTTTCATTCCTTTCAACTTTGGTCAGAGAGAATGAAGAAATTAATTGATGCTATGCAGTGAGGATAACATTTAACACATTTAATATTAAAAAAAGGGCAAGTAATACATTTTATAAAATTGAGTTTATGTAAAAAATATTTCCATGAATCCTAAACTGTGTGTAATACCACTGAGATTAATTGGTACAGTAATAAGTATTTTTCAATATTGTTTTTGGTCTTTTGATAATTGGATCCAAATACGTTGTCCAAGCAATATGAAAGAAAGTGATTCTTTCTATTAAAAACTAAGCAGAATGACAGTGTTCTGTCATACAACTCTTACGGTATCAAAAAATGTGTTGATTTTTAATAAGCAAATCACCAAAGGCCTTGCATTATTTAATTGACTTTTGAATGATTAAATCTGCATATGTATTTGCTAATTAAAGATACCTGGTGAGTTACTGAGTTTAGTGAAAGTCAGTCTAGGTTCAGATTTCATGGAATGACATAGCTCTTAAATTTAACTCTGCTAAAGATAGAATGCTCAGTGCTAAGAACCTCAAATGTTCATTGACTGTACTCCAAGATAATGCATTTAACATATAGAGCATCTCTGTACAGCAGTATAACTATAAACATTCACTAGGACATGAGAAAAATATGCCCAGGAGTTATTTATTATAATTTGGGGGATTTGCAGTATTTTAGGAGTCCTAAAGGTGTTACATTAAGATAAAGTTTGCTCATTCTCACTCAGTCTATTCGTTAGCTAATTCTGAATTACTAAGGAGATTTTTATTCATTATAATTGCAGAATGCCTAAAGATTAAATTCAGAATTTCTTCCAGTGACATGTGCATTTGATAGCATTATGAGTTTGAGATGGTCTTGGGAAGCTTAAGCATTACTAACCTTTTATTAACTAATGATTTTCTCAGTGTAATTGAACAACTGAAAACACTCAGAACTTACTTGAATTAACAGAGATTAAAACCATGCAATAAATTGAAAAATAAATCTTAGATTTCACAGAAAAATAATTTAACTTGAAGTAAAGAAAAACCGGTGTTGACAGTTCATATTTACTTGTTGAACAGTGTAGTCTTTACATTTTCAGCTTATTTTTTTCTGCATAGAGTTAAACCTTTTGCTCTTTATGACAGGATTTTGTTTCCAGTCTCTATGAATTTTCACCTTTTTAATAAGGAACAGACAGCTAAATCATCATACAAATTAATGTGCTAATAGTATCTTAACACAACTAAGTTTTTCAACTATTTTCTTTCCTGTTATGGTAAAAACATAAAATCAGGTTGTCTCAGAAAGTTTGGGAAGATCTATTTCAATTTTTTTTTTCCCCCGCAAAGTATTGTAGTTTAACCTGATTCAATAACTAAGCACCTCACAGCCACTTGCTCACTCTCCTGTAATGAGATGGGAGAGAGAATCGGAAGGGTTGAAGTGAGACAACTCATGGATTAAGATAGTTTCATGGGTAAATTGAAAGCCATGTACTCAAGCAAAGAAGGATATGCAGTTCAGTCACGACTTCCCATGAGCAGGCAGATGTTCAGCCTTCTCTAGAACATGCAGCTTCATCACATAGCGGTGACTTGGGAAACAAAATACCATCACTTCAAATGCTCCCTCCTTCCTTCTTCTACCCCCAGCCTTATGTACTGAGCATGACACCAAATGTTGTGGGAGATCTCTTTGACCACTTGGGGTCAGCTGTCCCTATCGTGTCCCTTCCCCACTTCTTGTGCACCCCAAGCCTACTCATTGGTGGGGTGTTTTGAGAGGCATAAAAGGACTTGAGGCTTTGCAAGTGCTGCTCAGCAAGAGCTAAAAATTCCCTGTGTGATCAACAGTTTCCAGCACAAATCCAAACCCTAGCCCCATGCTAACTACTATGAAGAAGACTAATTTTGCCCCCTGGCAAGGAAAATATTAGTAAAGTTGAAAAACAAAATAATTTGTAGAAATACTGCAAAAGTATTGAGAAAGCAGCGTAACCCTATACTATAAGAAATCACACATAAAAAGAAAATAAAAATGGAATAATTTAAAAATTAGTGGAAATATATATATAAATGAAATATGTATTTCTCTATGACTGAAATCTTAAGAACACAAACTTTAAAATAAAAAATCTTACCATTTTTATCATTTGTGTAACATATATACATACATCTATATATATATACACAACGGAATTATAAAGACACAGAGAATAAAAGTGTTACTGGAAACAGTAATATGTGTAGCAATATGAAGAGTAAATTTATAGTAAATTCCAGCTGTGTTTCAGGATAAATACTCTGACCCTGAAATTCAGAACCTTATATAAGATTCTGAATCATGTATTTCTTTAACATGTCCTCCTCCATAGTCAGCAGAAAGAATGCAAAACCAGAAGCTTCCCTAAGAATGAGCTCACCTTAAAGTGTTGACTCTGCTTTCAATAGGAGGAGTTGAGCATGATTAGAATCCTGTGAGAATCCTCCACTCAGGTTACTAAAATTGAGTTTTATGTACCCCCTTACACTTCATCTATATTACTGTTCCTATTAAAACAAAACCCAGATCATTCATGAGTAGTATTAACCTCTGTCTCAAAGTGCTCACTATCTATATCCACGTGGCAGATAAGTCAGGAAGAATATTAGATAACTGGGTTTATATAAAAGTAGCATCTGAAATAGTTTGCATGTATTATTATAATGTACAAATTTTGTAGCTTGTGAAAAATCTGAAATTGTGTATGTCATTAGGTCTAATACAGCATCCTTTTAAAACAGACTATGTCTTCACAATCATCTATTTGCCATTCAATGCAAGGTGTTACTTACCAAGATCATAGGTGAAAGATAATTCCAGACTCTGGAAATAAATTTGTTTAAGTACATGCATGAACAATGCAAATGTATACAATTATCAAAGCAAAGCTATATATATATTTTCCAAACCTGGGACAATTCCAATTTTCTTTATTTTTATTTTACCAGATACACCAAGTGGATCCTCACAAATAATTTGTAGCATGTGTGACTATCATGGTTTAGAAAAAGTAAAAAAAAGTTTATTGTTTTTTAGATACCTTGAAAGTATGAAAGTAAAGAAATATGTAATTAAATATATATATATCTTTGATTTGTTCCACTCTTTATAGTCATTTCTGTTGGTTTAGTGCAACTTTTATAGTGAATGTTAGAAGTTTTCCAGCAACTTTTGATGTTTAGAAGTATTTTTTTAGTTTATATTGCAAAAGGAAATCACTGAAAATTTTGAAAAGTAGAATTGTACTAAATTAATTTATTCTCAATTGAAATGGGCAGGTTTCAGATTCTTCTGTATTTCTGCTTTACTTTATAATTCACTCATCAGAATTTACAAGTTGAATCTCAGAAAACTTCATACCAAAATAACTTCAAAATCAAGACATATATATGTATCTATGCTTATTCTAGCTTTGCCAGAGAAGAAAGTTTCCAATAGAAAAATATTTAGAAGAAAAGGGTTTGATCCACTCTGGTTCCTCCATATGACAGCAAATAACTTCAAATTATATGCCTATAAAATATTTATAGACTTTAGACCATTGGCTCATCATGAAAATAGTTACTGTAAGTCACAAAGATGACTAATGATGCACTGATCTGACATAGAGGGCCTTATTTGTTCTTGGTAAATGAACATCTGCAATACATGAAACACTCCAAAACCAGGACAGCCTGAGAATGCCTGGTTTCTTTCCATAAAATTCCTGAGTAATCTCCCTGTTTTTCCAAGGACAATTTATAGATATTGTGGTAGAAATTGCCTCAAAACAGTTACCACTAGAAGTCACAAATACAACATTGAAGTTCTGCTTTTGATCAGAATTGAAAATTATTTGTCAAGAAAAAAAAATTGCCAATGATATTGCCATAATTGAATAGATATTAAAAAGAAGTTGTTGAAAAAACTTGAAAATATACATGAGTATGTATGTATGTGTGTATGTAACAAACCATTATTTTTGAGTGAACTATTCATAAACCTTAGGACACTAATAAATTTGTGACTATTCAGTTAGTCTAAATCAGCTAGATGCATGACTATGTTGTAGTAGTAAAACTATGTATTCAAGCAACCGCAGCTTAAAGGCTGCTGAAAAACTCAACAGTATAATCAAAGTAATCCAAACCTAAAAAAATAGCACCCAAAAAACTAACAAAACCCAAAACAGACCAAAACCACAACCAACTTAAACAAACTGTTACCTCCTCTTGGAAAACCTTCTATTCTAATAACAAGGATCACATCCTCTTAGACCTGAGCTTCTGGCAAATTATTGTATAGTTGATAGGTATGTGCTATTGGTACTGCAAAAAGGTAGTCCATACTTCTGAGAATTGCTTGTAAGTCTGCTGTAGTTTGGATTATCTCTAAATTTTTACTGCACCTGTATCAGATCTAAACACAGTTGTTCATGAGTGTCAATTTTAAAAATTCATCCTTGTGGGCCAAAGTTTAGTATCTTGAATTATGGAAGTGTCCATAGTAACATGTGACCAGATAAGAATCCAGTGTTGAAGAAAACTTCCAGTTCTATAGGTCAAATGACAAGGATTTACTACAATTAAACTGAGAAAGAAACGGAGTTTTAGAGAACTGATCAGACTGGAGTGAGAGTATTTCCAAAGATTTTTTTTTCCAGTTGCAGCATAAATGCAAAATTTATAAGCAAACTTGAAATGGACTTATAACTTAGAACCCTCTTGTTTCTCAATGCAAGCTCCTTCATACTAGCAACTTGCCTTCATTTCTCCTTAGTGAAAAAGAAAATCATAAAATCATAGAACAACACAGGTTGGAAGGCACCTCAAAAGATCATCTGGTCCAAATTTCATTGGAAAGAGAGTCCAGATGAGATTATCTAACATCCTGTTCAATTGCATCTAGAAAATCTCCAGGAATGGGGATTCTACTACAGCCTCAAGGAAGTTGGTCCAATGATTGATTTTTCTCATTGTAAAAAATTTCTTCCTAATGTCAAGATGAAGCCTCTCCTGGTGCAACCTCTACCTGTTGCACCTTGTCTCCTTGTTTTGGGTTCACACAGCAAGGGGGGCTACAGGGGTGGCTTCTGTGAGAAACTTCTAGAAGCTTCCCCAATGACAAAGCCAATGCCAGTTAGCTCCAAGATTGACCCTTGGCTGGTCAAGTCTTGAGTACATCAGCAATGGTGTTTGCATCTCTGTGATAACAGACTTAGGAAGGGGGGAAAGCCCATGGAGGTTAACAGTGGAGCAGATACTTATCTGCAACCCATGAAGGACCTCACATTGGAGCAGACGGATGTCTGAAGCAGGCTGTGACCTTATGGGAAGTCTTCATTGTGGTAAGTTCCTGGCAGGACCCATGGCTTCATGGAGAGAGGAACCCATGCTGGAGCAGGTTTGCTGACAGGTCTTGCTACAGCATGGCAGACACATGGTGGAGCAGTCTGTTCCTGAAGGACTGCACCAATTCATGCAGGCCATAGGAAGGACTCATGTTTGAGAAGTTCATGAAGGAACATCTGCCTTTGGAGGGACACCCCACTGGAGCAGGGCAAGAGTGTGAGTAGTCCTCTCCCTGAGAAGGAAGCAGTGGCAGAGACAATATGTGATGAACCAACCTCAACCCCCATTCTCTGTCCCCATGAGCAGCTGCACAGGGAGGAGGCAGAGAATTTGGGAATGAAGTTGAGCCTGGAAAGAATAGGAGGGGTGGGGAGGGGGGGCTGGGGAGGGGGGGGGTAAAGGTGATTTACAATTCAGATTTAACTTCTTGTTATTTTACTCATATTTCTCCAAGTTGAGTTTGCTTTGCCCATGATATTTGGTGAGTTATCTCTCCCTGTTGTTATCTCGACTCATGAGCCTTTAGTTCCTTTTCTTTCTCCACTGTCTAACTGAGGAGGGGAAGTGATAGAGTGGCTTTGGTGGGCACCTGGATGCCAGTCAGGGTTAACCCACCACATTTGTCCATATGGCTGCTTGAAGAGAAAGAGCCTCTATTCTCTTTGTATCTGCTGTTTAAACACTGTGACCCAGTTTTATAAAGAAATGAAATATTTCAACTTGAAAACTCCCCATAGATTGCAATTGCTTAAAAATGAGAAAATTGAGATTTATGTCACTAAGAAAGAACAGGACATGTAATCTAAGTTCCCCATTCACAGTCTGAATGTTCAACTAGAAATAAGATGGGCCTAAAAACTGACTTCAGAAAAATTACCACAATCTTTCACTGTCTGTCCTCATTAATGTATTTGGGATATGGAATATTATGGAGGTAAGGTCTTGATTCAGAGAGATAAAATTATTGAGACTGAGGTTTGAAACATTTCTACTTGAAATTTCTGAATCCACACTTTAACCAGCTGCATTCTCAAAACACTATACTGATATTCACATCCCTCAGAGGTGTATGGACTATTTAAACACTTATTTTTCAAAAAAAACCCCCAAAAAAACAACAACCAACCAAACACCTGATATACCTACATCAGGGGAAAAAATGTATGCATACCTCTCCTGAAACATCCATCTCATTCCAATAACTATAAAGTTAGCCCATGAAACTATGCTGGCCAAATTAAAGCAATTTTCTGGGCCTAGGTGCTTAATATTTATGTCAAACTTCTTTAGACTAACATAATCGCATAATTCATATGAGTAACTTTAAATCTTAAACTAAGCTATATAGCATTGATTATTAGAGTCTTTAACCTTTTCCAGTGAAATTGTTTTATTCTTCTTTATTAAAGTTTTGAATCAAGATTATCTGCAGTGATGTTGCTAGACTTCACTGTATATATGTTCTTAGTCTTTTCTTTGTTTTCCGAAATGCCCACCCCCCCTTAAAAATATCTTTATAGGTAATATAAAATTGAGAGTGATTAAACTAAATTTTAGAATCTGAGGAACATGTGGATTTGGTGATTTTTCCTAATTTACGCCTGTAATTCTTAATTCTCCCTTTTTTAGATCTTTAAGCGTAGTTAGACCTTAATTTTATGAAGAACGAAAAGTGTGACTGAGCAAACTGACAACACTTGGTATCAGACTTAGAGAGGTATAAACTGAGAGCTGTTTTGATATAGGTCTACACTGAAAAAAATCACACCCCCAGCACTCTGAAAGTACAACTGCATTAAGATCAATCTGATCTCATCTGCAGACAAGAAGTGGAGGAGGAAAAACGCTGAACCAAAAAATTTAGAAATTTCATGATACCAATGCACAAAGCCACTGCACAAATTGGCATTGGTCATGCATTGCACTAACTTTTGTCACAGAACTGTGATAAGACATTCTTTAACCTTTAAAATATTTCTGTGGAATATATAAATTGTTTTGTTTAATTGAAAAAAATAAAAAATCTAAATAATTTAGCATGGTTACAGTGTGTCTGATTGTGTAATTATTCATATGGTACCATATGCATTTTATGTCCTTCAATAGCCATATTCTTGAACTGACTTGCAAATATGTACCATATGGAAAAGTTTTGACCTTAGAAATCCTTACTCAACACATGAATTTTTCTCTGGGTTGCATTTCAAGTCTTATGCAGACACTGTGAATACATTGTAAGTTTCAGAGTTTCAAAATATTTGTGAAAAGGACTATAAGGGTAACTGTAAGGCATATTGGAAACAGTCCCCAATGCACACACAAATCAATCTACTTAATATTTAAGAAACAAGGTGTGTGGTCTATCACTAGCGGATTTATTTGGCAAGAAACTTGGAAAGCTTAGTAAAAATAATGTCAGACATCACTACATCATATCCCTAATTCAATGAATTTTCTTTCAATCACATTGCTACAATTCTAATTTGTGTACACACACACAGACACACAGGTTTGTGCTCTTTGTGTATTAATGTGTTGTACTTAGCAATAACACAACCACTGCAACAAGTTCTAAAAGAAGATGGCAGGTCAAAGTTATGATTGAAAATAACCAACTGAATGTAAAAGAAATTAAATTTATTGTATTGCATAAATATTCCTCCACTTTTCTCCTTCTGCTTCTATCAATTGCCTCTGCAAGCTGTTCCAGTGGTGCAAACTGCTGCCAAGTTGTTCGTCATATTACCTAACCTAGAAATTAAAGCACTTTATAATACAAGGAAAACCCCAACAGGAGCAATCTTATAAATATTTTGTAAAGCCTGACCAATTTTTATTACCATAAATGCCACAGTGGAGTCACTAAGAAACCCTGGTGATGAGCACTAGATAAAAGAAAAACTACCTGTTTTTACAGCTTGTTTGTAGGAATTGGAATGCAACTGAGTTGTAAGTTCCCTTAGGTCATGAATAAATCTCTTTAGCAATTTTAGTGAAGATCATGGGTATTTTCTTCAACGTGTTTTTGTACGAAAAAGAGCTTTGTTAAAAATAATAAGATTGCCATTTAAAAATATTTTTTTGTACAATTCAAAGACCAAACTAGATACTCAGTTGCTAAGTTCACAAGGAAATCTGAAAACTAAGTAAATAATAGACTGAATTACTTGCAAATGTCTAAAGCAATATTTAGCTATTTAAGTATTTCCAAAGTTACATATTAAGGTTTCAAATACCACTTAAAATTTCAACATTCAGTTTAACAAATGTGAAAGTGTCAGAATTTTTCTATCTAGAAAAAGGAATTCAGTTTTTAATGCACTCTGATGGCACAATATATACTTATTAATAAGGTAAGTACTGTCTTCAGAAATATGCAGAACATTCTGATTTACTGAAACTTTATGAAACATAGGGCATCAGGTCCCCACATGCTTTAGCTCACACCGGGTCTCTTCCTGACTGTTCCTCTCTGTCTCACTTTTCTCATTTTTCTCTGCCTCAGCATGGACTTCTCCATGTCTTTCAGAAACAGTCTGCTCTGGCATAACTCCTCCATGGTCCACAGTTACTCCTAGAAAAGCTGATTCTATGTGGGTCACAGTTTCTGACAGGAATCTGCTTCAGCATAGGCTGGAACACAGGCTGCAGTGTGGATATCGGCTCTCTTGTGGGCATTTCAAAAGCTGCAGGGTTCTCACCGTCTCAGTACCTGGAGCAGCTCCTCCCCCTCCTTCTCTCCCTTGGTGTTTACAGGTCTGTATTTCACATGTTTTTCCCCCTCACTCCTCACAAAAATGCTGGGCAGCATTTTTGTCCTTTCTTAAATACGGTTTCCCAGAGGTCCCACCAACTGGACTGAGGGGCTCAGCTGTGCCCTGAGGTGAGTCCATTGAAGCCAGTCAGAACTGGCTGTGTCCAGCAAGAGCAGATCCTGTCCTCTCCTCACAAAGGCCACCCTGCAGCCTCCACTGCCAGCACCTCACCAGTTACATCCACTACAACTTTTCTTCTCCCATTTAATCCTTTTGATTTGCCCCTGGGATGTGATTTAATTCTTAGTAAAAACATAAGAATTTTCTGTTTGTTCATTTTATTGCGGTCTTCTTCTTAATCTCTGTGTGAATTACTGAAATTCATTTTTTCCTTTACACACAGTGGTATTTAACATCTATGATGTTCTCAGGAACTAAGGAATTGTGAGATTGCTTGCAAGAAATACACATTTTGTGTGAGAAAGACACATTGACCCTTCTTCAAAAGCTGAAATCTTCCAATTAAGTACACAATTTTTTGCAGTTTAACTTAATTATGTAAATCAGTTAAATACTGTGGCAAATCAACTGCTGGAAAACAGGGAGCAGAAAAAGAAAGGAAATGAATCCATTAGCCTTCAAAAAGAAACGGAAAGGCAGATGAATATCATCTGTGGAAAACTGAGAAACTCCCTGGGGCAAGATCTGGAGAAAATTATCTGGGGTAAAATTAGTACCTCTGCTAAGCCTATAAATGTTACTGTCTTCTTTATATGGTAGAACTTTATTTTAAGTAAGTAGGCACTTGTAAAATGTAAGAGACAAAGCTTTTCTAGCTGCCATATTAAACACAGTTGTGTTGATGCTGATATTTAAAGCATATTAAAATAAAATGTCATATAATACTGGATTTCCTTTAACAATGAGTATTTCAACTTTTTGTTCCCTCAAATCTTCTTTAATCTCGAATAATCCAGATTTCATTGTTTCATTTTTTTCAGACACTTTAGTATAAGAAGCAGACTTCAATATAAGAAGCATGCTTGTCAGCAATAAATGCAGTTTCTATGCATGATAACTGAATGTCTGTATAGTGAACTGTAACATACAATAATGTACAAAAATAATAAACTATACATGTTACAAGGTATCTGTCTGCCTATTAATTGCTAGCAAAGTGACAGATCGATGCTGGTTAAAATATATTCAAATCATGCTGAAAGATTTCAAAGAGTGCTGAGTAGGAAAAATGCCAAGTCAAAATACCCAAGTCAGCAATAAAAGATTATCAGAAAGTTTTTAAAAATGTAGAGATAACAGTCAGCAGAATAAAAACTATATTTCTGTATGATTTTGATCCTTTTAAACTAATAATATTCCAGTGAAATCATTCACAAAGCCTAGCCATGATGATGATGATGATGATTCCAGTGAAATTTAATAGGACATTGTATAAAATATCATCTCATGATTAACCTGTCTACCAAGTGTCCCCCTTAAACACTACAAAACTTACACTACTTGGTAAAGGCAGATACCAACCAGCCAGTGACAGGTCTCATGAGAGGAGCAGAAGAGAGTGGGGCAGTGCTTATGGACCCTGCAGACAGTTCAAACTGCGAGTGGCCAAGTATAACTGGTCTCTTGGAAGAGCCAGTGACTTGAGTGAGCCTTGGCAGTTTTCATGTGCAGGGTAGTACACTTTTTACCAGGTTGCTCTCTGCTCTCCTTGCCCACAGATTTTGGCTGCAAACCTGATGGCTGCCCTAGCTAGGTGGGGGCCATGCAAACCTACCTGGAAACTTGAGATCTCCAGGGAATTGGAAGCATTACTTTCAAAATAATTACCATTTTATAAAAGTACAAGGTGACTGTGACCTGCTGCAAGAAAAGCAATGCTGACATTTCTACTCAAACAGAGCTTCCAAGGACTGAAATTGTCCCTCTAACACCTGAAGACAGCAGTAGGTGTCATAGGTGTAAATGTGCCGAGCTAGAAGTGCTTTTCACACAAGTAGCTATGTTGCAGGAGACACTCAACAGGTGGGACAGATCTGGGAATGTGAGTGATAGATAATTGCTATTGATTGTGTTCTGTCCCAGGCTGAGCAATGGCTCAGCCTTAAGGCCAAGCAAGAGGAAAGCAAGCCTTAACTGAACCTTGAGCTGGATGGCACAAAATGAGTTATTGCTCCAGGCAGAAGGAAGAACCTTCCCCTGGAGTCCCTGCATAACAGATACGATGTTCTGAGGGTGAACAATAAGAAGGACATGAGTAATGAAGGAGGATCCAGGAGCAGCTGACCATGAGAAGTTGATCCAATTACCCACCCACATTAGAACCAGTGCTACTAGAAAAGTAGGCAAATTAATCAGATTTCTTATTGAGATCCACCAATATACCATCCAGACAATTTCCCTAGAAACATTTTTCCACTCTACTACTCTCTGTAGGTTCAATGATACTATGATGAGGCAGCTTAGTATGAGAAGTAGTGATTAGAACTTTGAGTTTGAGCTTATGAAGTCAAATTCAGTCATACTGTAGCTTGTTTGTAATTTCAAAAACACTTGTGCTAATATCACTGCAGTACTGCAAATTTTCTGGATAAAATGCAGACACATTGTTTACCTAGAACAACTTCTGTATACTAATAAATTGATAATTTTATGTGCTTTGGATCATTTTATTATTTTAATATATACATGTAGAAATAATTCTAAAATCATAGAATGGTTTGGGTGAAAAGGGACATTAAAGATCATCAAGTTGCAACCCCTCTGTCATGGGCAGTGGCACATTCCACTAGACCATACTGCTCTGAGCCCCAACCAAGTAGACATTTAAAAACAATTAAACTTCTTAATTTTAAACTTCTTCTTCCTTCAAATATAGTAGAACACCCCCTCTTCATTAAGAACCACAATGTTCTTTATTATTGCTGTTACTGTTCCAAGTGTGAGTCTGGATATAAAAGAATTACTTATGAGAAAACACTTGAAAACATTTGAATAAAAAAGTGATTGTTTTAGAAAAGTTTTAAAGAAATTTCCTAGCATGTTGTTTTGAAATTTTATAGTCAATGGTTCAGGTCTCACTTTTTTAATTGTATATGCCTAAATATTCCTTCCCTTATGTAACATTGTTATATTGGGTTTTAATTTAATTTCAA
Organism: Pithys albifrons albifrons; assembly: GCF_047495875.1. Taxonomy (NCBI): domain Eukaryota; kingdom Metazoa; phylum Chordata; class Aves; order Passeriformes; family Thamnophilidae; genus Pithys; species Pithys albifrons. The sequence goes on along the minus strand of NC_092458.1, from coordinate 37,834,876 downwards.
TTAAAAAACATTCTGTTTTGATACTGTCTTCTATGAAAGTGAATGAATAATTAAGAAGTGGTAAAAAAAATTCAGTGATATCTATACTACATCTTTTTCAAATATGTGTTTATTTTATGATGGACCAGACTAATGTATCACCGACGTGACATCTCTTATCAAAGCTACTCTGATGATGTATTAGTGTAGCATATCATCATAGTGCTGTCTCTGTGATAATTTATTAGTGTGGTACATCATCAGATCGATGATGAAAACAAACTCTGGTCAAGAAAGAAATCCCTAGAAGTTTTTTTGAATTCTTCCTAGCTCTGTTTGTGTGTACACTTGTGTATGTCTGCAGAGACAAACCCGTGATAATAATTTAATGCTCCCATACTCTACCTGCTTTTTATTTCTATCTTCTGCTTTATTCTCTTTCCTTTCCATTCAGTTTATTTTTCCAGGTTATCTTTCCTTTTGCAGTTTTCAGCTTCTATTTTTTTCCACCTACTGCCTTTTCCCTCTTTATCTAAATATTTGATAAAACAGGTCTAGGCTGGGCAATAGTCTTCCTTGCTATTCACCTTCTTCCCGTCCTTTCCTGTTCTGCTTTTTCACCATTACTTACATTGTTCCTGTGTTTATTACTTAAACTCTTATCTTTCTGTCATGCTAGGTATTCTCCATGGTACCTATTCTATCTTTCTGAAAATGGAGACCTCCAGCTTAAAAGTTTATATTCCATTTGGATTCTGTAATTCCCATAACATGTGGATTTTTACTGCATTAAATCTTACATTTTTCAGACAATATAAGATGAGGCAAGGGGAGGTGAGGCAGAGTGAGAAGGAAAAGCAAGGCAAGGCAAAGTACCTAGAGGTTCTTGGACCTGGTCACTAATTCAAATAGGATATGAATTGGGTAAACTACAGCCTGTAGAAGGACAGCTTGTCCTCTTTTCCTTTTCCTCTGTTTTATCTTGTCAATGGACAATAATTCAACTGCCATTCTTATTAAGGGCTTACAGTTCTCTAAATAGAAAACTACAGGTCTGGAATAACAAGTTGAAATATTGGCTCAGGCCGTGAACATCTTGTAATATTCACATATCAAAGAAAAAAAGATCTTTTTATAGTTGTTGTTCAAAAGGTTTCACCTTGATCTCTTTACCATTAAGAACATCTTCAACTTTTAACTGATTTTGTAAATTCAAAATCATGTATCTCCATTATAAAATCTTGATCTACAACTGTCAAAACAGATTTTTCTCAGATTCCTAGCCATGTCTTTCACCCTAGAAACAAAAAATAGTATGTTCCACTTATGCTTTAACATCCTGTGTTGAACAAATAATGTACACAAACACACACCTTAAACAGGATATCCAGGAGCAAGTACTGCAGTGGATATAAAATGGAATTATTACTTCCTAACATTATTGATTTTTTTCTATAAACTCTTAATTAGAAGATTTCAAGTGATATGGTGGTGACTGTATTTCCTGGTTGGATTTTTCCCTCCCTCCATTTTTAAGTAAGATTTTCTACATTTCATTCTTGTTTAATGACATCCTTACAGGGATGAATTTCTCCATTTTGTTAATACACTGGTTTTGGCTGGGATAGAGTTAATTTTCTTCTTAATAACTAGTGTGGGGCTAAGTTTTGAATTTGTGCTGAAAATAAAGTTGATGATACAGGGATGTTTTAGTTGTTGCTGAGAAGTGTTTACAGAGTTAAGACCTTTTCAGCTCCTCACCCCACCCCACCATCAAGGAAGCTGGAGGTGTACAAGAAGCTGGGAGCGAACACAGCCAGTATAACTGACCACAGATGATAAAAGGAATATTCCGTACTGTATGACATCATGAGCACCAACAAACTTGGTGGAAGATGTTTCAAGATGGCTCCTTCTTTCAAACTAGTCTGCTAGCTCATTCCAGCAGATGACTGGCTACAGAGGTCCTGGACCACCCTGGGAACTAATGACAAGAGCAATGCATGCGCACAAAGGCACAGTTCTGGTATGCAGCTACATCACAGTTAAAACAAAAGGAAAACGGTCATTTTAGTGACTATCTGTCATGTATAACTTAAGTCACATAGTTCTTGACAGTCTCATCTATACTGCAGGAAATATGAAATCTGTTCTTTCAAATCAGATTAGAATAAGTGATTTGTGTCTTGGTCTCCTAATTACACCAATGAAAGGGTAATTGTAGAGGAAAATACTGAATATCCAGACTTAGAGGTGTCATGCCAAAAGACTTTGAAATAAACTTCATTATCAGTTACAACTGTGCCAAAACCATTACACAAAACCAGAAAAAAGTCTCTTCTTGCCATTCTTAAAATATGTATTTTCAGAAACATGGCATAAAAATATGAGTCTTTTACATAAGATCTGTTTTAAGGTGTGTAGAAATGTAAAACTTTGTCCTAATCTCATGACAATGCTTCTTTTTGAACACCAATTCTTTCATTTTTTGAGAGAATGCTAATTAAGAAATAAAAAAATAAAAGTATGGATTCAAGGTCAATTTATAGAATCTCTAAATGTTCAAACATAGAATATGCAAATGTGTTTCTTTTCCCTATGTTATCTGCTTATTGTGGTAAAGACAGAATTTGCTATTTCTCTCCTCTCCTCTCCTCTCTCTCTCTCTCTCTCTCTCTCTCTCTCTCTCTCTCTCTCAGTGATATGGTAAGTGATTTTCACTGCAAAGTCATACCAGTAGAACAACTTTATGGAAATATTGAAATACAGCTCAAATCACAGAACTGAGATACCAACTCTAAGTTCAACTTAAATTGTGTTTGAATTGAGCTTTGTGATGAAAAGTAAGAAGATACAAGATAAAATTGCTCATGCTACTTAGTAAGGCAGAAATCTCTTTTTATTATGGTACTATTTCCTAACTCTTTAATTACAGCCTGAACTAAATTTTGCTGCAGCCAATGAAAATTTCTAGTGGGCTTTCAAATCATAAGATGACAAAGGCATATTTTTCTAGCTGTTTTTTTCTAGCTAGTTTTGGTGTTTCTATTTTTAAGTCTTATTTTTTTGCCAAATATTCTCAAATCTGGTCCAGCTATATGTCAATTTGCATTTCAAATGTGGGAAGGGGAGAAACAACAACACAGAAAAATGTAAGTATACAACATTTTACCTACAAAAACAAAAATTAAATGAGGAAAAATAATCCTTACAAAACCTATATGCAAACTATTGGGTGTTGTTTAATATAGTATGAACCACTCATGGATATTGTAAAATTTAATTAAGAAAGCTGCAAATAACTGTTTAGTAAAACTTGATGGTTCTAATGTTTTATTTTTCACTAGTGCTTATTCTGTACATTTTATATCCAAACTGACTGTTTGGGGAAGTTAAAACCTTTCAACATGCAATCAAGTGGCAATGATTCAAGGCATAGTAAATGTTCCCTTTTGTTTCCTTTTAACAGTTTTCAGTAAAATAGATTATTAATTTTCAGATTTTAAGCTTATTAGTTCTGACCAGACATTTTTAAGGACACAAAGTAGACAAGATTTTATTTTGCATTGGAATACTGTTCCTAAAGATAGCATAACATGTTGTTTTGCATTGCCAGAAATTCAAAATTTGAATACAGTTTTTGCATCTTTTCATTTTCCACGGCACCTTTGCTGAAATGAGTCTTGTGAATATTTCTCAGCCCTTTCCCCTCTGATTATCACTTGACATATTAGCCAATATTATCTAGACAGTTCAGAAGTAAAAACACAGTTTAACCTTCAAGTCATCAAAGTGCATAACTGTGTTTTTTGAATGGCAGTGTTTAGGGCACAATCATTACACTCCTCCCTAGTAATGAAAATGTGCTAGAGTTAAGGTATCATTATATCTTTTATACCTACATGCCTATATTTTATTTTGATCTTCTCTTCACTTTTCCCTTGATAATGTGGGAAGATATACAGAGATTACAGAAACCTAAATTAATTCATTTTATTGTTTCCCCTCACTGCAATAAAGGAAATCCTAATAATAGTCTATTATCTTTTACATTATTCTGATTATTCTTTTAGAAAATACTTTTCTATTCTAGGAAATGGTGCTTTTTTATTTCATTTATGAAGTTAGATTTCTAAGCCTTTTCTATTTCAGTGTGCAGCAACACATTAATCATAAACAGTGAAAAGGAAGACTTCAACAAAGCATACATTAGTACATTCAAAATTAAACCTAAACTCTCTTTAGGGGGAAAAAATCAATAAATATCAAAGTTCATAGTTCTAGGGAAAAAAGTAGAAACTTATTTTAGATTGTACTTCCATTTGAAATTGTATAAATGAGAATGTAAATGAAATTGTATGAATGAGAATGGGCACATCTTAACAGAAAATATAGTGTATCCTGAGATTATATAGCTTTTTTGCTAAGAAAAAAGCAGGGAATTCAGTGTAATTAAACTGCTTCCACTGTGGAGCTTAGAATACAGACAGGAAGACTTGGGGTAACTGCACTTTACATTGTAGGACTTTGGCAACCCAAATGACAGTTCAAAGCACTCAACCTGCTGAACTGCTCAGTGGTCAGTCAGCAAATTTAGTATATAGCTGAATGGAGACACTAATTATAAATTGCTGAGGAAAAGGACAAGATGCAAATTATGCTTCTTGAGCACATTCTCCAGAACTACAGAGAAGTATTTCTTTCTGGGTTTGGGTTACAAGTCAAGAAGTAGACCTATATTTCCTTAGATTTTTTTTTTTACATATCTTTTTATATATTTATTTATGTTACTGTCAGCAGTTGGCCTTCTTAAGATAATTTCAAAATGAGTATCATGTTTAACTTGGAAATTAAATATTTTCCAGTATGTGGTTTTTAAAGTTTAACTTTGTTGTCTCACATTTCTACTCATGTTTGAGAGGACTGAAAAGTTTCTCATTACATATGAAACATTCAAAGACATTTTTAAACTCACTTTTTTCCTTTTTAGATTTGAAATACTCTGCCACTTTATAAATTAAATTTTAGTCGGAAAAAAATTTATATAGATAATGTACAAGCTTTCTTTCTTTACTACATTGTTGTGAATCCTGAACATTTTGGAGAACACACATAGTGTTCGCTTCTGCTCTTCTCTTTTAGAAGGCCTTGTAATTCTCTCCAGGTAAGATAAGATAACTATATTTATGTCTCAAAAGATAGTTCTTCAAAGTGCTTATGTGACATGGAAATAGAAAATTATCACAAGTAAATTGATTGCTAAGTTATGGTTCTGAAATGCTTTTGAAGATGCATTAAGATTCCCATCTTTTATTGAAAAATATAACATCAATGCTACATCAAATTCTTTTAACAATAACAATGTCCCTTTCAAGCATTTTGAGGAGAGCTGTGAATGTGAAAACAAAATGAAAGAACTATTATAGCTAGCACTTATTCCTTTTCAAAAATTTACTCTTTTTCATGTTATATCTCTAATAAAATGACTTACCAGAACTGTAAGGGAAATTCTTTACAACTTATTCAAAAAGTGGAAATACATTTTGCAAATACAGTAAGTCAGCTAACATTGGTAAGATAACAGAACATGTCTGAGACTAGAATTCTTGTGTTTTTGTATGTTTCTTGAATATGTTGCCTGTGACTTCCCTTCTCCTAGAACAACTTTCTTTTTAAAAAATTATATATGCTTTTACATCATTGGTTTAGCATAATATTTTCTTAAAGGAATTTAAACGTCTTGTCTTTTTCTAGCAAAAAATTGAAATAGATTCAAGCTCAAGTTCCTCTCTCTCATATTGTAAAACATAGGTGTATAGACCTTTGTGACTCATACTTTTCATATAAATTCAGGATTAAACCTGAAAATCGGTATTGAGATTAGTTTTCTAAATATTTTTATTTACATTAATATGGGCTTAAAAATATTTTAAACCAGTGGTAACATAAACCTTACAGATTATAATTATGACAAGTAACAAAACAAAATTAAGAGGATGAATACAATTAATACTGTTTATGAAAAAGCAATCAGTGAATTATTTTTTTCTACCTTTTAACTTTTAAAATATATTTTGGAAATTAGTTTTATTTAAATATCATTACATATTATTTAACAAAAATAAAATATTGTTATTGGATTCTGTAGATTTGTTATTTTTACTGTCAAAGTATTACAAGGGGCTATCACATTACGTTTCTGTCAGTATATCTATTAAAAGATTTTCAGTATCCAACCACCAGTGATTCTATCAAAGTAGAAGATTAAATGTTTTAATTGCAGCAATCCTAATCTCTAGAATAAGATAATAAAATAAAATGTCAGTATTAGGACAGATAAAATATTTCTTACAGATGATGAAATACAGAAAAATAAAATAATTTATTGAAAATGACAAAAGAGAAAGTTAAAATAATGTTTTGAAATAAAATTTTTAATACTGAATATTGTTAGAGAAAAATACACAACTGAAGATTTGAAAACCCAAGAGAGATGAGGTTCCATGCTCTTGAATCCAAGCCATAATAGAGGCTTAAAAACTCACATACTTGTATATGAATGCATACATGCATGCATAAGTGGGCCACAGCCTCAAATCACCTACAGTCATTCAGATTTCTCTCATAAAGACAAACGGCACCAATGGTCTCATCCATTCAATCTGATCTTCTCTTGTCATCACAGACTCTCCCACTTACCCACACTCACTCCAGTTCCTGGCAATGCAGATTCCAAAATATGCACATACAGGTGAGAGCCCTTTACTGGAAAATAGCAGGAGGCAGAGTTCAACTCCCACCTTCATATACATGGGACCAAGAGTCCTCATTCAGCATAGAGTTAGAAAGGAATTTAACAGAAGGACAAGAGAGATGTCTCTGATCAGGCACAGGGCATAGACAGAGAAGCACACTTCTTGAACTCTGTCAGGCTTGGTTCTGTGACCACTTCTCAGGGGAGACAGTTCCAATCTTCACCCTCTGGCTGAAGAACCTTTTCCTAGTATCCAGCTTAAACCTCCCCTGACACAACTTCAAGCAATTCCCTCAGGTCCTGTCACTGGTCACCACGGAGAAGATATCAGTCTCCTCTTCTCCAGGATGAATAGACCAACTGACCTCAGATGCTCCTCATATGACTTGATCTCAAGGCCCTTCACCACCTTCATTTCCCTCATTTGGGCACCCTGTTAGAGCTTAATATCTTTCTTAGATTGTGGTGCCCAAAACTGCGCATAATACTCAAGGTGAGTCCACACCAGTACAGAGCAGAGCAGGACAATCCACCCCCTTGACCAGCTGGTGATGCTTTGCCTGATGTCCCTCAGGACACGGTTGGCCCTCCTGCTGCCAGGGCACTGCTGACTCATAATCAACTTTCTGTCAACCAGCATGCCCAGGCCCCTTTCCATGGCACTGCTTTCCAGCATCTCATTCCCCAGTTTATACAACATCCAGGGTTGCTCCATCTCAAGTGCAGAATCCAGCACTTCTCCTTGTTGAATTTCATATGGTTGGTGACTTTCATCTCCTGTGAAGCGTTAAAAGATAACTGAAAATTAAATTTCCGAGAGAAACAACTGTGGTAGAACCACTATGGATTCAATTACAGGACTTCAGCCTGTACTTCTCAAATAGCAAAATAAATATAACCTTAAAAAACAAACAAACAAAAATCCCCCAAACCAAACAGAGATTAAAAACTTAACAGGAAATATCTGAGTTGACATAAGTTGATCTCTTAGGCGAAGGATGATTGGAGTTCCAGCTTGGTGTGCTCATTGAGAGATAATTGCATCAAGAGTGGATGGCAAGTAGCAGTTTGATGCATTTTGTAGACTTATAAGTAATATTTTATTTTATCAAGTCACATATGAGAAAGTAACTATGTCAATAGAATAAAAAGGAGTTAGAAAAACAGCTAGGATCAAAATGTTATGCTAATAAGACATTTTATGATCAGGAATAGAAAGCACTACTTTTTAGCATTTGATTACTTAGACATACATTGGAAGTCTTGATGATGAACAGATTTGAACTTACTCTATGTTCTACTCTGTTTATAAAACAAATACACATAAAACAAATCCCATTGAGAGCTATGCCTTTAGGAACAAAAATCCTACTTCTTCCTATGACATGATTACTTAATCTATCTACTTATTGAAGAAAGCTTTTTAAACCTGAGAGTTTCATTTTATTAGAGAAAAAATTACAAAGAAAGAAGAAAGGAAGAGGTCTTTCCAGAGGCATCAATAACATAAAACATATTTAGGAGGTCTGCAGATATGCACAAATTTGTATGAGACACGTTGAAGAAAAATGGCAGCATAAAGTTGCTATGATGCAATACTAAATTTTAGTCACTGTCCAATATAATCTGGCATATTAAAGAAAGTATATATATTGTTCAGGTAATTCTTAAAAAGGGGAAAAAAACCTTATGTAGATAAAACCATTAATACAAAAGGAACTATACCCTACTTGGAGTCACCTTAGTACAATACTGATGCCACACATCAGGTCTGACACTCTGAATGTGCTCAGAACACTGGCCAGCCTGGGAAAACTGAAGAGGAGCAGCTAAGGAGGTGCCATGTACAAACAGACCATGGAACTGATTGCATTTTTTTATCAATATTTATAAAGGATTCTTCTCCAAAAAATGTTATCGAGCAGTTAGCTGAGAAAGTTGCTCACCTGCTCTTCAAGTTGTCATACCTTTCAGCTGAGACTGGTGATTGACCATGTCAGTACTCAATCTATTTTGAATAAAATCAGATTCATTAAAACATGAACTAGTTGCTATCACTGAAACAGTGCCTGAAGGAGTTGAATGACTGAAGTGCTGCTAAGAGCAGCTATAAACTATTCAGAAGGACAGTGAAGGAAGGAGGCGCACTGGCATTGTCCTTTGTGGAAAAGTGGACTGACTTCACAGAGTGGTCTTTAAAACCCAGTAATGAACAGGTTGAGAGCTTATGGGTGAAAATAAGGGGCCAAGACTAAAAAGGAAACCTTGTGATTGGTGTTTACTTCAGGCCACCCAGCCAAGAGAATCCCATAGATGATGTGTTCTTACTTCAACTACTAAAACAGAACAATTACTTTATCTTAATATCATAATCTTTTCTGTGTTACTGAAAAGCAAACTGTCAACAGCTTTCAATATAACATCAAGGATATGATCTTGAAGATAAATGAAAGCTATACATCTAAATGCTACACACCTAGTGTTTAAAATACCAGCAAATGTTCCTAGATCTGCTATCCATTCTAAGTATACACAGAGTTTTTGTAGAAGTAAAACAGAAAACTTAAAGGATTAAAAAATCCCATGATTTAAATATAACTAAACTACACAAGGGGCACTAAAATTCTCTGCATTTTGTAACAAACCCAACATTTTAAGGGGAAAGCCTGTAAATTCATATCTTTAAAACTTTTAAGTGTTTCTAACTGTATAAGTTACTACCCATAATATTTATTTTGAGAAGTGACAAGAGCTTAATTAGTAGTGTAATGGCAAATTAGAAAAAACTATCTGACAGACAATAGCAGACTTTCTAAGTAAAAACAAAATGGAAAAAAAATCCTAAACATTTCATTTGGACAATTGTCCAAATATGTAAGGGTCATCATACAAATGAGACTGACAGTTGCCATCATTCCTATATAATAACTAGACAGGGTTTTTACAGTAGAAGACTGGAAAGTGACCTTATGGGGTTTTCCAGGAGCAGACAGCAAAAATACATGATAGCAAAATGATATGATAAAATGTTACAGCTTTTACTAATGTCTTATCTACTGATTCATTCTTTTACACTAAGGAAAATAAATCACCCCAGTTAACAGGATTTCTGATTCCATACTAGGCAACAACAGTGTCTCAGGAGGACATGGTAGAAATGGGGATTAGATAGATAGCAGAGAGCTGCTTTATGATGACCTGTATAAAGCCCTTACTGAGTCACAATTTTTTTTTCATTCCTTTCATATAGTACTGTCAGTAAATATATTTTAGAGTTTAAAGATATTTTAAAGTGATGGATTGTGCTTTTTTCTTTTTCCTGATCATCAAATTTCATTCTGTGAAGCCTGGAAGCAGGAAAAGTCATGAAAATGCATCTTACAATTCAGTGTCATGCAGCAGTATAAAAAACAGTTCACCAGCATTGGGTAGAATCATGTAAAATGCTCAGTATAGTTTATGAGACTTTCCACACAATTCATCGAGTGCCAGCATTCTTATAGTACTTTTTACACTGCTTAACTGAAAAAAAAAACCAACAAAAACCAACAAAAAAAAACAACCCTAACAACAACAACAACAAAATAAAACAAGAATCGTAAAGATGAATCACAGACGGCAGAGAATTCTAATTTGCATCACTAGATACTAGGTTTTGATAAACGTAGTAATGATGGAAAACATTTTAAAACAACACATGGAACACTGTAAGTTGTATATAAAAAAGGGCTCACAAGCAGGAAAATATCTTGCTACAGCTTGAATTACCACATTAGTCTGTTCAGGGATAATTGGATACATGTTTACCACAAGCGCCTTTTCTCAATTTTCTTTGAAAAAAAAATTACATCTGAACTCGCACGGTGTGACTGCCAGCAATTTCATGAAGATATGTTCATTCAGCTGTAATATTCATGTCGACATCTGCAGAACTATCACTTCTGTTCATTTCCACAGAATAAGCACTTACAGTGTAGGTGTAAATACCAGCATCAAATGCTGGATGTTGAGTTAATGCCTGTAGTCAAGTGGTACACCTATAAATGAAAAGTAATACTTTTGCTGACAAAACCAATCCCTTACTTATCAGCATCATTCAACTAATGCAGCAAGAATATTAGTAATTTTTCATTTGATTGGTTTGACTACTATTTTTTCTCCACTTATTTCTGCATTACATGTTTTGATGTGGGTCTGTGCATTCAAGCTTTCTTAGTTGTCCCTGTGTTTGGTATCTTAAATATCAGTTCTGTGGGGAATTAGCAGTATTTTTTCATGAACTTCAAGTTGAGAAATGATTTTATATAGTCAGGTCAATGCCTGCTGACTGGTGGACATTAGACTTGCTCATGCTGGATTCCTCCAGATGATAAAGTCCATTTTTTACTTGTAATGATATCCTTACTATATGATCCTTACTATATTATTCTTTGTATCCTTGCTTCTATGACACCAAAAAAGCACAGTCTGGGGGATCATCAAATATCACCATGAACCACTGTGCCATGAGACTCTTCTTTAAGGGCAGGTATTTCACTCCTCATAGAATTCCATTCCTTTTCATAGAAATAGCTAATGCATAGATTTATAAAGTATATATAGAGAAGCAAACAATCTCAATTCTGAAACTTCTAAAATTTTGCAAGAATTAGTCAGAATTTAAATAGTTCATTAATATATTGCACTGAATAGTCAGTTATACAGTGCCAACACCCAAATACACTCTGCATGTTTAGTTGCTACCATAATCCTATATACTTAGAATATAATAAGTTAAATGCAATGTGAATCATGTTTTAAGACTTTTTTTACATTTTATTTTTTCTGAAGATTATTAGACTATGTTTTCTTCAAAAAATTAGCAACAGCAAATCTTAGACAATGATTAATAGTTATCACTGTTTACATGCATAAATCCAAAGTCATTATTCTGTACTCTCATCCTGCATAGTATTTATATAAGTAATGCCTCTTCAGAAGTTATTTTTGGACCCTAATTATTGCAATTTCTCTCAGGAAAAGTTCATCTGCCAATGTAGTTGTTCAAACTGACTTTCAAAACAGAGGTTGTCATACATGCAAAATCTTTCCATATTTAATTTGGAGTTCTTAAGTCTATACTTTTGTTGTTTGAAGGAAAAAAATTATTTCTACAGTCATCTTCTATTTTCCAAGGAAATGTCTGCCTCTATGTTTCAAGACTCTTTTTTTTTCTACTATAAAAACCAGTTCTACTTCTGTTTCACAATGCCACCTGTCAAAAATGCATGATTTTTTAAATCATTTTTAGATTCAACAGAACTTGTTGAGAATGATTTTTTTTTACATTTCTCAATATAATTTTTAATTACATTTAATAACATTTCAATATCAATTCTACAATTTTTCAGTAAAGAGAGTGAAAAATTATTATAGAAAACAGAATATTTTGAACCATTAACAAAAGTTTTTAAGGCATTTGTTATCCTTCCTTTATTAATATTTTCTAACCTTCCTCAATTTTATCATTTTAGACCTGAGTGTGCTGATTTTAAATGTAAAACGGCAGGAGAAATAAATTCAACAAAAAAGAGATTGCAAGTCAGAGCTACAATTTAATAACAATATTACAATAAAAGCAATGGTACAAAGAGAAAATTATTTTAACCCACAAAACCCAGAAGCATGACCCAGCACCCTGCGGTACAAACCCCACGTGGCTCACCTAAGTCCGAAGTAAAAGGAAGTGAGAAACCTCTTGGTGCAGATGATGGTCCTAGTCTGGTCGAGCGTGGTGGTCACAGGCCGGTTGAAAGTGATGGTCTTCTCCTAGAGAGGTTAAGCTCCTCCTCTGGATCCGACGAGTGGTTCCCCGAAGTCTTCAAACCCCCAGATTATATACCCTCAGGTCCAAGTGGAAGCATCCAGTACCTCCCCCAGGGCGGGGAGTTACACAATGGGTCATCTGACTCTGTGATTCATGGGGTGTTTTGGAATCATTGATGGCCCATTAGCAGGCATGACACCTCAGGCTGGGTGTTGAGGTGCTAACAACTTCCTGGAGGGCAGTTATCACAGGTTTTATCTCACAGACTTCTTTCACACCCAGCTCACAACCTGAGGAGTCGGGTGTGCCCTGGGCTGCTGCAAATGGTCCATTGTTCTTGGGAAATGAATAGAGGGGGTAGAATACATAGCTTTGGTCTCCCCCACAAAGTGATAAACTGGTCCTACCTGCTGAACTAGGACACTGAGGTTCTTAGATAATAAAATGTTTTCAAAATACTCCAACTTCTGTGTTCTGTCTGGAAGTCCACATATGCCTTTTCAGCTTTATTTTTGAATAAGATTCCTTGAAATTGCTTAGATTTGAAAATACTTGTTCTGCCTCCTCATTTAACTGAGCCTACTTACATGCTGAAGATGACTCACAGAAAGCAATATATTTTAGTATCTAGAATAAATCTTAGTTATTGACTTATAGACTGAAGAAATCCTTACATGTTCCTTCAGATTTTGAAAATAAATTCGGCTAAAATCCTGTTATATCCAAGGTAGCAAACAAAACAAAAGCCTTCCAACCCAAATAAAACCTAGACAGACATACTAATCTGAAAAGATTGATGGGGGAGGAATCTTTCATGAGTCTGGAGTCTGGAGAGATATTGGTCTAAATGTCTGTAATGTAGACATATACTATTTAAGGTCAATATCTAGTCTTTAGTTAGAGTAAGAAGGGAACAAACAACTATTTTTAGGCACATTTCATCTTTTCTTTTAAAGTAGACTTTAAAATAAGGTCAGATGACTCATGGGCTAAAGTGTCTATTCCTGTTGACCAAAAGAAAAGTCTTTTTCAGAACATTCATTTGACATCTCCACTTATAATTGCCCTGTGAGGACACAGATTTTGACTGTGTTTATTGTCCAAGTTATTATTAGTAATAAAAAATATTTATGTAATTTAATTTTACATGATATTGAAGTGCTTGTCTTGTTCAGTTGCTTTGCACTGATTGCATGATGAACTCCTTCTACTTATAAATGAACATGTATATTTATTAAGCTTATGTCCTGGTTCGAACCAGGACAGAGTTACTTTTTTTTGTCTCTAGCCAGAAGGGAGCATAGTTAGGACCTGGAAATTGTTCTATACCACTTCATGTCATTTCTGGGGTCAGGGAAAATGAAGTCTTTACCTGGGAGAAGGGGTTCTGCTCGAATAAGTGTAGCAGAGGAAGCAGTCAGGGTAACCCTAGTTCTGAGCATTTTGCATATGAATTACTTGCCTCTCCATTTCATATACTTCTGTTATTAATATCATAGCTGTTACTGTTCAGGTTTTTTACCTCATTGCTTATTCTTATCTCAAGCCATGATCTTTACCTTTTATACCTCCAGTTCTTCTCTCCATCCTGCCACAGGTGGCAGGGGTAAGGGGGGAAGGAACAAGCAAAGAGCAGTATTGCTTGGAGTCTCAGTGGGAGCAGTAAATTGGGGAGTACCATTCCTAATCCATAACAATTTATTTAAGTGTAGAACACAGACCAAATGATTTTGTATATTAGAAAAATGTACTGAAATAAAATGAAATATCTGATATGCATAGTAATGTTTTTCTTTAAAATGGCTGTTAAAATGTTCCAATTTTAAGAACCCAATTTTGAGAAGAAATGGAAAAAAAAAAGGTAAAAGCTCAGCTTTTTAGGCATTAGATGAGCTCTCAGGAAAATCAACAGCTGGCTTGCACATGCTACAGTAGCTCTGCTTTTTATAGGACATCAAATCATACCGTATGCCCTATTAGAGAAGTATGTGGAAGAGATGCTAAAATACTGTGAGATGTCTCTTTGTAAAGACATAAATACATAACTGACTTTTCTCCCATTTGGCAAATTTGAGACAAATTTATTAGATAACAGGTATTTATATCTTTATTACCAGTTTTAATGTTTTATATAGAGCATCTGTATTAGTATCTTAATCTTTTTCCATGGCCATTGCAAACAAAAAAGCTGAACAATTATGCACTGTGATCATATACCTTATCACAATATACCATATCATAATGTACCTTATCACAGATGTAGCAGACAAAATATAATCTGAAACCACTAACGATGAAGACTGAGACTTTGATGTAACCTTTCTATCTTGTGTTTTATTTAGCTAGCTATAATGAAATAAAATATTTTCTATACTATTCAAGGTTGTGAAACTAATGAGCAGCCTGTAACAAGAAAAGTTAGTTGGGAAAATTTTAAATGTGAACCAAAGTATATGAACAATTGAAAAAAATAAAATTAGAGTTTTGAAATATGTGTAGATAAATCACTATGAAAGTTAACAACTGGTTTTTTCTCATTTGATTGGAATATATATTAAAAAAAAAGAATTCATAGTTCTTAGTATTAGTTAATATATAGATACTTTTTGGTCCCTGAATGTGAAGCTAACAATATATTTTTCAAAAGTATTCAAAGACAAAATAAAACTTTCGTGGTCATTAATCTTTTCTTACTTGTTTACCTTAAAAAGAAATACATAATGGCAAAATTCAAGGACTTAAAACCAAATGCAAATCCCCTCCCAAATTTATTCATAAGAATATCTCAAATAAAGTTCTATTATCAACTAAGTCATTGATCTATATCTAAATTGGATGATGTAATACACCTGGGCAAATGTATCTGATAGTCAAAATCAAAAAAGCACTAAAACACTATAAAGTCTTTAATTAAAACATCATTTATTAGTGCTAACACGAGTTAACAAACAAACAAAAAAGTCTAGGCAATTTTATATCTCTTCCATAAACTCTATGTTGTGCTGAATTGGAAGGACCTCCAACTTGGGGAAAGCACATGGCATAGATCATGTCCATGGAGAGGTTCCCTGGCTTTTTGGCATTCACCGTTTTGATAGCATGTTTTTAGAAGAAAACTCATTTTATCATTTCTACTGTAAGATGTTCACAAGAGAACATGCCGCTTCACCTTACAGAAAGAAAAGGAAATGCAGGTGGTGTAACATCATTGCCAAGCAGGAGCTGCCTACAAGTCCAGCTGTCAAAATTAGCTGTTTAAGCTTACCCAGTGGCCAAGAAGCATGTTTGGAACAACACAGGCCTGAAGGCAAAGTGCATTGCACAGGCCTGCACGTACTCACTGGAGTGCAGGGTGGATCACTAATTCCCTCATGTGCAGGGTGGATCACTAATTCCCTCATGTGCAGCAGCCATTCAGTTAGAATCACTACTGACCATTTTTGCCTTTATAAATGTATGGAAGTCTTTATAAGAAAACTAAGGAAGAAACACAACACTTTCAGAACTACACATACAGAAAAAATTGGTTCATTTCCTGAATATTAATTTCCTTGAAATTAAAGGGGGAGAGGGGGGATGGGGGGGGAGGGGGGGGGGGGAGAGTAGAGGGGATGGGGGGGTGGGTGTTGTTTTTTCTTTGTTTGATTTTTCCTTTTTTTCTCTGAAGGGTGTTTTGGAAAATCATCTGTGGAAAATGTATTAGAAGGACAACAAAAGGGGAAAATATTTTTCCAGAAACAGTTAAAGTGATACCATTTTCATTTTTACTTTTCTATGTTACTTTCTGAATCTGTGGAAGAGAACCCTGCTCTCCAGGAAAAACAAACCACAGGAAGTAACAAATTCCTCTACAGGATGAAAGGAGAATTGTTTCCAAATACTCCCTGTGAATTTGTTTTCATGTAGCCTGAAAAATCAAAGTTAGCATAGATTAACAATATTCATAGATTTCCATTGGCTCTCCCTTATATGATTTGTTTGGTCCCAGTCTCACTACCTTAGGTTTGCAACAACCTTTAAGTTAAGCTAAGCAATTATTGCCAGCTTTTTTAATAGTATTTAATAAACTGTTGATTGCAATATATTTCAGAACAGAGTCTTGCTTCACTTGTATTACTCTAGCTTTTATGCCAACATATTTCTCTGAAGTCAGTGTAGTACCTTGGGCAGGAATCATTGCTTCATTATTCAGCCTAAAAAAAGACAAGAAAAAGACTCTTCATTTTGCATTCTTCTGGTAGACAACCTTTTTTTTTTTTTTTCAACATAACTGTGTGTTTTCTTCATGCAGTCACTGATGTGGCCAGCTTTCTTTAAAAGTTCATTCAACTCTTTTTTCAAAAAAAAAAAAAAGTGAAATACAACATGTTTCCATCTGGAAATACCTAACTTGTGGTAGTAAACATTGTAACACAGATGTTACAGCTCAGAGCCAATAATACTATGTATCTATCTACATTAATCTTTGCAAACATTTTATCTCAGCTTCTGTGCAACCTGAAAGATGTTAAACTTCACTTGCTTTTATAGTATAGAAAGAAACAGTGACTATAAAACATGCCACTATTTTAAACATCAAACTGAATTCCTGTGTAGTAAATTCTAGAAGAGAAAAGTGATTACTCTACAAATAAATCTTCCCAGGAATAACTTTCATGGCTAGGCTACGCGAATGAAGATTTGGGAACGGCACTACCCATGCTTGCTGCAAGCGTGCTGGTGGCTAAAAAGGCCGATATGGGATAGGCAGGTCTAATCACAAAAGGTACAGCAGAACGTCTCCTTAGATGATATTTGTGAGGAACGATTCTTTCTGCGTTGTCTTTTTTCCTCAAGACTGACTTTGTGTGCGTTCTCAAAGGAAGCAGCAGCGTCGTGAATGGTGTGTCTCCATGAATCCCGATTGGAGGCCAGAGTGGACCATTGGTGGCAGTCAATATGGCCAAGGCTGAGGTGTTGTTTCAGGGAGTCCTTCCTTGTATCTCTTCTTCGAGGCTCCTCTCTTGTGGGAGCCGGTGGCAAGTTCACCATAGAGCACAATCTTCGGAAGGCGGTGATCCTCCATCTTGGAGATGTGCCCTGCCCAGCGCAACTGTGTTCTCATCAGCATGGCCTGCCTGTTCAAGAACGGACACATTGGTCACGTAATCAGACCAGTGAATGTTTAAGATTGAATGGAAACAGCGCTGATGAAAGCATTCAAGAAGCTGCAGGTGGTGACAACAGATGACCCATGATTCAGACCCATATAAAAGAGTAGACAGTACAATGGCTCTGTAGACACTAATCTTTGTACTTTTCTTCAGGTGTTTATTGGACCAGACTCTTTTATGGAGTTTTCCAAAGGCTCTGTATGCCTTTGCTAGCCTGTTGTCTATCTCTTTCTCGATCTTACTCTCTGAGGAAATTATGCTTCCCAGATAGGTGAACTACTGGACTGGCTTAAGCTCTGAATTGCCTATGGTGATGTGGGGATGATGGAAGACTTCTTGAGGTGCAGGCTGGTAGAGAACTTCCGTCTTCTTCAAACTGACTTCCAGCCCAAAAAGCTCAGCAGCCTCTGCAAAGCAGGATGTTAAGCGCTGCAGAGCTGCTTCTGTGTGAGCAACGAGGGCGGCATCATCAGCAAAAAGCAGCTCACGGACAAGGTGATTTAGGGTCTTGGTGTGGGCCTTCAGTCACCTTAGGTTGAATAGGCTTTCATTGGTACAATATCAGATGTAGATGCTGTTTTCTTCATCGAGGTCTGCCGTGGCTCTTTGGAGCATCATGCTGAAGAAGATTGTGAATAGAGTTGGTGCAAGAACGCAACCTTATTTCACACTGTTGGTTATTGGAAAGGGCTCAGAGAGTGCATGGCCATATCTGACTTGTCCACGCTGATCCTCATGTAGCAGGATGATCATTTTGAGGAACTTGGGGGGATATCCTAAACTTTCCAAGATCTGCCACAGGCCTTTTCTGCTCACAGTGCCGAAAGCTTTGGTGAGGTCAATGAAGGTTACATAGAGACCTTTGTTCTGTTCCCTACACTTCTCTTGCAGTGTGGTGCTCCTATTGGCTTTGAAACCACACTGGCTTCCAGGTAGAAGTTCTTCTGCAATAGCAGGTACTAATCCATTCAAAAGTATTCTTGCAAGGAGTTTACGAGTAATGGAGAGCAAAGTAATACCTCGGTAATTTGAGCAGTCTGATTTTTCTCCTTTCTTCTTGTACAGGGTGATGATGACTGCATCACAGAGATCTGGTGGTAGTTCCCCTTGTTCCCAGCAATGCACAACAAGCTCATGAAATTTGTCATGGAGTGCTTGACCTCCATGCTTCCAGATTTCAGGTGGAATTCCATCAACCCCAGCTACCTTGCCAGTTTTCACCTGCTGTATGGCCTTAAGTGTCTCTCCCATAGTAGGGGCTGCATCCAATTCATTTTTCACTGGTTGTTGTGTAATGTGCCGAATTGCTGAGCCTTGGACTAAATGGTTGGCACTGAAGAGAGTCTGAAAATTCTCAAAACCATTGGTTCAGGATGGAGGTTTTATCTGTGAGAAGCATTTGACCATCTGCACTGAGTAGAGGGCTTTGAAACTGGTGTGTGGGTCCGTACACTGCTTTCAGGGCCTCATAGAATCCTCTTTGGTCACCCAAGTCTGTGCATAGTTGAGTCTTTTCTGCTATGTTGAGCCACCATTTGTTCTGGATGTCTCGAAGTTTCTGTTGGAGCTTACTGCATGCAAGACAAAAGGTGGCTTTTCTTACATGGCAAGATGGCTGAGCAAGGTGTGCTTGGTGAGCAGTTCTCTTGATTGATCCAGTTCTCCTGGATCTCTTGATTGTTTTCATCAAACGAGTCTTTGTTTTTCTTGGAGGAGTACCCTAAGGACTCTTCAGAGGACTGCAGGATGCAATTTTTAATATGTTGCCAAAGTGCTTCAGGAGAGGAATCTATGGGATTATCTTTAAGTCTAGCTTGAAGTTTTACTTGGAAGCTGTCTCTCACCGTGGCTGTTTGAAGATTGTTAACTTGGAGCCTCCTCCTTGGAATGCCGCCTCTCTTAGGTTTGGGCTTGAAGTGGACGTTAAGTTCGCAGTGCACGAGGTGATGGTCTGTTTGATAATTCTGCACTAGGCATCACTCGGGTATGACGGACATTGCTGACATTTCTCTTTTGCACTAAGATATTGTCAATGAGGTGCCAGTGCTTGGATCGAGGATGCATCCAGGTTGTCTTCAGGCTGTCTTTCTGTTGAAAGACAGTGTTGGTGATGGTGAGCTGCCATTCTGCGCAAAACTCTAGCAGGAGGCATCCGTTGTCGTTGCAGTTTCCAACGCCATGCTTGCCCAGGACTCCTTTCCAGGCTTCAGAGTTCTTACCTACTCTGCCACCTAAGTCACCAAGGATTATGATTTATCATATGCAGGAACATTTTGGATGAGGTGGCACAGGTTGGTGTAAAATTTGTCTTTTTCCTGTGGGTCAGCTTGGAGAGTTGGGCATATACACTAAAAAGAACAACACGTTGCTTGTTGTGTAGTGGGAGGCATAAGGACGTAATGTGATCGGAATGACCTGTCGGCAAATTTTCAAGTTTGCAGGCAATGGAGTTTTTAATTATGAAGCCAACTCCCAAAAAGTGTCTTTCAGTTTTGGGTTTGCCTGACCAGTCAAGTGTGTAGCCAGCACCATATTCTTTAATGCTGCCTTCCTCGTGAAGACAAACTTCACTGAAAGCAGCAATGTCAATGCTGAGTTATGACAGTTCGTGGGCAATTACAGCAGAACGATGCTCAGGATGTCCACTGTCCCCAATATCAAGCATGGTTCTGATGTTCCAACATGTGAATGTCAGTTTGAACACACCTTTGCAGGCAGGTGTATGCCTTTGAAATCTCTTTGTCTTTGTTTGACCACATGGAAGATGCCTGTTGACCGCCGTTATCCAACTGGGTGTGGAGATGAGCTTTGTTTAGGCCACCTTTGCTAGGCCCCTCTCTGTGAAGAGCAAGCAGTGCTGTTGTTAGAAAAGGCTGCTTGGTCATTCAGGATGCTGCCTCATGAGGCTGTCATCTCCAGGGTCAAGTCTTGAATGACCAATACCCTGAACTGCCTGCATGCAGAGTTGGGTCTGCGACTTCCAACTGCTTCCTATCACCTGCCATTTTCTCCCTCACCTGTCGCTACAGGGCTTTGCAATTTGGGTGAGCCCTTCAAGCCTGCGCAATGGATTTTTTAGGTGAGGCACAGCGTGCACAGAACTGGCCCCACCCTTTACTCCTAAGGTTCATCTGCCATGGCCTAGTGAGCTTGGACGGTGACAGCAAATACCTCAGGACATAGGTTTGGTTAGAGTATCCTTCTCTTAGACGGATGGCCTTACAGGGCTAGGCGAGCTCCATCTGCCCAGGTTTGGGGTTGAGTTGTCCTTCTCCCAGGATGGTTGCCAGATGGCTAGCAAGCCCATCCTGCCCATTGACACACTTTGTCTGATCCTTCAGCTGAGACCTGTCTGGCATGGGAGACCCTAGTGGAGGCACAACTACCGCCAGCATAGCTCTCAGCCTCATGAGGGCACACAAGCTTCTCCCCCATGATAAGGTGGTGTCCCCGGAGAAGCCAGGAATAACTTTAAAATATATATAAATACATGCAATATCGTGCTCCACAGATTCAAGGTGTGGGTGTGTAAACATTTCCATTAGATGTTATCTCATCAAACAAAGGATGATTATTATATCATATTTTGAGGACAAAAGATGAAACTTAGGGCTAAAGAATACATTGACTATGACTTGGATTCTTATTTCCAAGACTGACCTGCAGTGTTCTTCATAGTGAGTCTTTTATAGCAGCATACTAGCATTGCTACTGGTGAAAAAGTCTAATATCTCATTGAAATGCAAAAGACTAAACTTAGCATAAGAGAATTTAGATCTCCAGATTCCCTCCATGATATTGAATATTAGTGAAACACAGCTGCTTAAAAGTATGTCTAGTGGCTGTGTATCTGAAGCACTCTCACAAGGCTGATGAGTCAGATACAGATCTTACAGGAGACTTTCTGGATCAGTAGCTAACAACCAGGTGCCTTGCTCTAAAAAGTCTGAAGTGGCCTGAGATAAGGTGCCTTGCTCTAAAAAGTCTGAAGTGGCTTGAGATCCTTATCATGAGACCAATGAACTGTGGTTTTGGTTTTGTTTTTCTTTTAGTATCTTAGCAGTGTAAATTCCTAACCAACAGCTATCACATCTAGACACATTAATGTAGGAGTATATAATCTGGAATTGAATTTCACCATTGATTTCTGTAATCTTACTCTATTTTTCCCCATCCTTGTATTTTCAGAAGTATTTTGTATTATTCATTTGCTTGTATCCAAAGTAGCTCCCAGAGGATGTTCCAATTAACTTGTCTAACGTCATTGACCCTGTGTTATGATCCAGTTATTACAATTATTAGAAAGGTGTCTCTGCCTGACTTTAGTGCAAATGAGACCATATGCCAAAGTCAATAGCATGGACTTTTGTTTAACAGTAAATCTGAGGTAGAGAGAGACAGAAGAAATAAGAAAAGCTAGGGGGAAGGATGGGCTGGGACAAAGAGAATGACAGAGAGATAAATTAAGCAGGAAAAATACCACCACTCTGTGGATTCTGACAGCATCCCATTGGTCTTCTTATTGTGGTCTTCTCAATGGTGAGAATTTTGGTCTTGTTGAAGTGATGGTTCAGTCTGGATCCATTGAGGGAAGCCTAGGGTAGAAAGGGAAGACCAAAAAACACAGAGCCCATTGGGATTCATATTAGGCTTAGGCTAGGTGAAAATGCCCCAGTACCTGCCCTAGGGTGGGGACTTTTACACTAGATGATGTCATACTGGATCACAAGATATTTGAGAAGTCTTTGACACCTTTTAGAGTGTTACAACTGCCTGTTACACTAGCACAGTTGAGTTAATTACAACCCATTATGGCCTATTAGCAAAGCTGAATACCTTGAAGCTTCATATGAATTTTCTGGTGCTTCCCCAGAGAGGAGATATTAGAACTGAGTCATTTGCATAAGAACAAAGAAACACTACCCCACCTCACAGGATTTGTCTCTTCCCTTATCTTCTTCCCACACTGAGATGGCATTTAGAAACAGTAATCACACCCACCAAGAAAATCACATCTAGAAAGTAGTACTAGTTCTTCTGTAACATAAGCAGAACTACTGACTGAAGAAACAACAGGTTACTTTCATGCAAAAAAGCTTTTCAAAAAGTTTCATCTAAATGCTTGAATAAAATACCTTTCCCTGAGATATGCAGACCCTAATCTGTCATGATCAAGCATTTCTTTGAGATTTTTAGTGAAGTTTAATAAGCTTTCATCATTTTGATGCTACAAGTATTTCACGGACATGAGGAAAAATAACATAGTTTAAAATGTGTCAAGACTGAATATTCAGTCCTCATTTGTTTCATTGAGATGGTAAGCAATATAATCAAATATTCTGTTCTTTGCTGGCACTTGAACACTCTTTTTATCTGGAAGTGTACCTGTGATTTAAAGTTAACCATAAACAATATTCATCCCTTTCTTCTCTAAGTGCCAAGTTATTAGTTAAAAGCCTGCTGCCATATGGTGAAGCACTTCTGATTGAGTAAGAAGGGGGTGGGGGGAGGGAAGGGGAGGGGATAGGGAAAGAAGCAATTAAAGTAATCTTCTAAAGAAAAACCTTTCTGAAGGGTTTATGTGATGTTCAATAAAAAATACTGACATCAGACTTTGGTATTTAAATAAAAAAATAAAAAAGACATTGTGTATGGGAAAAAAACATTAATTAGCAAGCAAAATCAAAGAATAATTATATGCTTTTCATGATGTCCCAGTCTCACTGTTTGCAATATACCGACAAAGATTTTCCCCCAGAAACTGAATTCCACAAACTTTGTATTTAAATAAGGTAAAACAGCTGTCAGGACTAGTCTGCCCAACTTGATCAAAATGTTATGGTAACATTCAAATTTCAAATTAATCCCTACTCAGGTGTCATGGCTTAAATTGATGACTGCAGTTGTGTTCTGAAAGAATTAATATTTGGAACTTATTTTGATTGGACTTGCAAATGTATTGATTCATTAGCTCACTTGTATCTGTACAGAGATTATTCATTAGAACTACCTCTTTAGTCTAAATCACGTCAAAAATCCAGAACTGAACTGCACAGTGAACTGTGAATGGCCTC
Organism: Pithys albifrons albifrons; assembly: GCF_047495875.1. Taxonomy (NCBI): domain Eukaryota; kingdom Metazoa; phylum Chordata; class Aves; order Passeriformes; family Thamnophilidae; genus Pithys; species Pithys albifrons. Next base: position 37,811,110 of record NC_092458.1, on the reverse strand, counting down.
AAGTTACACACTCAAGCTACCAACTTCAATACAAGGCAACTGTCCATCCTATAGTGACAGTAACATATGCTACAGTGCTCCTCAGTTTGAAAATACCTAGCTGCGGATTTCAAAATGAATAGTTGAACAATTACACACTTGTTCAATAGGTGCGATGTTGTCATCTGGTGAACTGGACAAACAGGTAATATAGTTTGGCCTACCAAATATCAGGAGGAAGTGAGTGAGTTTTTTGTCTTGTCAAGAGCAAAACTCAACACTACTCTATTTGGAGGAAAGTACACTATTTCTATGATTTGATTAAGTTGAGAGTTACTACTGAGCTAGTTTCTTATGTTCCAGGTAATCATTGAAATCTTAGAAATCATAGATAAGAAAGAGACCCTGAAAGATCACCTATTTAGACCCTACCACCCTGGGCAGGCATGTTACTCACTAGAGCAGGTTGTGGTCCTCCTTGCATGACAGCACAATCCACTGTGCATAGCAGCTATTCTACTCAGTGTAATGTCATCATCACTTTTGCTGAGGGCTCAGTGTCCCATCATCCAGATCATTAGTGGAGATGTTGAACAGGACTGTACCCGGTATAGACCTCTGGGGTACAGTGCTAATTACTGTCCTTCACCTACACCTTATGTTGTTGATCAACACCCTCTGGGCCCAGCCATTCAACCACTTTTCAGTCTGCGTCACTGTCTGCTCATCCAGCCCCTATATCAAAGCCTGTCTATGAGAATCTTACGACAGACAGTGTCAAAGGCCTTACTGAAGTCTGGGTAGACATAGTTCATTACTCTCTGATTTATCAGGACAGCCTTTTCATTATATAACTTCATCCAGTTAGTCAAGCCTGATTTCATCTTGGTGAATTACATGTGTCTTGGATTGAGCTGGCAAAACACCAACTGTCCAAGACAGAGTGAAAAGGGAAGAAGAGGGAGAGGTGAAAAAACCCCTTCAAACTAGGTTTATGCTTAAACTAGCTACATATATTTATACAGAAAAGAGAAAATTAAGAGAAAACTACAATATAACACACACTTACACAAGTTATATAAAACAAGAAATAACCTCCCACTCCCCAGTTAATATAAAGTCTATTACTCTAGATCTATAAGTACTTTAGAAGACCCCTAGCAAGAAACAGAAAGAGTAACAACAAAGTATTTCTACTTCCCTGAACTCAAACAAAATGCAAGTAGCAGCAGCAGAAGGAGCAGCAGGGCCTGGTATTGCAAAACAACTCTAGCAGGTCCTGTCTGTACTTCAGGCATGGTGGAACTGACCAAGCCACTCCCACACACTGGATTTTACCCCTTTGGAGATGATGTAATATGGTATAGAATGCAATATTATTGCCTAGAAGAAGTCAGCTGTTAGCTAGCCCAGCTCAGCTCAAGTCAGCTGACAATCCCAGGCCTGGTCTGCACCTTAAAGCCTAAATTTAGGCCTACTTTGCTAACCCATAACAACATGCTAACTATCCCTGATGATTTCCTGGTATTGAAATGCCTGAAAGTGGTTTCCAGGATTAGCTTCTTCGTCAGCTTCCTAGAGAAAGGAAACTAACTGATCTGTCTTTCTCCATTTCTTCTTTCTTCCCTTAAAGATAGGAGTGAAATTTCCTTTCCTCCAGTCTTCAGGCACTTTCCCAGTCACCATGATTATTCAAAGGTGATTGAAGGTGTTTTTGCAATGACATTAGCCATCTTCCTCAGCACTTGAGTGCTTTTTATAAAGATCTATGAATTTATATATAACCAGTTTATTTAGGTTAAAGAATATTCCATTTTAAATGTGAATACATTCTAATTTTTCAGTCTCTGTGCTGAGAAGAATTCTGAAAGGATTGACACAGAACTAATAACAAAATTTTATTAAACCTTAATTGTTCTTTCTCTCAGGGACGAGAATAAAGAAATCATCTCTTAAAAAAGGATCAACTTCCTAGACAACCTGTAAAATAACCCATGACTTTTCCAGTCATAGCTAATTATCTTTCCTTGCCTAATGAGAGTATTCATAAGTTATAAAAATTATATCTAAATTGTAAAAATAATATTATCCAAATTCTAATATTAGAAAGGGGAGCAAACAGGGAGGTTTAAAAATTTGTCTTCAGATCAAGAAGCTTCTTTGAAATTTCTGTGGCTCTATGCACTACGAGAAAATTAGAAAATTCAGAAGAGAATGATGAAAGAAATATCTCGTATTCTTTCTGATCTGAATGAAATGAAGGCAATACAGCGTTGAAAGAGGAAACTATTTATCAGTTGTGAATGTGTCAGCTATTCTCTCCTGGATTTCTATACAATCAGTGGAAAGAAACAAACATTTTAAGGGCATAAGTGTTCTAACTTACTTTTAGATATATCCCTCAAGATAAATCATGATCTTGGAGCACCTTTTTCTCCCAATTAGTTATAAAAAATCCAAGGATGACTAGCCTAGATGTGAAGACATTTTTCTCATATTTTTAATGTTAGCTAATGAATCCCATCTGTTTTTTACTTTCCAGTGAGAAAACTCCTCAGCTGAGATGAAGACAGCTTAATAGATAAAGCAAAAGCCTTACATACAAGCAAAGCAAAAGAAAGAATTCATTCATCGCTTCCCATGTGCAGGCAGGTGTTCAGACACCTTCAAGAATGCATGTGAAAAAGAAGACTCTGGTGGGACCTCATTGCAGCCTTCCACTTCTTAACAGGGACTTATAAAAAGAGGGAGTGACTTTTTATATGGGCGGATAATAACAGAACAAGGGGGAACAGATTTAAATTAAAAGAAAGTAGATTTAAATTAGAGGTTAGAAGGAATTCTTTACAGTGAGGGTGGTGAAGCACTGGAACAGGTTACCTGGAGGAGTCGTGAATGCCCCATCCCTGGAAGTTTTCAAGGCCGAGCTGGATGCGGCTCTGAGTAACCTGATCTAGTGTGTGGCATCCCTACTTTTTGACAAATGGGTTGGAACTAGATGACTTCTGAGAATTGTTCAATTGATTTTTTGTTAAGCCTACTGTGGTGTGATAGCCCTGACAACCTCTTAATGAGTTGAGGGAAATGTCTCAGGCCCCTGGAGGGGTTTTCCCAGGAATCATTGTCAGAGGACAGAGAAACCCCAGTGGCTTCCTGAAACTGCTAAAGCCAGACTGATAAGATTAACAAAAGGTGGAGTGTTGTGGAGATGACATGGCCTTCCTTTGCCACATCATCAGGGAACACAGGGAGCCAACCCTCAGGCTTATGTCAACAGCCTATCACCCCAAAACCAATTATTGACTAAATTCACTCAAACCATCTAAGAAAAAGAGGTATAAAAAAGAGACTGGGCATAAGCAAAAGTCAGGGGAGAAATGCCATCATCTCTGTGGGGGTAGCTGAGAGGAGCTGCCCTATCTCCTCACACATCTTCAGACAATGTAGGGGTGAGAAACTATGTACCATCTATGCTTTATACTTTATATCTGGTACTTAAATTCTTTAAATGCCTATTACTTCATACTTGCTATCTTATGGTTTATACTATGCTTATTACTTTATAACTTAAAAGGTACTGCTGCTGTGAGTGAACCCAAAAACAGGACTCCAAGCCAAGTTAATGTGTGATAAGATAAAAAGTAAAGGTCCTTTTAATATCAGGCCTAAGGCTCACAGGAATACATGATGACATGCACGTGCTCCCCAGTTCTAGTTTCCATGGCTTTTATAATATGATCCTTCCAATCATTACTTTACACATTTCTCAGTCCAGCCCCGGTCCTGCCCCTGGTCCCACCCCCAGGAATTGGGTCTGGGGGGTCGATGAGACCCTCTGTCTTCATCAGCTCCTCTTCCTTGGGGTTTTGGAGTTCTTCCAGTTCTGACTTCTGGGACACTCTGACCTGTGTCTATGTTTCGTTCTGTAGGCCTTTCTGATAGTCCCCAGCATTCTACCTTGAAGAGAGTCTAAACAAGATTAAATAACTAAAGGAATTTGAGCTCCCCATTCTGGGACAGAGGTAGTGATAGAAAGACATTAAACTTAAGACAGAAATATCAACCCACTAAAAATCTACAGCTACTGTGTTCCTAAAATCTACAAAATGTGAAAATCAAAAATCAAAAACCCCTTTGACATCAGTACCTTAACCCTTATACTATGCTTTCACTTTTATACCAATTCCACTGGGCTATATCTTTACTCTATAGGCACTTTATTTACTTGTAACATACTAGGTTTATATCTTACTTTATAGTGGTGGTTGTATTCCTTTAAGGTGTGTAGTTATTTTTTAACATGTGTGTTAATGGGAAACAGCTATATTCTTTCCTTTTGCTTTGTATTACAGAGAAGGTAATGTGCAGTTTATTTTGTTGCTCTGTGTTACTGAGGGGATTTAGATTTGTGTTTTAGGTTGCTGTGTTCCCTGTTAGTAGTTTTCTGTTGTTAGTTAAGTCTGTCGTGGAAGGAGTACTGCTTGAGTTCTGTATTGAAACTTAAGTTTGATGTGCTTGTCTGTAGAGTGTGTTTTGTACTAGTTTCTTTTGGGGTTTTCTTTGTCATTAATTAAATACAATCATGTACCTGAATATTACCACCGATAATGGGAAGCCCACAATAACTGTCACATAACTGTATTAATAAAAGTTATTTCAGGAGCTGCTATAGAGAAAGTTCCTTATTACTATTAAGTGTCATCGCATAGGAGAGTGTCAAAGACCTTTCCAGACAGTGTGCTGTCCTGCATTGTCTCTTTAAGTGAGATGCAGACAGGCTGATCTGGGTTGTATAAAGCTTTGATGTTCTGGAGACACTTTTACCTAATATCTTCATATGAAAGTTCTCCCTGGCTAAAGTGTGGTCCCCACAGGAGTGTCAAAAATCCTTCATTCTATCCAGTGTCAGGCAGGCAGTTCTGGGTTGCATAAGGCTTCAATGTTCTGAGAATGCTTCCAGCTAATAACTTGATATTAATACAGGTGGGACAAGAAATTTTTGCATTTCTGCCCCTCTTTTTCACATGACACCTACTAATGGAAAACATTGAATAGGGAGAAAGATTTAAATACTATAATATCTTCTGGTTTAGTTCCATAAGTCATATCTGCAGGTAAGCATTGCTACTATCCTGAAATTCATTTTTCAAGACATTCTTTCAGAATCAGTGAAACTAGACTGTTGCTGACCCGTTGCATATTTTATTTTGATTTCATTCTTATTTTCAAAATGCTTAAGCTGTCCAATTAAAAACAAAATAAAACAAAGAACAAACTCTTCCTTTAAATTTCTTCATTCAATCAAAAAAATCAAGAACAGCACCACATTTGAGGGGAGGGGAGGGGAGGGGAGGAAGTTAAATAAAGTATGAATTTAGATTTAATTTAAATAAGAATCATTAATTTCAGAAATCTAATTTCAGGGTTCTGCAGCATGGAAATCTCAATCTTCCTCCAATACAAAGGGAAAGGTTTTTTTAAGATGACTTATCACTCTTGCTTTGAGATAGAATTAACTGGTTTTGATTTTTGTAAACATAAGAGAAATTAAAAAAAAAAAAGACTATAAACATGACCTTCAGACATAAAATCAACATAACTGCAAGTAACTCGGGAATTTTCACCACAAAGTTTAGTTTTTTCTCTCAAATTCATGCACTGGACTCTTAGTTATCTATCCTATTTATGCATCAGTTCATTCCCTGATTATGTTTTTTGCCATGTAAAATACCTTTTATCCATGGCAGTAACTACAAAAGCAAAAGCTCTATTCAATTTAGATAAAAGATATTCAGTGTCATGTGGCATTACATTACAAGTTGATGCTTTATCAGCAATTATATATGGATATAGGTGATTCATGTTCCCAAATACTTCAAGACTTTTTAACACTGATGTCTTACTTTTAGGTACCAATTTCAAACAAATTGCCCACAGTGCACTTAAATATTGCTGTATGTTAAGTATAGATTGTCTAAAATAAGGCTTTTTCTAAGTCTAGACCTAAAAGTCTTATAAATAGATTGGAAAATAAATAGGGGATATCAGAAGAGTTAAAATCAGATGTGCTAAGTCCCTGCATTTACTAGCATTTCCTTCTTTTTTTCTTGTGGTGTGTCTTTTTTTTTTCTTATCTTGATGATCTTATTCTGACCAATTCATTCTTTATAATGATGCACAAAGTGCATTTCTTTATTCTTGAATGAGGTTATTTCACTTAATAAAAATATATACAAAGTGTATGTACAACCAACTGATCCATTTAGATTTGTGATTAAACTTTTGCATTTGTATGTTATGCTTATACCTTTATTTTAGCTGAGTCATTAAGCATTTCCTTCAGGAAAGAACATGAAGATTAATTACCTTTACCTGAAATAACACAGTCAGTTTGATAAGTGCATGAGGAAAGGAAAATTGTCCTGTAACACAGAAGGCAAGAACGGAGAGCTTTTGTAATTTAAACTTCCCAATGTTCAGATATATAACAAACTGCCCTTAGGTAATCTTGTGGTTTGTTCTTGTATTTGTTTTGTTTCCTTGAATTCTCCTCTGCTTCAATGAAAAAAGAACAATGGACAGATTTTATCCTTAGGCTAGTAAATTTTCATGACTTTTCATCCTGCCTTACACAGTCTGCCAAGGAAAAATGCAGAAATTCCACATACTGCAATAAGCTATCCATTAGAACACTCAACCTGAGACTGCCTTAATTTTTTTTTTCAATTTTCTTTTTACAAGGAACAACTAGTCATTAAAAGTCATTAAAAGTCTATGCTTCTCCTTTTGTATGAAACACAAGGGGATTATGAGGGACTGCACAAACAAACCATACTTCCAAATAACAACAGTCAATCACCACACTATGTCTTCACCATCTTATTTTTTCTTCTGAATAGCTTTTAGCTTTCTTCCTCATAACTATCCTTACAGTTCTATATTGACTGAAGAGATATTTGGTTATCAGTAATAGTATGCTAACACTTTTCTTCTCTCAACTGGATCTATATATTTTAAGCAACCTGTCAGATAAAATCTATAAAAAAGAGCAAAGCTAATGGATAAAAATTACGATAAACAATAAAATAAGGATATATTAGTCACCCAATTACAGTTTCAGAATCTGAGTATTTCTGTCTCCATCACATTTAGATGATAAGAATATATAATTACATTCATCAACTATGATTATCAGAACATGAATTATAAATAGAATTTCATATTTTTTTTACTGGAAATTAAAATTGAATTTTGATCACACGATGATTCAGTAGTTCAAATAGCTATTAACTCCAAAGCAATTTTATAATAATATTTTTTGTATATATATATATATCACTTGAAAAGAAAATAAGTATCTTATCACAAAAATCTGTTAGATTTTCATAAATTTGACCATTAAACCTGGTGTGATAACAGTGGGTCATCAAAAGTTTTGAAAAGTAATTTTCAGAATATTGAAAACATTTTACTAAATTTTGTTATATGCTTTCTACCTAAGAACCATAAGATTGCTGACACAAGAGCACTTTGAAAATATCAGTTTTACTAAGAGTAGAAAACTATGAAGATGAAATCATTAGATCATACGGAAAGAACAACAGAAAAATAGGACCATACAGGCAATTTTTTTTTTTTAAATACTCTGTGAAATTGGTTTCTCAACTGCAAGGCAAAGAAGTTCTCATTCACAAATCATGCGTACTTCTTATATTCCACTACTAAATGAAAGTTACTGATTATGTTGTATTTTTACAAGTCAGGGTGTGATAGAAATATTTTCTGGTGGAATTTAAATCCTGACAGCTGGCTTTCTCCAGTTTGACAGTTTTTCTTGCAGGTGCAGAGATTTCTGAAAGTTTTATTTAGGAAATAGAACTTGAGAAAAAAATTCTGTGAAAGCTCTGAAATTACGCATTTGTTACTTATTATAAATATTAATAAAATATTCATATGTTCTGGAATGTTAAAAAAGAATTTACCATTTTAGCAGTGTTAAGTAGTATTTTCGCAATATTTCCTTTTTCTCCTAAAAGAATCCTCTGGAGAGAAGTTTGTGAGTTTAAAATACATTTATTTCCTTCACATTTGCAGTGAAATACGCTAAGCTGATATTGTAACTTCGCTTTCTTGAGGCAGTTTGTGATTTTGAATCTCTAGAACATATTTCCCCCTGCTCTTTTTTTTCAAGTAGTCAGCAGAACAGAGAATTGTGCTTAAAAGGATAGAGTGGGAAACAGGTTTGACTGCAGTATAACAGGTAAAGATTTGTTAGTGCTCCCTTGTCTCAGCTTGAGATAGTAAACTGCCAACCCCCCCAAGTACAGAGAGAAAAACCTCTCTCCTAACACCAAGGAAAGGGAGGAAAAGAGAGGGGAAAGGAAAAAAAAAACCACTTCACGTTTATACTAAAACTACATATATTTTTACAGAAAGGAAGAGACAATTGGAAGAGAGTACAAATATACACTCACACAAGTCTGGAACAACAAATTCCCCACTTCTTAACGAACACACAAATTCCACTGTCTTAACTACACATTACTTAACAAGAAACTTATTCCCCAGGGAGACAAACTCAAGCAGAAAGGAGAGACCCAAAATGACACATTTTACTTTCCTGAGATACCCTGTGAGCCAGTGGTGGGCCTGGCCCTCTCCATCCCCCCTGGGGCAGCATCGTGCGTCCTCCCAAGAGGAGGGCTGAGAAGCGACTGCCTTAACCACTCCCACACTGGTTCCTACTTCCCTGGAGATGATGTCATAATGTGGTATGGAATACAAAATTACTGGCTAGAAGAGGTCAGCTGTTAGCTCAGCCCAGCTCAAGTCAGCTGACAGCTTCGGCCTAGTCCGAACTTCAGAGCCCAAATTTAGGCCCACCTAGGTGAACCCATAACATCCCCATAAAATGAAAAATTGTAGACACATGGAGAAGTTCACACAGGCATGAAGAGCTCACATCTATTGCTAATTCCTTCATATTTTAAATGGTAATGGGTGTGGCATGCCATATATTAACAAGGATGAATAGAGACCACATACAAAATTGTGAGAGGAAAATGTGTCTATAAGAGATAATTTCCTTCATAATCTGAGGAGGTTTGAACTCATCTTGCTTGAACAAGAATTCCCACATCTAAGTAAAATGTTCATTATGATATTCTTTAATCTTTTTTCTAATATCTGTCTTCTGACAGAAGGAATCATCTTATGGAACTAAAACTTCTTTCTGTTGACTGCAGAGGGGTCCTAGGTGACTAGCTTTATAGTCAAATGAATGTGAGTCCCAAAGTCTGGAAAATTCTTGTTTGTTCTTATGAAAGTCCAGTAGTCTCCTGTATTGAGTGGTACTATGAAAATTGACAGTGTCTTGAAAATAAACTATTGGTAATTTTGCCTTTACTGTAAAACATATGGAAATCCTTCTTTCCATTTGACTGATTTAAAATTTGAGGCAAATGACGGGTAAAGATCCAGAGATAGGTAAGTTTAGAGTGTCAATGAAATAACCACCTTTACTTTATGGTTTCTGAAATCAGCCTTGATAAAACTAAAGATAGGAATTACAGCTATTCTCCCCATCTTTTCCTGACTGTTCTTGAGGAAATAATATGAGGAACTAGTGTTAAAAAATAAAAGTTGTAAATTATTACTAGAAAGTGAACATCAATTAACATCACTACTGGAAAAACTATTTGTCTGTGATGTTAAAGGTACGAGTGCATTTAAAAAAAAATTAAAATGGAAGATGAGCCAACAAGTAAATAAAATCAATTCCCCTGGCAAAAACACCTTAAACTTTCCATGAGATGAAGATATTCTTTCTTTTCACAAGAGTCAGTAGCTATCAAGGTTTAGGCAAAAGGTGTTTGATTGCTGCTTACTAGAGATTTGTGTATACCATATGTCAATCCCTATTATCATCTTTATTATGTTGGTTAAATTACATTTTTCTGTAATATCTTTGTAAGTTTTTGACTGAATGAGATCTTTATACGTCACACATACTCTTTGTACTACCTACCATCACATATCAAACACCTTTTACTGTAAATAATGTACTAAGCATTTTGCTTTGTTGCTATGGTAATATATTACAAAACTATTCAGTGACATGTTCACACACTAGTAAAAATGAATTTTCCTCAATATTTCTTAATGAGTTTTTCATAAAAAGTAATTTCAAAATACCATAAATATTTTCCAAGATGTCTCAGACGTAAACAAAGGAATTATGCAATCAATATTTATTCACAAAAAAAACCAACTTCAGTTTTGCAAAAGTTCAGTAGTATATGATGAGTGCATTTTATTTGACTGCTTAGTTAAAAAAATAATAAAGCATCTGAAACCATCTGAAAAGATATAAGATTTTGTGTTAATTCTACCGAACACACTAATTCCTAGATAGTAAATCTCATTTGAAACCTCTGTCTTTTATGGTCTAATCTAATGTCACATACATAGATAATGTATTCATAAGGATTTGGCTTAGTGCTTCTTAAACTGTGCTCCTTGGACAACTGATGGAGCAGAAACCCATGATACAAAGTCTACATTCTTTTTAAAACTCTCAAAATTGTATGATTAATGGGAATTATTCAGCTAATGAAATGTTGAAATTTAACAGTGACCTGGATAGCCATTTTGTTTAAGAGCAAGTAGTTCAACCAAAAAGAATATTTTTCTAATATATTTTGTGAAATCAGACTTGAGTAAAGATTGTCTTGAAAGTATTTCTGCTATAGTAATAGAAATTGAAGTTATCTTTATAATATTTCCATAGAAGAAAATTTTGCAGGCCATTAAAATCTTTCCATATCTTTTCCATAACATCTCTAGGCAATCTTCATTCCTTTACCCTTTTAGTCTGTTAAAACATTTATCTCTGACTTTTTTTTTTTATTATTTAATCATCACATTTCCAGTTACTTCACTTCTGTTAAATATTTAAGTAAGACATAAAAATATGATTTTAGGTTCATGTAATCTTATGTCATGTCAGCTGGGGCAGGAGACAATATCTCCATGTGCTTCAGTGAAGTAGGAGCTGGAGCTTCACACCATCATTGTTCAACACCTATAAGTATTTTTAAAGGAAATTGGAGTGTCTGAGAAATTAAACCTCCTTTGATCACTTAAAGGATTTGGGCTTTGCTTAAAAAATACAGTGTTCTTTTTATTTCTCTTAATGTTATCTGAGTACTGAACATCCACATGTAGCTGTGAGTGTTGAACTTAATGGTGCTTGATTCCCTGCAGTGTAAGCTCTTATGCACTGGAAAGGTGCATATTCCTTTCTGATTCCAAGAAGAAAGACACGAACGCTTATAAAGGAGACAACTATTTTGTTAATCGACAAAAAGTCATCATAGAAAAATTATAAAATCTTATATCATTCTGATGATGATACAGTACTACGTAAAACACTGGTGTATAGGTCTGTCCAGCTTATTCAGGTTATCCAGATGTGGGGTCCTCCTCCCACTTCAGAATCATCTGTAACAATAAACAACAGGACTCAGCTTTAAGGAGTCCCTTGGACAATATGCTTTAATGTTATCTCATTAAGAAAGTTAGTTCCTGAGAAAATTCATGTAAGATTTCAAGCAGACAAGTCAATAGTCTCTCTACATATTTATGATGAAATACATAATTTTCTCTATGTGCATTGAGTAATTGTGCAATAACTATGCCTGCATTTATTGAATTAGATAAACCCAGATTAAATAGTAGTCACATAGTATCTGTCATACAGACACATAGACCTGGATTGCCCATTATATGCATCAGTAACTCAATGGATAATATGCATCAGTAACAAAATGTACAATAGTCTTTTGGGCTGACAGTTACAAAGGCAATTGGTTTTGGTGTCTAAGAAATATAAGAAGAACATTTTCTCACTAGTTAAGCATTTGTAAGATCTCTTTCCTGTACAGTTAATTTAGTTTCTTCTAAGAGGTAAGTTTACTATGATTTAGTTCCTTAACTAAATGTTAATCAACTACGTGGAAAATGCCTCTTTCCACATTTTTTTCAACACAGTACTAGTATTTTTTACAACTGTGAAGATCTAAAGACATGGGCAGTCACATTTGTAGATTTTAATTAGGAGTATAATTGGAGAGGGGGGAAGTGACCAAACCTGTTCAAACTCTCAGAAGTGGCATAAGTTATTACATTATAAGTTATAACGTAATAAAATATTTTAATTTCACCTATCTACACAATTAGATGGAAAAAATGGGAAAAAAAAATGAAAAGCATTTAAGCAGTATGAAAAGAATATCTAAAAGTCAACCTAAGTGGACCAACCCCCCTCCCCTCAACAACAACAACAAAACAACAAAATAAAAAATACTAACATCAGAAACATAATTTGCATCAAAGAGAAAGAAATTTCGACCGTGAATATAAAATAACGTACAAGAGGTCAAGTAATAAAAAGTAACAGCAGTAAGATATAAATAAGAAGCAAGATCTGTGGTAAATGCCAAATGATCCTGCAGAGCAGACTCAAAGAGCGTCTAGCAAAACAAATTTGGGTCCCCAAAATAGAATATGAAGAACAAATGAGACTGCTTGTGGGTTTTTTGTGTACTGGCAATGAAAAAAATTAAACAAGGGAGAAAAAGAAAAGTGAACCTCATGGGTTGAGATAAGAACAGTTTTACATATGAAAAATAATATAATAATATGATGTAATAGTAATAGAAATAAAAAGGAGATAGAGAACTAATACCCACAATATAATTGCTTACCACCTGCTGACTGATGCCATATCTGTTCCAAAGCAGCAAAGTGTCTCCCAGACAAATTCTCCCCAGTTCATATACTGAACATGACATTATGTAGCACAGCATATCTTTTCAACCAGTTCAGGTCAACCGTCCTGGATGAGCTGCCTCCTGGCTTCTTGTGCACCTGCTCACTGGCAGAGTGTGGGAAAGTGTAAAGTTCTTGATTTAGGATAAACATTACTCAAACACCTAAAACATCAGTGTGTTACCAACATTATTCTCATTATAAATCTAAACCACAACACTATACAAGCCACTAGGGAGGAAATTATCTCAGCTGAAACCAGAACAGCATCACTATAGGGGATTTGTCTGCCCTCAAATCCCCATTCACAAGTCCCTGGACCAGATCCCTCACAGCCACATCTCTGTCCCTATTTCCTCTGCTGGACTATTTTCCTAGTTGACCTTCAGCCTGGCCTTATACCCATGGCCCTGTCCAGCTACTCTGGGGCTGTCTGACCTTGGCTCCCCTCACCAGGCCTGAGCCCAACAACCTCCCACAGGCTGATGCCCTTTCCTGACCTCAGCTGTCCCTACTCCCACAGAAGTGCCTGCTGATGTCCTGGGATATGGTACCCTATAACAGACTGCTGTTTTTTAATAGGGACAGCTGCTGTGTGTCATTAGCCTTATTCACAGTTGTGAAATCAGAACACGTTAAATCATAATTAACCATCAGATAATTAAGAAAAAAAAAGACTTCTAAAACTGGTTTAAATTAAAATAAGCCCAGATAAGTCCTGAGACTATGAACACTCAGGCTAGTACAAACCCTTTGGCTTTTTAATAATAATGGTAATAGTAAAATTATATTTACTGGGCTACAATATTATCACTGTTTTAATAAAGAATCTTGACAAGTTTTATTAAGGTCTAATCTCACTGTATAACATAAAACTAAGGCATTTTTAATGCCTGATGTGAACACAGCAATTGTAGACAAACAGCTATAATGCTACCATGGGGTACATACAGATTTTGGAGCCAAAGTCAATGGACAATTACAAATCTTTTTAAATGCTGATTCTTTCACTGGATCACCTTTACTTCAGTTCAACATATTCTTCTATGACAAAATACATGCATTCAGCACCAAAAAGGAAACTGGTTATCTTCTTCAATGTCTTCTATTCAGCCCCAAAACTATTAGATGTAATTCATGTGTGTGGAGATACTGGACTTACTCTTAGCTCTAAAATGTACTTTTTATAAAGTAATTGATATAAACTGAAGACTAAACTATTATTCTGTTCTCATGTCTTTATTCTATGTTCCATGTATTCTGTAACAAATTTTAGAAATCTTTTTAAGTCAGATTGCTACTTCTGACTTGGCCTTAAGTTGAAGAACAAACAATGTGGGTTTTTTTGGTTTTGTTTTGCTTTCTTTTGTTTTTTTTTTAATATCTTTCTTATAAAGCACCTGAAATAGCTAACAAAAAAATGAATGATTACCTCCTAATTTCAAAAATAATATCAAAATCTAGATGATCCATAATTTCAAGGGCTGTTTGAAGCTCATAGAGCTTTGCCAAAATGTTCAGAGTTACTTTTTCCTTTTATCTTATACAAGATATAGAGGTTTTAGATGACTGAAAAAAATACATATCCATTAAGAAAAACATGAATCCCTTCTCAGTTTCTTTTTTAATTCCCTCACACCTCCACAATGACAGTAAACAGGTGTCTCGACATCCTTGGATGCAACCTGTCTGGAGACATGGACTTCTGGGGTTCAAAATTCCTCAAGTGAATCCAGAATAAATCCTCTTCTGCCAACAGAGCCTACTGAATTCCTTGAGACCTGTCTCTAGGCAGAAAGACCCTGATCTGTTGGTTGGTAAAGACCAACACAAAGAAGGCATCAAGTACTGCAGCCTGATCTATGTCTACTATCACTAAAACATCCACCCCCTTCAGAAAAAATTACTACCCTTTGTAGATATGAATTTTTGGAAGCTGAGTTTAAGCAAAACATGAACCATCATGATGATGCTTATGGTTTCATACACAGTTCAAAATATTCTTATGTAGTCTTTGATTTACTCAACATGGAATTCTTCTCTGATAACATTATACTGCAGTAGAAGGACAACATTTTCCTTGAAGATTTTTTTTTTTCTGCTAATGTAGCAGTAGAAGTTTTTTTCTGTTGTTACCCTTCATAACACTTGTCAGTTTCAATTCTAGGTGAACTTTGGCTTTTCTAACATCATCTTTTCATAACTGGGCAAAGTTTCTATTTTCCTCCATTGTGCCCTTTCTCCACCTTCTGGGTACATACTTATTGCACTGGAGATTAACCATGAAATTGCTGTTTTCCAAGTAAGCTGCTTAATATGATTACATATTTTCTAGAGTATTGGGATGGACTATTGGGATGGTATTCCTGTGCTTGGAGAATAAAATTATGCAAGCTATCTAGAGTTCTTCTATCTCTCAAAGCTGTCTCTCAGAGGATACCAAAGGATACTCATAGGATACTTCCTGGCAGTTTCTCCAAAGAAGCCAAAGTTTACTCTCCTGATGTCCAAGGTCTGTATGCTGTTCTCCTTGCCTTCCTCAACGCACTTGGGATCTGGAACTTTACTGTTTGGTAGTTGCTGCAGCCAAGACTACCACTGATTATTACATCTCCAAAGAGTATCTCCTTGCCCATGATTTGTGGATCCAGGACAAGGTCTTGCTTGATAGGCCTGTGTTAAAGTTTCAAAATCTTTCACGTAATTATTTTTCCCTCTCCCTTAGCAACACAGAGGCTTTGCTCTCTGTTCCTAGAACCAACTAACAAAAGGATGGCTGATACCTTTTGTATTCCACCCTAATGGCTGGGGAAGATTGGGGAAGGTGGCAAGGGGGAAGGAGAGAGGTTTTCTCTGGGTTTTTTTTGCTGCACTTTTTCTCTGCGGCTACTGTGAGTGGGACTCACTGTTTGCTGAGGTGGTGGAAGCATCTTAGAGAGATCTTCTTTGGCTTGGCCACCAACTTTGGGCACCCTGTGCTATCCTTTGGAGAGAGAGCAGTCACCATTACCTGGCTTTTGCTACAGACTTTTTGAGGGCTGACATCATCTGCAGAGGAACTGCTAAACCCTACCTTTTTTCCTGCCAGCAAAGTTTTCCTTTTTCTGACAAAGGACAGTAGAAGAGGGTCTTTACACTGCCCACGAGAAAGGTTTCATCACTTCCCTGTGTCTGTCATTCTCATGTGAGTTATCAGAGCCAGCGTCTCCCTAGGCTTTTCATTGCCTCTCTGGAATCCGGGAGTAACCTCGCAGCCGCTCAAGGCATGGCATCGCCCCCTGCTGGCTGTAAATATAACTGCACTGAAAGAAGCAGAGATAGAACTCAATTCCTTTAAAGGTTTTGGTTACGATGTTGCTGCTTGTTCAGTTTTTGGTTTGTTATATATATATCTGTAGTTAAGAACCGTTATCCTTTTCTATACATTTTTCTGATTAAAGTATATTAATTTCAGAGGTTGTGGTGGTTTTTGGGCAGAAGCCCCCTGCCTAGTCCAGATAGACAGTTTTCCTCCATGCTAAGTGAGCCTGTCCAGCATATATGTTCATAAGTTGTCCCAAACACCCTCCAAAACTCCCTGGATTTCTTATGTCCCATTGTGTTAAACCTCCAGATGTCAGGAAGATTGTAATGCCCCTGTAAGAGATAGGATCTGTTTACTGGAGATTATTTTTGAGATTTTTTTTTTAGTCTTTCTGTATTTCTTAACCCTGGTTGAACATGCTGTAACAAACTCCTATCACACTGGTACCCTCACTTCTGATCCTGACCTACCTACTAATCTGTCTGAGGAACTTTCTACAGCAAAACTCCAAGTATTTGAACTGCTTCTTCATATAAAGGGCAACATACCTTGTCTTCTTCTATGCCTGTTCTATCTATAGAGTCAGTATCCATTAATCACAGCACTCTGGTCATAAAAGGCATTCCACCTCACAATTATCTTCATAGTATCTGAGCTCTGTTTCCACATGTTGTAGTTTGGAATTTTTATGTAAATTCTCTCCCCTGCCACTAACTGCCCATGCCATTAGTTAACGAAAAGAAGTAGTTAACTGCTAACGTCTTCTTCTTGATCGCTTGGGTTCTCCTGCTCCTCGTTGCTGCTGGCTGCTGCTGCTGCTTCTTGCCGAGCCACTTCTTTTCTCCTCGCCACGGCTGTTCTCCTGGCTTCTCCATTTGGGGGTCCCAGTCACTGCTCCAGTCTCACCGCCACCTGCAGCGTCTCGGCCTGCCTGCCCCGGCTGGGACAGCAACCTGGGAGAGAGAAGTTTGCAGCTGCTTTCCAGGACATGTGGTGGTTTCCCCACTTCCAGTTTTCCTTCTTCATTTGGGAAAAGAGACAGAGGGAGAGACAGAATTCAACTGGGAACTCACCATGCAGCCAGCTGGATTGTGACACAGACACTGCCTATAACTTTTCTTCAGGAAGAAACTTACTGGTTTGGTTGTTGTTTTTTTTCTTGTGGTGTTGGGGGAAGCAGTTTGGTCTGGTCTGTTTACAGTTATATCTATACATACATACATACATATATATATATGTATGTATGTATAGATATAACTTACATACATACATATATATATATATGTATGTATGTATAGATATAACTGTAAACAGTTATATCTATATCTATATCTATATCTATCTATCTATATATATATATATCAGTTAAGAACAGTTATCCTTCTTGTATCCACTGTCTGATTAAAGTTCCTTTTCTTAAATTTGATAAAGAGTGGCGTTATTATTGTGGAGGAAACCCCCTCCTCCGCTTGTGGGTAAACATTTTGGTTTTTGCCCCTGATCACATGTCAGGTCCCTAGGGCTATCAACTCCTGCTTCAGTAATGCCTGCAGCAGGGCTAGTCTCCATATCATCTGCTATGCCTGGCCAAGAGCACCCAAAGCCTGTCCCACCAATAGACTCACAACCTGGCCTAGGTTTAGCCTGGCACGGCCCGGGGAAGTGCCAGATGACCAGTGCTTGGGCTGCCCTGATGACCCCTGGATGTCCTGTTTATGGATGAGGGGGTGGGATGGGCCCTGGCTGCCAGGTCCTGCCTGACCACCCCATAGGAAGCCCACACCTGCCTTATGTTAAGGAGCAATCCTGCTCTTACTGAAGAAAATCCTTCAAAATCTTAGCATAGAGTCCTGAGAAATACTACATCAATTCAGGGATGATCCTGTCCAGCTATAGTAACTGAAATTATTTAATCTGTAGATTGAGTTAACACAGGTGAAGGATATATTCTGTATTCTCAGAATTTAAAATCCATAGGAAACCCTCATAAATGATATGCACTTAATTTCAGTCTTCACTATCTTCTGAAACTCTGTTCTGTGGAAAACTAAAGTAGCATGAACTCAAAAGGCTGTACGTTCAAATCCGGTCTGATCCTGCTTACATTAAATATCAGCGCTTTCAACTGAACCAATATAAATGATAAAAATTATCTTGATTTAAATAGACACCTTTTAGATTTATTTTCTAGAAAGACTGCATGGTTCTACTTATAAGGTTTTCACACTGCTTAGTTATATTTCTGTTATATGCAGGTACATCTGTGCAGGGAAACTTTGTAAAAAGTAGTGATAATAAGTGTTGTACTGTAAACAGTGCACTGTTCAAAGCACTTGTTTAATGAAAGAGTCTTATTGCCATTTATATTCTGTAAAATCCGAATCAACTCTGAGAATTTGGGAAAAAAAAGTCTTATCTTTTACAGTACTGGAAAAACTGGGAAGAAAGTTAGAAAGTCTTTCTAACTAATGAACTAGAGTTTTGCATGCTACACATATCCATTAGTCTAATTGTTAAAGCTGTGTTTTCCTAAAAAAAAAAAATATATATATATATAGAGAGAGAGATATAGCTATAGATATAACTATAGATATAGATATATAAAACTCATTTTAAGATTCTGAGGCAGATTTGACCTATGGTTGAGAGGTCAATCCTAATAAAGCTAACCATCTGGCAATCAAGTCAGAAAATAGAGCATATAGATCAATCATCACACAGAAAAGTTAATGGAATATGTCCTAGTATAAGCAAACATAACAACAACTCGAACTTGTATTTAATAATTTTTTTTTTACAATTTAAAATCTTTTAAAAAGTATAAATATAATTAACCTGTACATAAAATATATATAACCATGTATACAACACTGTATGTTTAATAGTACAATGAAACTGTAAATTGAAATGTAGCTTATATGGCAGTACTTATGCTCAGTGCTGTAAAAAACCCAAGATGACATAAACAAATTCACGGACAAAAATATTTAAATTATTGGCTTAACTTCTCTCTCTAGAGCATGTCAAAATATTTTGTATTCTCCAAATAGATTTGCAAGCCTCACAAAACTTTATGCTTATCAGGTAATACTAGGGAAAAAGTTTCAATGACATCAACTGATTGTAGACAGGTATTTTGATAGGTAGCTCAGAATACAAGTCCACGCAATCTTAAAAATAAATGAACTCTATCTACATTGAAAGCAAACTTCAAGGTGATTAACCAAGTCTAAGGTCTTACTGAGACACAGTTAATTTTCTTCCCAGCAGAAGATTTGTGACTAAAACATGGATGATAACACACCAATGTTGCAGTTTTTGCTGGACTTCACTTGCATGGCATGAAGATGTTCTCTGCTTCTCATCCTGCTGCAGCTGTGAGCAGCAGTGAGGATATGGGTAAGAGGCTGGGAGTGAACCTAGTAGTGAAAGTAGACACAAAGTGAAAAAAAAGAAAAAAAAACCAAAAACAAACAAAAAACTCACCCAAACCCAATGTTGTTCCATATAGTAGAACAACATTTTCTGCAATAAAATTGGGGAGATAGTCTTTAGAAAGCAGCTGTTGCTCGGAGACCCTCTGGGAATTGATCTCCTTGCAGGAGGAGGTGAGTGACTACATTTAAATTGCTTGGATTTGGGGTGTGTCATTTTATGTTTGATTTTGGTTTTTGCTTTTTTGCCTCATGTATTAAATGTTTTTATCTCTACCCATGAAATTTCATGTTTTGATCTTCTGCTTCACCCCCATATCTTGCTGGGGAGGATGATGGCTGACTGCCTGTGTAGGTGCTTAGCTGCTGTCTGCGGCCAACCTGCCTAAATCCTATTTAGAAGCCAATATGGGTCTTGAGGGGTCTGGAATTGTTTAGCTGGTACTTGGCAGGTACCTACTTGCTGTTACTTGCTACAATGGTGACTGGTTATCTTTTGACACTATTCCTTCACCTGCTGTGTGGTGTGGTCCCTCTTTTGCTATACATGAAACTCCAACCCAGCCGCTTTCAGCTTTTGCTGTTTGTTCTGGTTTTTTATCATTTTGTCTGGGAGTGCTATGATAAAAACACTGGCCTTTAGCTTAAACTGTTATTTAGGCCCTGAATTGATACTATTCCCCTTACATCAGGAAAAAAATTATGAAGGGATTTAAGGCTTAGGCTTTTCTTCCCCTCTGGAAGTCAATTAATAGGAGAAGAAAAAAAAAAGAACAGTACTTATCCCTTCTCCTGCTCTGGGACATGTTTTCTGCCTTGTTCCAAACACTTTTCAGTTTCTTGAATCCCCTGTGTAACCAGAATTATATTGGTTTGTGCTATGAGTCTGGTTTTGTGTTTTCCTAAGGTTAACTAGCCACTTGGGGCTGCTATCCAGGGATGGGACCTGAGACAGTTATAGGTGGAAAGGTGTGGGGAAAAAAAAATAGAGAGGTACTTATAGTGTTTTTCCTCTATGATGGTCTAGCACTTCCTGCTGGAACCAAAGTGGCATCCCACTGAAATGGCAAATCATATGAAGAAACATGCTTTGCCTACACCAAAGAGTTGCAAATTCCAGCACTGTGTTAGAACATATCCTAGACTTACCAAGTCTGTGTTCTGAACCCTCAAAAGTCAAGAGGGCCTCTGGATTTGAGAACATACAAATGAACACTGTGATTAAACCACAATTTGACCTTCAGGTACAACAGTTTCTCCTGTTGTCAAGAGGTAACAGTGAAAGAAGAGATTAACTTGGTTAGAAAAGGAGGAATAGGTTCTTCGTGAGGGAGAACAAAGAAGAATTGGAGGAGGCATCATTCTCTGCAGCTAAAGCAAGAAAACTGCTTTTCATTACCAGGTTACTGAGAAGATGTTATATTTTTCTCTTCCAGCAAATCATCAGCAGAACTCCAACAGGGCAGATTATTGATTTATGAAGGTGATAGTGGAAGCGCTCCAGCCATTTCAGGCATACAGAAGGTACATGGTTAAGTCATCATTCTGTGCCTCCAGAATTAAGAGGGAGTTTCTCAGGCAAGACTTGCAAGTTACATATTAAGTTGTGTGTGCTGTAATTTTCTCACCTTTGTCTCAACTGTTTTTTAATGATACAATCTACTATTAATGCAGACAAAGAAACCTTCTAGGTTTTTTTGGTTTTTTTTTGGTTTTTTTTTTTAAACCAATACACAACAAAATCAAACTATCTGTTACCTGACTGACAATTTCTAGTGTTAGGTAATAGTTTTCCTACCTTGTATTCTTGTTTTTCCATCTTTCGGTGAACCACCATCAAAAGACACAAAGCCTGCAACTCAGTTGTCTAGTATTATCTGACATATTATAGGGTACGTTTCCTAGTTTCTCATGGTCAGATTAGAGGACAATGAACCCCTCTCCCAGAGATCCACATGTCATTCCTATATGGATGTTCGAACTGTCTCCAGGCAGCAGAACATGAACTGACATGGTAATAAAGTTTTGAAACATCAAAACTCTGTTTTATTCTTTATTTCATGCTTCAAAAAGCTCTTATAAACTGATTGTATGTGTGAAGAAAAAGTGAGAAAATGGGCATGAGAAATCTTAAATTTGGAGAAAGGATGTTGATTTCAGTCATATTCTTTGACTTCCCACTTGGATTTTTGTTTATTTTTCTTGTTTCTGTGCACTTGCTTTCTTAACTGTCTGTGATTTATGGAAGACTTTCCTCCTTCTTTTTAGCTGCAATTCTGAATTAAAAAAAAGACAGTTATTTTTATTTGATTTTTTTGTTATACTTGTTATAATATATAATAATATTTCATACTTTAAATACCCGGTAAGCATTCATCATTACTTAATAATAAATTACTTATAAGATACAAAGAGTAGAATCATCTTACTATTTGTGTTACAGTGTAATAAAATATTATTATTTTGGTCCGTGTCTGGTCTTGCTGCCTGCTAAGTTATAGAAAAACAGGAATGTAAAGAAAGTACTTTTAATTTAGTTGATCAATGGAGCATAGAAGGGTGAGAAAGTAGTTAGGACATGCTGTGAAACCAGGCAAAGGAGTGTACAAAGTAACTGTATAACACTAGATTTTCTCTATTATCAAGGCTATGTTCCTCTCTGACTTAGCTGCACGCCTCAACATAGATACAAATACCCTGGGAACACAATGGTGAAGGTCAGTACAGGGTGGTGAAGAAGCTGATGGAAGGAAGATAATGTGGTCAGGGGTCGTACGACCGCTACCCAACAGGTGAGCCTGCGCAGACTGTTGCCACTTATGTAATTAATAGGCGGTGTTTGGCTGCCTCTCAGGCATCACCTTACACTGCATCCTGGCCCTACTTAGTATAATGGATTCCTGAAAAATAGGGACACCAGGAGTGGGGGAGCTCAGCAACACTCATCCTTCCACCAAACCCAAGTTGGCTCCATGGGGACACCCGCGAAGCTTGGATACCATCCAGCTTCTGCCAGTCCTGGTAGTCCTGACCTGTCTTCTTGAGTGAGAATCAAGGATAGGAAGCAACTGCTGCAGCATCAACTATATTTCAACTATACTGTATCCTTTTGTATCCTTTATGAGTATTAAGTATTTTAGTTCTTTTATTCCCTTTTGCTAACCTGTTTTATCAAATATTAAGTAAGTTACCCTTGTTTTACTCCTTTGAATGAACTATTAAAGATTTTATCCTTTTTCGTCACTGCTACTAACTTTATTATAATAAAGGCAATTTGTAGTGTGTTATTGTGTGTACTTATCTATATTCCGGGCATGTATCCAAAACAAAGTGTTACACCATGTAAATTTCAAGTTCAAAATTTTAACTCTAAAAATGTAATGCCGAAGATAAAATCAATACTAAACCTTTAAATAAACTCCTCATGAATGTCAAAAGCAAACTTAACAGCAGTCAATGCATCTTTTCACAAAGTACACCAATAACTATGTTCTTACTGAGGATGCAGTTTATTTTCTATAATCTAATTAACAATGAAATCAGACATAAAGCAAAATTATCAATGAAAACAAAGCAACAAAAGGCTTATTTTTCACCTAACTAAAACATGTGGAGTCCTCAGTTGTAGAAGGGTTGTATATGGGTTGTTTGATGGGAGTTTTTGTTTCTTGGGTTTTTGTTTGCTTGGGGTTTTGTTTGTTTTGTTTTTTGTTTCTTTGGGTTTTTTTCCCCGAATCTCTGTGTTTTTTCAACTGTCTACTATCTCAGAAGCTAAACACTGCTGAGTAGATTAAGTTCATTTCTCAGAGGTATGGTATTCACAGTAACTGCTGACTGTAGATTGCCTTCAGGTCTTCACTTCTAGTCTTCCTAGTCAGTCACATTGATCTTTTCAGAGAAGCTAAATATTTCTGTTCTTGTGAAATATCAGATCAATTTTGATTATCTATTATTCCTCAGTGCTGCCTCTACAGCTATTCTTTCAAACCCACTCTTAACATGTAGTCCAAGAACACCCATGAGGATATCATCCTGTCTTAGTCATGTCGAGGAATATTATCCTCCAAGAATCTCATCTCTCTATTAGCAGTTATACTAACAAGATTGGACTGACACAATCCTGAAACCTAAAGCCTGTGAATGGTTTTTTGGAGGATAAGTCGATATATCTGCCGGTTATGGGCTAGGGACCTAACTTTATTTTTAAAACAAGGAAGACCAAGAAATAAATCTCTGTCTAACACCCCTCTGGGAGTTTGTTGCTGCTTTTCTTTCATTTCACACAGAGTCTACAGTTTCCTGTGATATAATTTCTGAATTTAAAAATATCCCACAAATTTTGTGTCCCTCAGTGAGTGCAATTACTGTTGTTGAAAAGCTTATGACCCCTAGGTAAGTATCTGATCATCTGCCTCCAGGCCCTTTATCTTTACTTCTCACTGCCACACCCAAAATGTGGGCACAATGTGTATCATTTTCTGTTGCTAATAAAAAAAATCTGAGAGAATTTGGAGAGCACTGTATACTTTCTAGCTCAATTATCAACTGATGTGTTTCCATGGTGTATTATGAGAGGTATTGTGAATAGCACTTCCTGCAGTCCAACAAAGATAATACATCCTTGCTATATGGCAAAACCCAGTATTTGCCATTATCATTTATGGTTGAATTTTGCTTTTAGTAATACAAAAAAAGCTACTTGAGATATCATGGATTCATGCTCAAAAGTATGTTATCTTTTGATTGGGAAGTCAGTTGTACTGGCTCTGTCTGGGATGGAATTAACTTTCTTCCCCACATGGTGTTGTTTTTTCAGTTGCTGATCAAAAGTGTGGGTAAGATACCAATATTTTGAGTATTGCCAAGAAATGCTTAGAACAGAACATTTTGTTTTCCTTTTTTTTTTCATATTTTCCCCTTGGTTTGTCTTGTTCCAGAGCAAGTAGGCTGGAAGTGGGCAAGACATTAGAAGGGAACGCAGACGGGACAGATAACTCAAAATTGGCCACTAATAATAGATAAAGCAGCAGTAGCACTGTCCTCCAAGGTGGCCTTGTTTGGAGACTGGCTGGACATCAATCTGCTTGTGAGAGATGTTGAATAATTGCCTTTGCATCACCTGTTTCTTTCCCTGTGATTTTCCTCTATCCTTCACTTACTAAACTGTCTCTGTGTTGACCCATGATTTTTTCAGTGTTTGCTTTACTTCTCTCTTTTATCCTGCTTAGGAAGAGACAGTGAAAGACATTGTGTGGGTGATGCTGGATGAGGACAACTCATCAGGTAATTCTACAAAAGTGTCAAAATTGTTATTGATAGCATCAGCCTTTGAATTTTTTTTTTTGGGGGGGGGGTGCAGATCAGGGCACAGAAGCATGTAACTGGTTGGAATTTTCCATTTAGCATAATTCTTTCTATGCTATAACATCTGCAATTTATAGCAATTATAAAAGGAAAAAATAAAGCTCATTAGTGTCTTAAAATATAGAAGTAAAAAATTAGTAATTTTTGGGGAATTCCATAAGTAGGAAAGGCATTGGAGGCTGGACTCACTTGACTGGATTTTTATCTGTTATGTACTGTCTGCACCACTTCAGTTAAAATAGAAAAATAGACAACAACTAAATGGCTTATGTCATATTTAGGTAAGTATTTAAAATAAGTCTTGATGGTTTAACTTGTTTGAGTGTCTTTCTTTTTGAAAAAAATAAACTTAATTATTTAGGAGGTTATTCTGGCAGGTATTGAAAATACTTGGAGGACTATGCAGTCATCAGTCATATCCAGCACAGTTTCATGAGGGGAAAGTCCTACTCCTTGAACCTTAATTCCTTCTACAATAGGGTGACCCAAATAGCTGATCTAGGAAAGCCAGTAGATATAACCTAGTTGACAAGGTGATGTTAGGTCAAAAGCTGGACTTGACGATCTCAGAGGTCTTTTCCAACATAGCTGATTCTGCGATTCTGTAATCTTTGTGTACTTCAGCAAAACTTTTGATACTGTCTTTCACAGGATCCTTCTGGACAAAACCTCCAGAACACAGCTGGATAAATGTGTTATGTAATAGATGAACAGCTGGCTCACAGGCTGGGAACAAAGAGTTATAGTGAATGTGGTCCAGTCACTGGTGGGATTCTGCAGGGCTTCATCTTCAGTCCAGTTCTCTTGAACATCTTCATAAATAATCTGGACACAGGACTTGAAGGAATACTGCTTAAGTTACAGCAAATTGGGAGATCTCAACTCCCTCAAGAGCAGAGAGATCCTACAGAGAGGCCTTGATGAATTAGAGAGATGGGCAATTACCAGTTATATGAAACTGAACAAGGGCAAGTGCTTGATTCTGCTCCTGGAATGGGGCAAAAGCAGGTGTATGCACAGAATGGGGAATGAGATGCTGGAAAGCAGTGCCATGGAAAAGAACCTTCGGAGTCCTGGTCGATGGCAATTTGAATATGATTCAGCAGTGCCCTGGCAGCCAGGAAGGCCAACCATGTCCTGGGGGGCATCAGGAACAGCATCATCAGCTGGTTGAGGGAAGATATTGTCCAGCTTTGCTCTGCACTGGTGCAGCCTCACCTTGAATATTGTGTACAGTTTTGGGCACCACAATATAAGAAGGATTTAAGCTCTTAGAGAGTGTCCAAAGGAAGGCAGTGAAGATGGTGAAGAGTCTTGAGGGGAAGCTGTATGAGGAGCAGCTGAGATCCCCTGGTGTTTTCAGCCTGAAAAGAGGAGACTGAAAGGAGACCTCATTGTATCTTCAACTTTGTCATGAGGGAAAGTGGAGAGGCAGATACTGATCTCATCAGTCTCATGAAATAATGGCTTGGAGTTGAGTCAGGAGAGGTTTAGGTTAGGTATTAGATTTTTCACCCAGAGAGTGGTTTGGCACAGGAACAGGTTCCCCAGGGAAGTGGACACAGCACCAAGCCTGACAGAGTTCAAGAAATGTTTGGAAAATGCTATCAGGCACATGGTGTCCTGTGCAGGGTCAGGAGTTGGACTCCGTGATCCTGATGGATCCCTTTCAGCCCAGCATGTTTTATGATTCTGATTTTTTCCCCCAATGCTCTGTTCAAAAAAAACACATTTCTAAGCCAAGAATATCAGCCAGTCTATTTGCTCATGTCTTTCCTGGATACTGTAACTGTAACTGTTGATATATAATTTGTGGATGGAGTTCATGTACTTTGCCTTTAGTGTTATACCAGCTGAAACCCTTAGAAAGCTCTATAGATTGCTCCTTCCTCACAAGTTATTACATAAACTCAGTTACAAGACTCTGTGGAATGTAACAGGGGACAAGGTAAGGAGGAAATGATGTAAGAAAAAAAGGGGCCTCTTCAAATATAAGGACTGAAAATTCATTATGAAGAACAAGGTCAGATGACAAAGATGACAAAGTTAAAATCTTTCCCTGAGGAAGCAGAAGAAGATGCTAAATGGTACTGAAATTAAAATTAAAGATCTAGCCGAGAGGATCTGCAGGGACACAGTGAGTAGAAAAAGAGGTTAGTTTCAAATCTTTCAATTTTACTGTTTTATACCAAATGCCTGAATTATTTACATTTCAAAGATTTTCCCTCATTTGTTTTAGTTCTGATGAAACCTATGCATAAGTGTTGCAGATCTTTAGGTGCTTCTCTTTTCCTTTTAAGGAATGTGTCCATTTCACACTGGCCAAAATTCTGGTGCATCTGTTAGGAGTTTAACCTCACAAAGCTTTTTGGTTACTGTGTAGATAAGATTATTCAACTCACAAAGTATCTATCCTGCTGGCAGACAAACTGTGTGTAGGGAAACCTAAACTAAAATTCTGAAAAAATAATCTCAGTACAGTGTGTATTTGGAAAGCTACAGAAGAATTTGGATAAAGTGTTAAATGCAAAAAACATCAAAGAAAAATAAAGCCTGTTTTGTGTCAGAAACAAGACCTGGCAGCCTAAATATTAAACAAATCAGAACACAGAGTATACATGCAATACTCCTGTGTAGAGTCTGACTCCATGTATTCAGTCCATGCATAGCAATAAAGCAACACAGCTGGAGCCACTGTCTGGAAATAACCTGTTATCAGAAGCCTGGCAAAAGTGATAGAATGTCATAAGCAAGGAGTATGTGTTGTTCATTTTAATGGCAACGACTTGTGTAGTAAGAGCATCTGGAGCCTGATAATATAGTTTTGCTTATGTCTCAGTCTGTGCACTTTGTTTTCTTCTTTATTCAGGTGATTTAATACAACATTAATGTGTACTAAATTCCACTAGACTGGAAAAGGATCATTAAAGCATTTCAGAAGTTAAAAAAAGGATATCTTACAGATTTAATTCTCAGTGTTGAAATTATAATTATCACAAAATCATAAAATATCCTGAGTTGGAAAGGACCCACTAGAGTCATCAAAGTCCAATCCCTAGCCCTGCACAGAACAACCCCAAAAACTACACCATATTCCCAAGAGCACATTTCAAAGGTTTCTTGAACTCTGTCAGGCTTGATGCTGTGTCCACTTCCTGGGGGAACCTGTTCCAGTGCCCACCCACCCTTTGGGTAAAGAATCTTTTCCTAATATCTAACTTAAACCTCCCCTGACACAACTTGATACCATTCCCTTGGGTCCTGTCACTGGTCACCACAGAGAAGAGATCAGGGTCTGCCCCATTTCTTCACCTCACAATGAAGTTGTAGACTGCTGTGAGGTGTTGCTTCAATCTTCTCTTCTCCAGGCTGAACAGACCAAGTGACCTCAGCCGCTCCTCTTATAGCTTCCCCTCTAGGCTACACTATTTCATACACTTATAGTGAGTCCTCTGTTGCAATTAAAATTGGGTAAACTGACAACACCCTTTCAGATTTTATAAAGATATATATTTCGTGACTGTTGAAATTGTATTTCTAAAAGCTATAGCTTACCTATTTATCAGAGTGTTAGATCCTTTTCCTAAGCAACAAGACCATACCTTCTATTGTTCAGCTTGAATCTTGTTAAAAAGATTATTGTCTGCTTGCCAAGTAAAGAACTAAAGGAAACTTGTAAAGAGGGTTAAGTTGGAGTTTAAATAAGAAAACCTCATAGTAATTATTTGACTAAAGAGAACCCTGTAATACTGCTGCTTCTGACAGCATTTCATCAAACTTGGTTAAAGCAATTAAACAAAACAACTGTTTATATGTGTTGGTGACTGTTAGTTTACATAATTATTTATTTCTACCAACAGAAAGGAGCACAGGGGAGAAATGGCATGTGGGGGAAAAAACCTCTGTCAGAAATACAAGCTCCTTGTCTGGTTCTCCCAGGGCTGTTCCTGGAGACTTGCAGCCCCATGGGCCTGCGGGGACACCAATCACCCTGAGTCAGCAGGGGAGGCTTTCCAGATCACCTTCAGGACTAGGGGAAGGTTTACTTATTGCTATGTTTAGGTGAGGAACCAAAGGCAGGGAAAGTGGGAATCAAATAAGAGTTGGGAGTAATCAATATGGAAAAGCAGAGGAATCAGAATTCTTTGTGTGTAGGGCCTGGAGTTAGGGTCAGTGATCCTTCCAATTCAGGATATTTTTAGATTCTATGATAAGAAATAAAAAGGACCAGTCTATTAGAAGCCCTTGGTTGTTTATTCTTAATATTACATGCATACTTGCATATATTCACAAACTATGTTAACTGAAGACTGACACTCCCCATCTTCCACCTTGTATCCAACTTGGACATAACCTAAAAAAAACCCCAAAAAATTGTACTTCATGGTGAAAAAAACCAAAAACATAACAAAACCCAAACCCAACATACCATTCTCTTCTAGTGTTTTGAGAAGAAAGAATTCCTTAAAAGTATTACTGATACAGAAACACGTTATAAAAGTGAACAAAATTTTCCTGGCTGCAGCAGGTCCACAAAAGATAATGGAAATACTTGGGAATGCAAAACTCTATCCAATAAGTAGTGAAATTCAGAAGGGAATGGGAGAAGAGGAGCAACACTTGGAAATACTGAAATGGCACTGAGGGATAAATTTTTGATTGGCTCAGTAGTTTGTTGCTCTCTGCCACATGGGCATGTGGTTACAATGAAAAAGGGTTTTATTTTTTTTGTTTCTTTGTTTCATGGATTTCATTGTTTTCTAAGATCTTGAGATAATCTGTCATTATCTACAGTTCCATCATAGTCAATGATTTCAAAACCAAAGCTGGTGTAGAAAGTTTTAGTTAAATCAACTATTTGTAAATAAAGGTCTTGGTGGACATCATGTATCTCTGATTGTGTACAATACAGATGTCCAAAATAAAATAATTTATGATATTAAGAAGCAGCTTGAATTGAAATCAAACAGATATTTGTTAAATTTTTTTTAGTCTTCAGAGAATAAAATATCCAATCAGAACTATAATACAATACAGTCAAAACTCCTTGTGCTCCTGAATTATCACTTTCTGATACAATGTTTTACTTTTACTGAGGAATTTAGTTATGGAGCTCTTCATAATTATTACATTATCTTTACCATTCTGGCCAGAAACCTTTGGTCATTTACTCAAATTAATTTCTTATCAATCCTAAGGAAAAAAAAAATTATTGTACCAACTCTCCTTAGTTCTTTTTAAATGTCTTCTGTTCACTAATATGTCAATCTTCATACTTGATCCAGAGATACCAAACTAATGCAGAAACAGAAGTGGGCCCATAGGAATCTTAGGAGGTTTAAGAAAATCAAGTGCAAGGTGCTGCACCTGAATCAGGGCAACCCCTGATATCAATCCAGGCTGGAGGATGAACCGATTGAGAGCAGCCCTGCAGAGAAGGACTTGGGGTGCTGGTGTATTAGAGGCTGGATATGACCTGGCCATGTGCACTTGCATCCCAGAAAGTCAGTTGTATCCTGGGCTGCATCAAATTAGCATGGCCAGCAGGGCAAGGGAGGTGATTCTGCCCCTCTACGCTGCTCTGGTGAGATGCCAGAAGTGCTGCATCCAGCTCTGGGATCCTCGGCGCAGGAAGGACATGGACCTGTTGTGGAGTGAGTCCAGAGGAGGCCCTCCAAGATTATTCGTGGATTGGAACACCTCTCCTATGGGGAGAATCAGTTTTGGTCAGGATGGAAAAGTGAAGGCTTTGGTGTGACCTAATTGTGGCCTCTCAGTACTAGAAGAGGGCCTATAAAAAAGGTGGAAAGGGACATCTTACAAGGGCATGTAGTGATAGGATAAGAGGGAATAGTTTCAAACTGAAAGAGAGTAGAATTAGATTAGATATGAGAAACAAATTCTTTACTGTGAGGGTGATAAGATATGGAATAGGCTGCTCAGAGGACTTGCGAATGCCCCATCCCTAGAAGTGTTCAAGGCCAGATTGGATGGGGCTTTGAGAAATTTGGTTTACTTAAAGGTGACCCTGTCTATGGTAGGGGGGTTGGAACTGGGGGGTCTTTAAGTTCCCTTCCAATTCAAGCCGTTCTATGATTTTATGGTAACATATTCTTAGGCTTCATGTGACAACTATGTGTAAGATAATGTAACTAATCTTGTATCTTTTAATATCAAAATCTTATTCTTCAATAATACCGTACACAACAGAAAAAAAAAAGCTAACTTTTTCTGAAAGTATATAAGCAGCTGTTCTTGGAAACATCATTATGTTCTTTATTTTTATCATTTACTGCATGAAGGATCTGATATAAAAATCAATATTTATAAAATTGTTACAAATATGTGAAGAGATTCTGAAAATACAAAAATGGCAGTTAAAAACCTTAATTCTTAGAAAAATACTTTTCTTTCGCCCTTATTCTTTAAATGTTAATTTTATTTAGAGGAAAATACTGAGAAACTGTCCACATAATTCATGTTTTGAATTTCGTAAAAGCATCTCCCATTTCTGAAGAGATACCAGGGTAATAGCTAGATGCTATTTTCTTATTGGAAGAAATGGATGTGGCTAAATATATTTCATGTTGCTCTTTGAATAATTTAACTTAACAACTACTTTTGCTTGTGTGACTAACCTCATGACTTATTGATTGCATTCTTTGTTAAGTGTGGACAAATTAATTTTCTACATCAAATTAGTTCTTTTCTCAAGTACTGCAGTGTCTTAAAACATTTTCCATGGTATCAAAATAAAAGAGCCAGTATAAATGAATATTTACATTTATGCGCTCATAAAGTCATATAGAATCAAGCCAGACAAAATAAATGCTTGAAAAACAAAGCAAAAAAGCAAAAATCATAAAAAATTGTTTATGATTCATATTTATATTTTTCACATGCTCCTAGAATGCAGGATAAAAGCCAGTGCAGAAACAGATGAGATAAAAACTGGCCCTGTGACTCTACAGTTTAGTCATTCCTATATCCTGGCTAAATCTGTTTCAGAGTTCCATACACATCATCAAAATCTTTTAGTCATGAATTCGTTCACTCTAAATATACACAACTAACCCTTGTTAAATTTTAGATAGATTTTCCTTGTACATTCAAATGCGTTGTGTCATCGTTTAATTCCAGCTGGCAACTAAGCACCACACAGCTGCTCATTTACTCTCCTTCCATGGGATGAGGGGAAGAGAATTGGAAGGGTAAAAGTGAGAAAACTCATGGGTTGAGATAAGAACAGTTTATTAATTGAAATAAGAGAAAGTGAAATAGTAATAATTATCATAATTTAAGAAATTGTAATGAAAAGGAAAATAAGAGACAGAAAGAGACATAAAACAAAATAAAGACAAGTCCAGCCAGTCCCTGAGCAGTGGTCCCCCAGCCAACCTTACTCCTAGCATGTTGTGGAGCTTAATGCCATATGGTATGAAATATTCCTTTAGCTGGTTAGGGTCAACTGTCCCAGCCGCATCCCCACAACTTCCTGTGCACCCCTACCCTCCTTGCTGGTGGAGTCATGTGAGAAGCTGAAAACGCCTTGAGGCTGTGTGAGCACAGCTCAACTGTAACAGGAACATGTCTGTGTTATCAGCACTGTTTTCAGCACAAATCCAAAACATAGCCCCATACTATCACAACAACTAACCCTACCCCAACCAAAACCAGAAGACTTAGTCACCCCTTTGTGTCAGTTTTGAAAGAAATTCCATGATAGTAATTAATTCCTGAGATTCTTTAGGAAGCCTGTGGCTTCAAAAGAGAAAACCTTTTCAACAAGGTTACATAGTTCATCTTTGTTCCTAGCTCCTATAAAAGAAGAGTGTAAAGGTTTTCCTTTTTTAAGCTTGAGGCTGACAAGGGAAAGAGAATGAAAAGAATGGAAAGAAACACCTAAAGACATAAGGTGAGGCTGCAAGAACATAGCATAATTTCTCCACATACAGGCTGATCTTTGAAATGAAAAATGTCATTATCCTGCAATAAAAGAAATGGGAGTAGCAGGAGGAGGAATCAGTGGAATATGTACAATGAGCAGAAGCTTTCAAATTTCACTTCACCCAGATCTTGTGAGCCCAGTTGCAGCTGACAGGCAAGCAGAGACTTCACCTGCTCTACTCTTTGAAAAGTATTTTAGGCAAGTTCACAGTAAGACAGTAGCATGTCTTCCTGCTCTGCCTACTTTACTGTATCTGTCAGCAAATTCACTTTTACAGATTTCAAGAATACTCTGAATTGGAAGAAACCCACAAGGATCATCAAGTCCAACTCTTAAGTGAATGGCCCATACAGTAACCTAACCCACAACTTTGGTGTTATTAGCACCATGCTTTAACCAACTGAGCTAATCTCGAGGTCCTTTTACTTTACATTTTTTGGCAAGAGTAAGCTGTTAGACACTAAACAGTTTCGACTTTGATAATTTCTACTTTTTAAATGACTAACGGTAATTAACTAATCTAGATCCTAAATCAATGGAGGCAAATTCACATTAACTTGTTGAAAACTGCTGTGACTGCTACCATCACAGATAAGTTTGGGAATGTTCTATGTTTAGATTTATCTCATGCTTATTAGATTGTTTGTGTTATTTGTAGACACTCAGTGCCTTATACTAAAGCCACTTCTTAATTTTATTCTTTATGACCACCTAAGCTATGTATCAGAGTTAGTAAAGTAGAAATTTTTGTGGTATATACACATATATAAGTAGGAAATTATTTGATTTGTGTCGGTAATAACAAAGTATAGATACCCATAACAGGAAAATGGAGTCGGTGTGCATAAAACCAGTGCAGGGGGAATAAAGGGTCATTTGCTACAGCAAACTTTATTAATAGGGGACAGAAGATAAATACATCTTGCAAATCTATTCAGAAGCAAGTAATTTGAAGGGATTCAAAGCTGAAAACGTGACACAGCAAGTGCCTGAATTTTTTTACTTCCTAGTTTAACACTGGCAAGAAGATGCAGAGAATGGAATTTATAAAATTGTAAAAGTCAAGACAGTTTATGAGTGACATTTATATTGTAGATCACTGCCTAATGCATTAATTGCTTACTTCAGGTCATATTCAGATGAAAGTTCTGTAAGTTGAACGGAAAGTGGAGCTGCACATAAAACTAAGAAACATCATCACAGAGCCCAGAATAACACATTGAATGTCCTGTTCAGTTTTACAAGGATTAAAAATAAATGAGGGTTTAGAATTTCAGGAACAAAAGAGAGTACAAACCACTTTTCCAAAAAAGAAAAGAGATTGCAAATAATTGCAAACTACTAAATGCACACAAATTTACAGTAATACAAAAATTAACATACAATTTCAATAGCTTATAAGGTGATATTTTAAAACTAGAGAAAACAAGCTGTCCATAAGGAAATAACAACAAGGTCAAATTTTTTTCAGAAAAAAAAAAAAAAGAAAGGACTTTTTTTTCTTTCTGCTAATTGTTAAAGAATGAGAGGATTTGATTCTGGAACACAGCTCAAGAGTAACCAAAAAATAACTAGTAAGTTATAAAAACTGAACATTTAAATATTGCTTCAGGAGTATGATACATACCCTAACAAACAATAGGTTTAAGATTCAGCTTTTCAGTGAAGTCTTATTTCTTTATTCAGAGAATAAGCAACCCAAAATGAATGAACTTTTCTTGATTGGAACTGCATTTAAATACATTTGTAATAATTTTTCACACCCAGCAAATAGCAACACTTTCATTGTTGTTGCTGTGATTACCTTTGGGATTTTTGTTTGCTTGCTTGAAAAAACAACTGACAAAAACTAAGCTTTTAATTTTGGGGAAGTAGACGAAGGGGGCTAGGGACCTGGCAGTTTCACAGCTTTTTATATTAGATGTTGTTTTCCTCTTCAGCATATCAAGAGACATCTGATAACAGTGGTAACTGAGAAATTATGAAGCAATTTAATTAAATTCTATATTCAGATACTTAGATGGCATATTTTCAGAGCAAAACATCTTTGCTTACAACCAAAATTTTATGGCTAATGTTTTAAATACAAAACTGACAGGAACAGCCCAAAGAGTCTGTGTCTCCGTGAGAAAGTATATACATGTAATTTTTTTTGGTTTAATACCTGTCTCAGTGGTCTGAAATGTTTGTTATTTATTCTGCTGGTTCCCCTACTCACACATTATTGTTAATAATTTTACTTATTTAATAATAGCAATATCTAAAGAAAGCTTTAGAGTAAAATAATTACTTCAAGGTAACGCTTTTTATTTTCTTTGATTGATATTTGGCATAATCACCATATTCTTTCTTGATGACTAATATCTAGAAATTATTGTTGCTTATTCATATAGGAAATACTGTTGGAAAGAAATACTAGAATGTCAATGCTCTGCTTTTTCTGCTTTTCACTTTTCCTGCTTTTTTTCTTCCTCTTAGTAATTCAATCTGTTTCTAGTTCTGTTCCTAGGAAATTAGTGCCAGTAAGCTGCCCATCATAGGTCTCTAAATGTCATTCCATAGAATGATTTTATAATATTCACTAAAATGTCTGGTTTTATACTTGGTCTCCTGCCCTCTCAAAATAGGTCAAGTGCAATTCTTTTTCCAGATGTTTATTGATGATAGTGGAATTGAACTGGACTTTAGTGACCTGAATTCCAGTTACAGTGAAGGCAGATATATAAAAAAGTCATACAGATTCACATCCTGTTGCAAATTTAACTGTTTCACCTCTGTTTAATCATATATTTGACTTTGTATTTTTTTGTACTCAGCTCCTTCTAAATACTGTGGGACACTAAACCCCCAAGAAAATCAGAAACTACAACAAATGACAGATTCAGTCTTCTATGGAAGCCTTGATGGTATAAACTATGCTTAAAAAGTTTTCAAGAAGTTTGATATCTATATTTATATGACATACTAGCAAAGCTCTCTTTTGGATTTGAAACACTGACAATATATCAGTTATTATCTGTACTTGATAGTTTATCATCTGTACATGATAGTCATATTTATCACATGCAGTCTTGGAAAATCTAGGTGAAGATTTGGTAATAAAGTTCTCTTTGTAGAACTGGTGACTTGCCCTTTCCTCATCCCTCTTTGATCTGCCAAAGAGGTACTCTAAACTTCACCTTATCAATGAGAATCCATCCATTATGACAGCTCAAAACTTTAAAAATAGCCTCCTAAACATACTGGTAGTTTCATTCTGGAAAGTAATGTACAAATATCGAGGAAACTGAAGATAACTCTCTCCTACTAACAAAAATTTCTGTGTTCTTGAGTGATTATAAAGTCTTCTCCCACTGAATTACTTGCTCAATTTTATAATGAAAGCAAAAGTGGAGACAGTAGCAAATCATGATATTCACTAGCTGAGTGCCAAGGTATGTGAAAGAAAAGTGTCTGCTCCTTTAAGGCTGTCTGTCCAAAGCAGAAACAAACTAGAACATACAAGTCTGACGAACACAATGATAAGGGAGATAATGATAAGAACAACTCTGATAAGTGGCATGAATATGTCATGTACAAAATTGTTTATTTTCATGGTTTTGATAGCTTGATTACTTTTACTGAAAAATTATTGTCATGAGAGGAAACAAACAGAACCCCAGCAAAGCAAAGTGCATTGCAAAAAAATTCCAGCCAACAATCAAAGACAGATGACTAGAGAACAGAATTCTCAGTATGTCATTTCTCACTTCTGTAACCTGCAATGGCTTCTGAATGTTACTATTTCTGGCTATCCCATATCTTTAAAAAGTACTTTGAAAAGTATTCTAGCATTTTTCAGTTATTAATCTTTCAGTGAGGAACTTTTGTAGAATGGGAAAGCTGTGGATTATAATTAAGAGTTAGAACTCAGTTCTTCACTTAATGAATGCCTGGTCCAATCATTAGGCTGTGTTGCAAACGGTGTGTACAACCCTCATTGTTATATTCTGAGCATTTATATCTAAATTCCTCTTGAACCTAGAAGCTACAAATACTCCATGTCATATGCAGAAATTGAGTGCCTAGGGAATAAGATTAGACAAGAGGAGTGCAGTTGGCAACTGTGCTGTTAGACCACCACAAGGGTGCAGGGGGTTGTTGGTTTTGTTTATTTCTTTGATTGTTGCCACTGCCCCCCCTCTCCCCCCCTGCTCCCTCTACCCTGAGATCAGATGTAAAGCCATAAAAGTTCACTAATGCACCAATACAATTGGATATCATTCTTTCTGTTTTTCTTCTAAGTTTACTTCTGTCTATACATAGTGTAATTTTTTTATTTATTTTCTCTTTTTCTCCAGAGTTCAGTTACATTACAGCTGGGATGAAAAAATAAACCTACCACTGTAGCATCTGACTGAATTTATAACTACATGTTGGAATCTAAAGATCTTCATTCAGAGTTATAAATATCAAACAAAACCTTTGAATATATTTGGATCAACTCTCTTGTTTTGATTTTCAAAGCTTACTGATCAAAAATTACTCTTCTGGTTTACCATATATTTAGAAAGAGAAGTTTCTTTTTGTCAACAAAACTGAACTTTCAGTGTTATTCTGGTCTGCATAATATGATGGAGTGTTGCCCTATAGCTGAATAGAAACAGATGTATAGAGAAAATAACAAAAACAGACACAGATGGTGTATCACATGTATAACTTCTTAATTTATCCCTCATTGTGTGATACAATTATGCCAGCAAGTAGGCTGTATTCATCCCCTTTTCATAGATTCTGCCAGTTCGTGCGGGGACACTTTTCTGGATTGTGCTATTAACTAACAGGGCAGCACAGAAAGACTTCTCAGTCTCTCATTGCACCCTCTCTAGTTCCCTTCCATGTCTATTTTGCCTTTTGTTTATTTCTTTCTTTCTGAGTAACTGTGACTACAATGAAAGGATAGTTTCAGTTATTTTTTTCATCAGAACAGTGATGTGGTCATCTTTAAGAAAAAAAAGAAAACAGAAAAAACCAAACCCAACAAAATCTCTCCCATTTCCTATATTGTATTTGCATCTACAGGATCTTTATCTCAAAAGGTTAATGTTATTTTGACTTCATGTTCAGAAGTGTCTTGGTTTGAGATAGCAAACTGCTAACCCCCAAGTACAGAGAGAAGGCCTCCCTCCTAACACCAAGGAAAGGGAGGAAAACAGAGGGGAAAGGAAAAAAAACCACTTCAAACTACGTTTATACTAAAGCTACATATATTTTTACAGAAAGGAAGAGAGTACGAATATACACTCACACAAGTCTGCAACAACAAATTCCCCACTTCTTAACTTATTCCCCAGGGAGACAAGCTCAAGCAGAAAGGAGAGATCCAGAATGACACAATTTACTTTCCTGAGGTACCCTGTGAGCCAGTGGTGGGCCTGGTCCTCTCCATCCCCCCTGGGGCAGCATCGTGTGTCCTCCCAAGAGGAAGGCTGAGAAGCGACTTGTCGGAGGAGACCCAGGGTTTATACTCTGGCAAAAATACTACAAGAGATGGATAGACGAGGACGCCGAAGCCCAGGAACCCAGCTCCCCGAATATGGAAGCTCTGTGACAGATTTATAAGGACTCTAATGTTCACACCCTATATTGATGCTTCCCCAGCTTGAATGTTACACACCCCAATGTGTCTACCCTGGTTGTTTTTCCCTTGGTAGTTCCTTGTCCGGGTTCCCTCTTCCCACAAAAACCTCCGGGTCGCATCCCCCCTGTCCTGGCCCGACCCGGTCATGGGGGCGGTTGCCGGCGGGACTGCCCACGAGGCGCTGCTGGAGCCCAGGCAGGAGCTGTCCCTGCCTCGAAGTGCCGGAAGCCCTACGGTAGACTTTCCCCACCCATCTCATTCTCCCATTGGTCCTTTTGCCGCTCCTCCCCTCCCTCCTTCCCTTCGTTTGCATGTACCCAATGAACGGTGTTACTCCTCCCCGTCTCCGCCCCTCTTCCCCGCCTACATCCGGGGAATTCCCATGCTCTCCTCAAAAGCTATCGCGCGGCAATAAACTTGGCTTTTCCTCGTGGACTCCTGGCAAGTGCGGGCTTGTTCCGTTCGGGACGGTCACCGGACCGGGGGCGGGAGGAGCCGTCCCTCGCTTCTAAGGGGCCTGATCCTAGGGAGCCCTGCTTGTCGCTTTCCTAGCCTGGCTCCTGGAAGCGGAAACCTCTCCACCGTATCGGTGGGCTATTTACCATCCGCTGATAGCGACTGCCTTAACCACTCCCACACTGGTTCCTACTTCCCTAGAGATGATGTCATAATGTGGTATGGAATACAAAATTACTAGCTAGAAGAGGTCAGCTGTTAGCTCAGCCCAGCTCAAGTTAGCTGACAGCTTCGGCCTAGTCCAAAACTCAGAGCCCAAATTTAGGCCCACCTAGGTGAACCCATAACAAGAAGTCATATTTACCTCATGAAATTTGTATAAACTTGACTTAATATCAACAATGTTTGGTTTACTCTGAACTTTGCATAATGAATATTAAATCGGGACTTTGGTTTGAATAACAAGATTCTCAAGGTTTGCCCATCGATTTGTAAAAATTATTTCCTATCATAGCCTTAGATATGTCTTTAAGCTTATGGAAATCATGAGCCTATAAATATAATTCATATAAGAATTGAAATAAAAGGTATTTTTGAGTGTATCAATTCATCTCCTCCAAAACAAAGTATTGATGTGTCATCAAAGTTGGTACTGGAAAGGAGGATACCCTGTGAAACAAGTTACATTGGTTGCTTTTTTTTTCTTTTTCTTCCTTTTTTTTCCCATTTCCTTTTTTTTTTCATTTCTTTTAACGAAGATCAAGAGTTTAATCCATTGCCACATACTTGACAGTTCATGTTTCCATTAACAGTGTAGAGCTATATGCTTGAACACATTACTTTAGGTCAGTTTTGCATAATTCCATGGTTTTATGTCATTTTTTACCCAGTAAAGACCTGACACACAGATCAGGAAAAAAACATTGAATTAAAATTCATTTTAGGCAAGCAGACAAGAAACAACACTGGAACAGGTCGCCTAAGGAGGTAGTAGATGTCCCATCCCTGGAAACAGCATGTTGGACCGGGCTCTGATCAACCCATGTAGATGAAGGTGCCCCTGCTCATAGCAGAGGGATTGAACTAGATGGATTTTAAAGGTCCCTGGCATCCCAAACCATTCTGAGATTCTATGATTTTAGCAAATGTGTAAATATGTTGTTCATATTTAAGATTCTAACTGACAAAATAATCTGTTTCTATAGAATAATTTTCTTAATTTTTGTATATATTTTCTTTAACACTAAAAACTACTATTAGGTATATTTT
Organism: Pithys albifrons albifrons; assembly: GCF_047495875.1. NCBI lineage: Eukaryota > Metazoa > Chordata > Aves > Passeriformes > Thamnophilidae > Pithys > Pithys albifrons. Next base: position 37,770,905 of record NC_092458.1, on the reverse strand, counting down.
CACACCGAAAAAAAAAAAAAGCTGATATATGGCCCATATTTTTAATAGTGCCAAACAAAAATCCTCTATGCATTGAGTAAAATCTGATGGGGAAATCTTTGAAAATGTGTTATTGTAGCCAAAAATCAAATAAAGGAACAAAAACTAGTATGAAAATACTCATCAGAAAACAATTCAATTCAAAAAATCTATATTAACTGTGCCACTGTTTGGGTTTTTTTTTTCTCTGTGGTCATGGTACTATACATGTATGCAGGAACATCTCCAATACTTAATTGAAAGAAGAGTGCCAAGCTGTATTCTTGTCTGGTTTTGAATTTGCTCTGTTTCACTTTTTCTACAGTTTTTTAAATCTGCTTCGTTCTGTTTTCCTGAAGCTCTCCCACAAGATCCTAAATATTTCTGGCCAAATCTTTTTCCTCTGATTCTGTTGAAGGCAGTAACAAAACTCCATAAGGAATATTTTGCTATTTGATTTTAAGCTACACACACCAACAACACCCATTTCTCTCTATCCTGAGATAAAACTGGCCACATATCACACACATGTGACATAAGCATATATATATATTTACTTATGAGACTGACATGCTTCACTGAAATAATACATACATACATGCAATTCATCTGACATTAATATTTTTTATGTTTGTGCTTAGACTATAAAAAAAATCAATAAAATTGACCAGATTTTCTAAACAATGGAATATTTCTACTGATTATTAAGATGCCAAATAGCAAAATGTAATTATATTTTTCTTCTATTTGTTCTGTTTGTTTACTGAAAAGATTTTTTTTATTTATTGTTTAATTTTTTGGATTCTTTTCTTTTCACTCAGTTTTTTTATGATAGAGTGACAAAACCAGACAGATAGCTGTTAGCTCTCCATGACTTATCATAAATCCCTTCAGCTAGTAATATTCATGTTCTGTATTGTTAAAGAAGTGAAAACATTCTGATATGAGACAATATATTTTTTCTTTTAAGAAATATGTGCTGAAAATTTGCTTAAGTATCTAACTTAACTTGATGAATTAAACTTCCACAGCTGCGTAAGTCAGTAGCTAGGCTCCTTTTTCCAATAACAACATGCTTTACAGAGTATTTCATGGGTGTCAAATCCTAGAGCTGGAAAAGAAAATGAATTGTTAGATATTTATTCTAATGTTTGGTAGAAGTTGTCTAGAATATCAGAGTATAGATTAATGTCTGGTGTGGGGTGATGAGCTGATAAACTCTGATGGGTTGAGGGAGACGCCTCAGTGCCCTGGAGGGGTGCTCCAGCAGAGAAAAAAAGCTTTTAAACTGATGAGATTAACAAAGGGTGGAGTGTTAAAAAATGACATGGCCTCCCTTTGCGATATCTTCTATGACCAGTCAAGGAGCTACCCCCCTCGGGCATCTGTATCACCCCACCAAAAGACTGACTTTTAGTCACAAAAAAACACATGAAGGGGAAAAAAAGGTTTAAAAAGTGTGGAGTTTAAACTCCAGCAGAGAAGGGAAAATGCCATGTCTTTGTTGGGGTAGCTGCTGCAGCTTGTCCTGCCTTCTTCTACCTCTTGGAACAACGTAGGGGTGAGAAGACCATGTGCTTTCTATTTTTTCTATACTTTACTTTCTTTACTTCCTTACATTTTGTCTTACATCTTATGCTAACAGCTACTTTGATTCTTACTTTGTAAACATCTCCTTTACTAACTGTGTTTTGCTACCTTAATACTAATAACAGTAGCTTGCTTCACACTTTGCTACTTTATATTGGTTATAGCTTTTTGTTATTTTTACTTTATAAGACCAGCTCTGTTTTGCGACTACAGTAACTTGCTTTACTTTCAATGTGCAATTTCTTTTGCAACATGTGTGTTGATAAAAAGCAGCTCTGCTCTTTTCTTTTATGTTACAGAGAGATTGGTGTGCAAGATAATTTGTTCTCCTATGTTATTGAGAGAGTGTCTAGATAAGTGTTTTAGGTGGTTTTAGTCAGTAGTTCTTTGTTGCTAATTTCTGTCTGTCATGAAAATGGATACATTGCTGTATTGTAACTTGAATTTAGTGTGTCTGTAAAATGTGGTTTGTGCTGGTTTCTTTTGGAGTCTTTTGTTATCAATTAAATACAATCTTGCAGCTAAACATTATCACCAGCAAAGCAGAACCCACAATAACTGTCACATATTTGTATCAATAAATGTTATTTCGGGAGCTTTTGTGGGGAAAGTTCTTTTCTAGCTGTTAAGTGTGGCTTCATATTAGAGGTCAGAAACCCTTCCAGCCTGTGTGCTGTCCATTAGTCAACAGACACTGTTGGGGACATAAGGATCTGATTGTCTGGAAGCGCTTACAGCTAATAATTTTCTCCCTGGCTGAAGGGTAGCTTCATAAGCTGAGGTCAGAAACCCTTCCAATCTGTGTGCTGTCTGTTAGTAGACAGACAGTGTTGGGGATATAAGGATCTGATTGTCTGGAAGTGCTTATAGCTAATAATTTCTTATTAATACAGTTAAGACTAGAAATCTTTGCATTTCTGTCTCCCTTCTCCCTTTCACGTGACACCTGGTAATTTCCAAACCACATTAACATATCTTGATGTGTACATTATATATCCTCGCATCAATGCTATGAAAATACAGTTGTGCTGGAATTAATTTCTTTCCTGAGAAACTGCAGAACCAGGATTCAAGACCTGGGCATGCCACACTATTTTTCACAATTTAGGTTGCACAAAGCTTTAGAACAGTGAGGCATGCTATCTATGGCAGCTATTTCTTTCAATAGCAGCAGAGTTTTTTTCCTAGACGTTTCCTAGGTCATTTTTTCTTATGGGTGATTTCTCTGTCCTGTGAACAAGGTAGTTACTTCAACAAGGGATGAAAAACATTCAGATTTTCTGTTCCTGTACTTGCAGCTCTTCAGATCTTTTCAGTTTTCACAGAAACAGGGGAATTTACTTTCCTAACACTAGACTAGATTATATCTCAATATTTTACTTTAAAATATTACCCTTAAAAACTATGTAATTTTGACTTACCTTATTAGACCATCACTTTTTTGATTGGCCCTTGAATTAAGCATTTTACTAGAATATATATTTGTGTTTCTAGTGTTATAGGAAGCTATCTTTTATTTTAAAGTATTTATATTCTCTAAAGTATTTTTCACACAGTATATGAACTTCATTACAAAAATATTACTTATTTTATTCTAGAACTTCCTGTAATAATTGCATGATGGATGAAAATAAAAAGCCCATGTGGTTTATTTCTTTTCTTCAGTTACCTTTATGTGTGTTTTGAATCAGTTATTTCAGTCTAAGAGAACACTTAATCACACATGTTGATACACAGGATATTGCTTACTAAGCAACACTGGATATAATTTCTTCATAGAAACAAACTCTATTCTCCTAATTAATACGGTAATTTTTGCATTGATCAACTCAGATATTGCCTTTCTAATGATTTCAAACAAATTCTGCAGATACATATGTAAATTCAGATAATTATATTCAGAAGCATTTTTGATGCAACAAGCACCAAAGTAAAAATATTTTGTGTTTTTTCCTAAATAAATCCACTAAATTTAGTTAAGGTTTCCTAGGTTTCCCTAGATATTTCTTTAATAAATTGAAAATAGGTGTTCTACCTCTACTGAAAAGACTTTGAAATAATTAACAACAGCAATGCTACTTCTTCCGTTATTTCTGTTCTTCCTAGCTATATGCAAATCCCACAATAAATTATATCTTCGGATTCAGGATTTCCAGTTAAGACACATTAACAATGCCTTAGTAGCATTTTACTAAATTCAATTTTGAGTTTTGTTATAGTTTTTGGCTTTGTTATTGTGTCCCTAATTATGTAAATAGTATAATATTCAAGAATACCATGTATTTGGGAAGGTGTTAGTGTTGCTAAAAAAGGTAGTCTGAGACAAATAATGTAATATGTTCCATGTTTCTATAATCTTGATCTCTCTGCACCTGGAGATGATATGAACTACCATCAAAAGTAATATGGAATTGGTTAACACATTTTCTGCCCATCATATGGGGAAGATGTAAAGGAAGTATATAAGAGTGCTTATATTTTGCTGTAATTCCTGGAGATTTGTTGATTAGCAAGTACTAGAGCCATTGTCCTTAGTGTAGGCAAGAAAAAAAGGGGCGTAAGTGTTTGAAGAATCTAAGATTTTGCTCCTTTTTTTTTGCCCAAAGTGTGTATTTTCATAGCACAGTTTTCAATGTATATTCAGGTCATTAACATGATTCAAATTTTTCTGATTTTCATTAAACTGATATAAGTGTATATCTGTAAATATATGACAGCTCCATAGATTAACACTAACATCAATTGAAATTAGCTATGACATATTAGTTTATCATAAGAAGACTAGACAATGAATAGATAAAAAAAGTCCTCCAGATTATGAGAGTATAATTATTTCATTCAGATAATGAAGTTTCGGTGACATTTTACAAGGAAATTGTAAGTATTATGTTCAGTTCTTGTGACTTAATGTTATGGGTTCACCTAGGTGGGCCTAGATTTAGGCTCTGAAGTTTGGATTAGGCCGAAGCTGTCAGCTGACTTGAGCTGGGCTGAGCTAACAGCTGACCTCTTCTAGCCAGTAATTTTGTATTCCATACCACATTACGACATCATCTCCAGGGAAGTCGGAACCAGTGTGGGAGTGGTTAAGGCAGTCGCTTCTCAGCCCTCCTCTTGGGAGGATGCACGATGTTGTCCCAGGGGGGATGGAGAGGACCAGGCCCACCACTGGCTCACAGGGTACCTCAGGAAAGTAAAATGCATTGTTCTGGGTCTCTCCTTTCTGCTTGGGTTTGTCTCCCTGGGGAATAAGCTTCTTCTTAAGTAATGTGTAGTTAGGACAGTAGAATTTGTGTGTTCGTTAAGAAGTTGACGTGGGGAACTTGTTGTTGTAGACTTGTGTGAGTGTATATTTGTACTCTCTTCTAATTGTCTCTTTCTTTCTGTGAAAATATATGTAGATTTAGTATAAATGCAGTTTAAGTGTTTTTTTTCTTTCCCCTCTCTTTTCCTCCCTTTCCCTGGTGTTAGGAGGGAGGCTTTTCTCTCTGTGCTTGGGGGGGTTGGCAGTTGCTTATCTCAAACCAAGACACTTAACATTTGGAAAATTTCAACAGATTTGTAAAATTTCTAAGTGTTCATGGAAAGAAGCCTACTTCAACTCTATTATAGTTCTATAGAAATGTAGCAAGTCACACCAAAGTCTGCCAAGCTTAATTTTTAAATCATTAGGATTAAACGTTTTCACCAACATTTTATTTTTATTTTCTTATAAGAAAAAGAAAATTCTTACTGGGTTGGATTCTGTACATATGTTAGTCTTACTGATATGGTCTTTGTAGATTCCTTGATGTGAAATAACCAGTTTCTGTATTTGGGATAGTGCAGGCACTATTTCAGTGCTTTTTGTCCTAAAATTTTACAATTGTTCATAATAGAACTTTGTGTCATGCTACATTTCATTCCACCATTAGGTGATTTAACACGGTTAAATGAAGTGTGAGGTGATATAAAGTAATGACTCATCAAGCTTAGAGAGAGAAACATAAAAATAGAAACACTAAATCAAAACTGTAAAAAAAAGAATAGTGTTTTGTAAAATATTTTTGGGCAATGTGAAAAAACCCCACATCTATATGATTGCTATAATTGATAACATTTTTACTGTAAAATAAAATGTGTAAACAGAACACTGTCCTATTGGACTGAAATAACTTTTCTAGTCAAGTCTGGGTTAAAATTATTGTGCAAAGTCTGTGTCAAAGAGTACATTACTAACATGACTGTATAAATGGTATAAAATTTTATTTATGATTTTCTCTGAAAAATCAGCATGGGGCCTTCCTTACAGGGAGCTTCTGCATAGAGAAGATCTTTGTAAATATTATTTCTTTTCCAATGTTTTCTCAGGATGTCAAAGGGTCTGGAGACTGATAGATAATCTACTTGTTTTATGTTACAGTCAGTTAGGAAAATCAGGATAACATAATCTAATTTGTTTTCTGCTTTCAACTGTGATTTTTTTCCCATTTTTTTTTCCTTATGGTAAAGTATTTGGTCATGTTTATCTGTGCAGATAATTCATTACTGCAGTATCAGAACAGCTCTCATCAATCACTCCTTCAAATTCTGTGATTCCTTGTTCACAGTATTAAGAAATTCTTTGGCAAAATTATGGAGTCAATCATTTGAAGATAAGCCTTTTGGTTTTAACAAGGTTCAATGAAAAGTACCAGTGCCAAATACAAAACATTAAACTTGATGTTTCATATATAGACATGTACAGCCAAATTTGAGAATGTATTTGCTATCAAAGTTGCTGGTAGGTATTGGAAAACACTGTTGTGTAATTATTGAAGGTGTACTGGGGCCCAAAGATCATAATATAAGTAAATCACCAAATTTTAAGGTCTTGAATACTAATAGGGGTCTTGGCAAAGAAAACTGTATCATCTAAACTCCTATATGGTTTCTTAATTTTCACACTAAACTTCCTTTGTTTTTAAATAGCATGTATAGAGATATAGATAAAAAACCTATAGTCTTAGTTACCTCTTTGGAGTGATTCTAACAACACCTGCAAAGTTAAAAAAAGGACTTAAGTGAAGATCCACTGCATTTTATGCAAAATTACACTTTTCTCTGGGAGGCTGTGTTTTCCAATTGCAGAATTCTTAAACCTTAGTATTAATAGTTTTACTTCAGTGTAGAAAGAAGTAATGTAAGCAGGAAATTGAATTTATCTAAAAAGCTGAAAGTCTGTAATTTGAGAAGAATGATTTTTGCAGCCTAATTAATCAGAGGGTTTTCACAGAATCACAGAATATTCTGAGTTGGAAGGATTTTGTTTTGCTTTAGTATTTTATTAAAAATATTTAATTTTAATAAGTCATTTACAGTTATCCTATACATGAACTTGCATAATTTAACTGCATAAGAAAACCATTGTCATTAGTCACTGTGCATGTCTTTTTAATACCTCAAAATGTCATTCTGCTGCTTATACTTGGAAAATTGTTTTGTGCTTTAGTTTTTGGAAAAAACCCATGTTTTTAAAAAAATTGTTTTCAAACATTTTGGGGAGAAAAATTTAAAAAGACATGCTGAAGAAGAATTAGGGGGATATTACTCTAAAGAAACTGAAAATCTACCAGTAGTATTGAACAGCTTTAGAATATAGAAAACTAAAATAAGTTATAGCACTCTTTTGAGGTATGTGTAACCTAATTCCATGTGTAAAGTAAACCTCTTGTGCTATTTTTAGCTATCCCTTCTGATCACCCAGCTGGAATATCATTAATCTAGTGGTCTGATCTTTAGCTGTAGCTGACCAGCCTTTTCAAAAGTAAGAAAGGGAAATGAGAGAAAACACCCATTAAAATTTTTTTGATACAGCTATATATATACAGAGTTTATAAGACACATTGATATCTTGAATTTGTTTGTACCTTACTCTTTTTCTATATGTTATATTAGGACTAAGGATGGTGTTGATTAGAAAGAAGATATGGAGCTTGCTTTACCTCAAGACAACTCATCACCTACTCAGCACTTTCACAGTGACCTACTAGTTAAGGAAAAAAAAAATCTAATAGCTTGCGTAAAGTAATGGTTCCATGTACTGCACTCAAGAAATAGAAGAATCATCACAAAAAAAAATGTGGTGACTTAGTAGTTTTGGACTTTTCAACCTTTCAGGAAAAAATACAGTGATGCAGGCCAATACCTTGCTGGATGCTAGGCTCAGTGACACAGGAGATACTTGCCAGGCTTCACAGTTTCCCAAGATTCAATATAGCAAATGAAATATACTGTAAAGAATAAAGCATCCTTAAGATACATATCAAACATATGTCTATTGAACCAAACCAGCACTTGGTAGACTTTATAAAAAAATCCACATTGTATTACTCTCATTTCATACCTTATATAAATAAAATATTTAATTTATTAACTTTCTGCATGAAAGATGATAGAAGCCCTTTGCAATGGAATCTGTTAGTACAGAGGCAAGAAATAAAATTGTAAAAATCACTTGTCTTAATGTAAATGTGAAACAATATAAACCAGTTTTTAAACTGAAAGCTTTTAAATTATATTTATATATGTTATATTCATTTGGAGTTATCTGCTTTTATTTACCTAATTAAATCTTTCAGTTATCTCTGCAAACCATAAAAGATTAGGTAATATTTTGTGTCTTTAATTTAATTTGAGTACAAAATTATACTGGTGTTTTGGAGTGCAGTGCATTGATCATATATAACATCCAAACACTCATACAGCTGTTCTGTCCCTCCCTTCTCCAATGCAACAGGGAACAAATGGAAGGAAAGTGAGTCATCTTGTGGAGTAGGTCAGTTCTTCTAGTTGTGCGCTCCTTCAACCTCTTGCCCACCCCAGGCTGCTCTGTGGGGAGGTGCAGAGCGGAAAAAAGAGAAAGCCTCAAGGATGTGCAAGCAGTGCTCGGGAACAGACCAAAGACCGGTGAAGGATCAACACTATTTTAGCCACAAACACAAGTCACCCAGCCATCATATATGTTGCCATGAGAAGAAAATCAACTACATCACAGCTAAACCCAGTAGCTGTCGAGATAGCATTACATGGCTGAATAACTAAAAATATGAAAGGCAAACATATAAATACATATAAGAGAGACCTCAACATCAAGACCCAAGATATTTACGTTACTCCATTTGGGAATAATTTGTCATTTAGATGTAGAAGATCAAGCCAATACTGCACTCTTTTGAAACATTTCTGGAACAATGTGTAAAGAGACATGACAAAAGATGTAAATTCTGAACTCAAAAGTTGAGAGATTTGTATATTTCCCTACAAAGTCATGTTTTAGCATTGGCCATCCTAGATCAAACGTACTCTCAGACTTCTGCCTATACCATATGATATGACAGAAAGAAGAGCACCAAGAGCAGAAGAGAGAAAAGTTAGAGAAGGAGTAAGGCAAAGAAATCTCACATACAGAAGGACCATGAGCATGAGACTAAAAGAAATTATCATTCCTCTTTATTCAGCACTGGTAATGACAACTTTGGAATACTGAACTGAAGTTTTGGTCCCTAATTCAAGGAGGATTTTGAGATATGAAAGAGATACTTTGGCAGGCTAGTCAAATTATCAAGAGTCTAGACTGCATGTTCTACATGAGACAGGGAGAGGGAGCTGGGATTGCTTCATTTGGTGGAAAGGACTCTTAAGAGGAAATTTCATAGCAGTCTACAATTACCTGAGAGTAAGTCAAAAACATGAAAAAGACCAGATGATCAAAGATCAGTGGTCACAAACTGTGGCTTGAGACGTTCCTACTAGGCACGAGAAAAATAATTGTAACTAAAAGGATAGTGCAAAACTTAAATAGGTTGCCCTGAACTGTCCTGGACACTACACCTGTGGAGTTGTATGAGACTCAACAAAAGCCACAGCCAACCTGATCTGGCAATAAGTCTACTTCAAACAAAAAGTTAACAAAATAGCCTTTAGAAATATCTGTAAAAACACTTTTTTTAAAAAAATTCTATGGCTATCTGTCTTGTTTTTATATTATAAACACCAGGGATAGTTCATACCTGTTAACAGCAATTCAGAACCTCTTTGTCTGAAATTTACTTTTAAAAGCAGTTACCAGTTTTCAAGGAGTAAGGCATCAAAACAAACATATATTAAAAACTTTCAAACTGCAGCCCTGAATATTTCTAAGGATAGTCAAGAACTGGAAATTTTTTCTACCATTTCAGTTTCTGAAAGTGTCAATGTGTTAAAGACAAGATATACTGCCAGGATAGCACAGGATCCCAAATGCTGTCTGAACAGTCTGTGTTACCTGTTGTGTGAATATAAAAAGAATTTCAGTTCCTGGAACTCTTGACACAAGATCTTTCAGAAGTATAAATCAAGAAAAAAAAAAAGTATAAGAGAAGGAAAGGCTATTCAATGTCAGGTTTGTCAGCGGGTTACATTTTAAAGCTGATTTATTTTATTTCATTAACAGCAAGATCATATGAGAGGATGTTGCTCTTTCTGAGAGGTTTTGAATAGAATCTACTTGAACAAGTACAAAAACCAATCAACAATTGGTTGAATACTGATCTTTTGTTTATTTAAACAGACTGATGATCATTAATCAAAAAATTCTTCAAAATAAGGTAACATATTTTTTCAAGAATGTGTAAGCAGTTTGTTTATAAAATATGTCTAAATAATACTGAGGATCCAAGATAAGAAATCAAATATGCCACTGTCAAAACATGTTTCTCACCTTAAAGATTTATTAGGTTGTATCCTATTATGGAAAATTGTGAGGCTTATAAAAAAAACAACCCACCAAACAAACATGCAAACTCTAGAGGGGAAATTCTTCAAGCAATTTTCTGATTCACATCACTTACTATTTTTTAGTATGCATAGATCAAACATAGCCCTAAAAAAGCAGAAGTCTTCTAGCTTCCAGTCTTAGGCACAAAACCACACAGAGGTTTAGTAGTGACCTTTTTCCCCTGTGAACATTAGCATTTCCTCTTTTCAAGCTGTATTTACAAGACAAAACCAGGACTCCCTCCAGAAGACACAGTTTTAATCTTGAAATCTACAACCTAATAAAAAAATTTATGGTCATTCTGTTTAGTAGAGCTTAATTTATTCTCTACCTAATATTGTCTAATTGTGTTTTGACATATCAATAACTCAAATTAACCACTGTTTAGTTGGAAACAATTTCATGGTTTTAAAAGCTCTTTAAAAAAACCCCCATAAACAAACCTTCTTTCTTCAAATTTAATTTGATAGAGCCAAGTTCAATGTAATAATAACAAATAAATAACTCCTGCTCATACCAATTCAAATTGTTCACGTTTGACATGATTTTATAAATGTCATTGTATTTCTCTGAGAAGTATTTTTTTTTCAAAACTGAGAAAAGTTATTTCATCATTTTAGGGATTTTTTTTCCTATAAATCTGTACTTACTATCTACTCTTCTCTCTATCTGCGAATAGGGGAGAAAGGAGAATTTGATAAGACGTGAACAGAAGTAGAAACTATATTCAAAATTTGAGCATATTGTTACTAGTGGCTGTGGCTTAATGATGTTTTTCTGCTTTCTGCCTTTTCTCTCCTTGTCAAATTCCTCTTAACGTAATACTTTAGCTTTTTGTCTTCTGATAAGGTTTTTACATGGTATTTTCAGAGCCAAATACTGCATGATTTTTTTTTCTCTGTGAAAATTACAGGTTCAGTATTAAAACTGTATCATATATATGTCATCCTATGATGGGAATTTTCAAGGGGATTCTGAACTGCTAGGCTCCTAGTATTTCATGTATGATATTACACATTATATGGAACATTGGATCATTATACCAGCTACAGTGAATAAGTCTCCAAAAGTTAGCATTTTTTTTCCATATTACAAACAAAAGAAAAAATTTAAGAGGCTTTCCAAAATTCCAATAAGCATTTGAATGAATGTTTATTAAAAATCATTATGCATATACCTTTACATATGATGCAATGCAAAAGAGTTGACAGTACTATTCCACCTGAAAACAGTAGTTCTAAAATATTTTAAAGCTCTCTAAGGATGTTGACAAAATTATCTACTTAATAAGACCTGGTAGCCTTTTTAGAAAGCTTTGAAATGGCAGCTGAGAAAAGGATTTTTAAGAAATTCATCCACTACATGGAAGAACGTCTTGTGGATAAAAAATTGCAGAAAGATAGGAAATGAGAGTTGAACAACAGTCTATTATCCTATCACAGCTGATTATTAGTGAAATTCCACAGAGATCTGTCTAGTGGTTTTTCTATTTCATTGGGCTTGTGAAAGATTTAGAAAAGGAGTGTCTTAATGAGGATACAAAATTAAGGCCAAGCCAAAAATAATTTGGGTTAATAAAAACCTAAATTCACTTAACAAAATGAAGAAAATGTCTTGAAGATTGTCCTAGTTCAGCAGGAAGGACCAGCTAACCCTGTGTGGTGGTGATCAAACCTGTGTATTCCACCCCCTCTATTCATTCCCCAAGGTCAATGGGCCATTAGCAGCAGCTGCCCAGGGAGCCATTATCACTTCACACCCAGCCTGAGGGGGCGGAGCTGCTAATGGGCCATCAACAGCTCAACACCCCCTGGCTCCCAGAGTTAATCACCCATTGTGTGAGTCCCCGCCCAGGGGGAGGGACTGGGTGCTCCCTGAGGGTACACAAGTGGTGGGTAAGAAGACCTCAGGAACCTCTCATCGGATCCAGAGCAGCAGCAGGACCTTGACAGGAGGAGATCACTGCTCTCGCCCAGACCACAGCCCTCGCCTGCACCAACAGGTTTTTCTTTTCCTTTTGCTCTGGACTTGGGGGAACCACAGGGGTCTCAGCACAAGGGCAAACAAACCCCCTTGGGTTTGTGCCCCAGGACACTGGGTTATACTGCTGGGGTTTTGTGAGTTGAAAGCAATTTCCCTTGTGTGTTAGTGTTGTTATTGTAATATTATTATTAAATTTTAGGTCTGACTTATAATCTCTCTCATGGTGAGTTCATTTCCCTTGCTGGTTCACCTTTAAACCAGCACAAAGATTTAAAAAAAAACAAAAACAAAAAAACAAAAACAAACCTCATGCTAGGACTAACAATATTAGTTGTACAAGTGATGGGCCAGTGTTCAATCTGTCCTGCTGGCAGCACTGCTGTTGTCCCAGAAGCCAAGTTAGCAGAGCAATAGGGTCTCTTGACATGCTACTTTCTCAAGCCAAGATGTTATAGATACAGTATGCCAGCTATACCAGTTCGTTAAGAGATAGTTTAGTTTTCCCTCCACTACTTTTTTCTTGTATTCTCAGACTGCCACGGCAGAAATAGTAATTAAAAATAAATATTGTCCTTCCTACTTAGAAAACATGATACTACATAAGATACAATTCAAATATCAATATGAAAAGTGAGAGTAGACTGGGCAACAAAATGAAAAATGGCAAACAAATTCTGCAAGACACAAAAATAGGCCTTAAGTATTGAACCTAATTATAGTATTTAAGTTTGATAAAGATGGAAGGGTGTTACCATGTATGAAAACTTTAGTGTATAAAAATAAGGACACTGATATGGAAATTTTATTAATAAAATTTATTTTGCATTAATGTTGTAATTAATTTTATTTTATTAGGGAAACTGCTCAGTTTCATCATTGCATAAAACTTCTACTTCTGTCAAAAATTTCAGCCTAACATAAATTACCTTTTTTTCCTCAAATATAAGTCAACCATGAAAGGATATTGATACATTTTCAGAATTCACTGTAGTTTCTGCTTTGAAAAGGTAATATGTTATATGTAACATATAGAACTGATTACCATATCCAGTATAGCTTTCCCCAGTAACTAAAACTGAAATTGTCAGAAGTCTATACTGCTCTACCAAAAGAAAGAGGGATTAATGCAGTTTTTAGATCAAAGTATCCTTTACAGGAATGTCCACCAGCTAATACTTTCTCCCAGTTTTTATCCTCATGTTCAATTCTGACTTTATTTTCTCATTTTCTCTATCTTCTAAGACTGTCTATATGCTCTTTTAATTCACCTTCAAATCTTGATATAAAATACGTATTCTTTGTGTAAAAAAAACCATAAATACTTCATAGATACACTAAACTGTCTCACAGAAGACTACATATCCTACTATTTCCTTCCACAAATATGAATTTTCTCATTTTCTCTATCTTCTAAGACTGTCTATATGCTCTTTTAATTCACCTTCAAATCTTGATATAAAATATGTATTCTTTGTGTTAAAAAAAAACATAAATACTTCATAGATACACTAGACTGTCTCACAGAAGACTACATATCCTACTATTTCCTTCCACAAATATGAAGTTCAAAATTGAAACAAAATATATCAGAAATTTACTAGTCATCTGAAAAATTGGTTGTTATCCAGACAGTCATTAGGACACTAATTGGAAATCATTTATTTAAACGTAGGAATAGATACTAATAGATACATTTGCAGAAAATTGCTGGCAGCAAGGTAGTCTTTAGGTAGTAGCTAGCGTTCTATTTTTGGGATAATGTAAATCCACACTTCTAATACAAAGATAAAATTTAGTATTTAACACACAACATTTTTGATGAATGATTTTAATAGACTACCAGGTAATTGCTAAATTGGTCATCATACAAGATGTATTCAAGATACCCTGGGGACCTGGTAGAGCCAAAAAAAAAAGTTCTATGCGACTTGAACCACCTGGAACAAGACGGAAAGAGGAGGTTTGCTCTCCAGACCATTGCAAATAGTCTTAGATGCCTAAATCTGTGCAACATTATCTCAATCTCATACTTTTATATTAATATACTGCTCATTATATGAGAAACAAGTATTAAAGAGGTGATGCAGCTTTTTATTAAGACAGATGGATTTAATGAGAAACTTTCTAGACCACATCGACTCTGTTGAATAGATCTCAGCTATTATGAGAGTTCAAACAAATATATCCCAATAAGATAACTTCAATGTTTGTAGCATTCAAAAAACTGAATGTGGTCATTTTTAAAACAATATTATGAAAATAAGCTCTTCAAGTGTATGACTAGTTTAAACCTAATAAGACATCTATAGCAAAACTCATCTTGACATATTGATATTTGTAGTGGTTGCTCTTCTGCATCTAACTGCTGATTCACAAAAGCACTCTTTCCCCTCAAATCTTCTCTCAGACCCTTGAGCTGCACATATAGAACTCAAGCCCAGGGAGACTTTTGGTTTTACTTATGACCTTTGCTCAGACAAATCCACTGCACTTCTAAAATGGGATAAATACGAAGCTCCTGAAAACCTGTATTTCTCTTCAGTAGCATGAAATCAGGCTGTGTTATGTTAGATGCAATTGTGAAGGATCAAATGTAGATGTCTGCTATTTGTGAGATGACTGCTACTTTGAAAGCAAAGGGCAAGACCAGAAGTTGTTATGGTACTTTATTCGTGCTGCATGTAAATTTGCTGCATATATTTCAACCTGATGAGAAAATAAAACTGCTTAAAATTTTCACATGACTATTAAAGAATAAAAATAAATAAGACTAAGATCTACACTAAAAAATGTTATGATTTTTTTCTTTTTTCTTTTTTTTTTTTTTTTTCAGAGAGACTGAAAGCAGTGATAGAGAAGACAGGTGTGCCTCCAAGTCTCAGTAAAGGCTTAAGTAATATCTATATGGAATTCAAAAATTGGTCATTATCAATACTAGCAAGAAGAAATTATAAGTGATGAACCCCTTATAGAATACATTATTTACAGTAAAAGGATATTTGTCATATTTCAAGAGCTTATAAATTTCAAGAGTTTATAAATATATAACATTTTTAGTTCAGCTGAGATGGTAATTTAAAGTCTTTCTTCAAAGTTCATATAAGTTAGTATGGGTATTTCTATTAAAAATTGAAAGTAATGGGATTAATTTTGCTTTTAAAAAGATCAAAACCAGAAATAGATGCAGAGAAAACTGCAGGGATAAGACTTTTTGCTTACCAATATTAGAAAAATAAATATGTTATGACAAATAGGTATTTTATAATTATTGAAAGTAAAATATGAACAAATTTTTGTTTGTTTGTTTGTTTGTTTTGGTTGGTTGGTTGGTTGGTTGTTTTTCCCCCCAAAGCATTAAATAAAGCCTTTCTGCTGTGAATTCAAAAACATAGTTAAGCCCTATAGTAGTAGTAAATTTGAATGAGATTTACATGGATACAATTTCTAGTCAGCTTCAAAAGCGATAGTAATCCAAAGAAAAGTGATGTCTTTGTAAGACCAGTTTAATGATAGATGGTACTGCTGCATTTCGTTAAAGCAATTATTTAAAAAGGGGTGTCTGACACAGAGGAATTCTGAGTCAAAAAAACCACTAAAAACCCTCCCAAAACCCAACCCAACAAACCACATTTGATGTTTTCTGTGATGCTTATGTGTTCTGAGTATAGAACAGTCTCAGAGAAATATGTAGTGATGAATACTGATGCTTGCATGTAGAAAGCTGAATACCTATGTGAGGTATATTGGCTCCTTATAAAGAGGAAAGAGATCTCTGAGTCAGGTGTTCTTAATCACTCTTTAAATTATGTAAGATACCTAAATACCTATTTTTAGAGTCCTGAATAACCCAGTAATTGCAATGCTCTCTTTGTACTCAGCTCTGAGCTCTGAACCTGACTTCTACTTGCTAATCTTTTTGCTGCCAGTCTCGCAGCATATAGGCAATCACAAAGTGGCATAAAGAGTGAGGATGCCAAATCTGAAAAATTGTTACCATTGCCTCTTTCTAGAATTAGAGCATTTGAATGTTGAAGAAGAGGACTTGAAAAAAAAATCTGGGAATTTAGGCTAGTGCAGCTGCTGCTGTTGTTAGTGAGAAAAAGAACATGAAATGCAAAAGAGGATGGTGAGTTAGTTAGCTTCCTTGACAAGGCATTTAAGTTGACTTCCAGTTGTTCTGCCCTGAATGAATGTACTGATACTGCAGCAAGGACTTTACAAGGATTTCCATGTCTCACACTTGGCTTTGTTAACCATAACACATCAGGCGAATGATGGAAATTAATTAAAATCCTGCCCCTTTCCGCGGTAAGGAAAGACTTCAAATAACCATCACCATCTTAAGCCAAAATAATTATAAAATGCAAATCTGTATCAGATATGTTGGTATCTTGTAGTTATTAATGTTTATAGCAAATAGAAACTTAATTTCAAAATCTCACTTTCATTTGTATCAGTTGTACTTCTCAAAAAGAACACCTTTAATGTGGAAGTCCTAGCTTTCAAACTTTTCAAGCCTTACAACCCTGGCATTATCATGCTTCCTGCAGACTTCTGCTCCTATTGTAGTAGCATAAGGATGAAAAGGACTTCATGGATTATCGAGTCTTGTCCCCTGCTGTGTATATAATC
The DNA here is from genome assembly GCF_047495875.1 of Pithys albifrons albifrons. Lineage (NCBI taxonomy): Eukaryota > Metazoa > Chordata > Aves > Passeriformes > Thamnophilidae > Pithys > Pithys albifrons. The sequence goes on along the minus strand of NC_092458.1, from coordinate 37,753,906 downwards.
CTGAACCCACTGAAGTCAGTGGGAGTTTTAGCTTTTCCTTCAATGGCAGCACAAATAGGTCTAGAGCATCTCAAAAATATCCAAGTTATAGTTGCATTTTTTACACATTTTTCAAGTAACTTGTTAAAGATAATATTAAAGTATCTTCAATTCCAAATGCAGTTGGTCAGTGCAGTTGCAATTTTTTTTAAATTCCTTGTTCAATGGATAAAAAAAAAATCTTAAAATAACACTAAAGAATTCATTCTTGTTCACATATAATCATTGAAAGTCAAAGCACACTGAGCTTAGATGTCTCAAGCAAAGGGCAGGCTAGAGGTAAATGGCCACAGCCTTTAAGCTGATTTAACTCTTCATAAGTGTAGCAATTCAGGGAATTGGAGTACCAACAGTTGCAAAATATATTCATAGGGGAGACAAATTCGTACTGCCCCTGAAGATCTGTACTTATGCTGTTTTGTTTTCTTAATTAGGTTAAAGGCAAAATATTAATCAGCTGGGTTAATCTTCCCAATCCACATCTTCCCAGAGTGAAGCTGATATATCTCAGGTACTCACATCATCGAACTGTATTATGAAAGAAGGACAGCAAGGTGGAATGAAAACACTTGTTAGATTACAAAACCTGCTGAAACTGTTGGTATTTTCCAGTTTATTTAACACTACAAAATTTATTTGAGCCAACAACTGTTATCTGAAGTTACTTGTCTAGTCAAAGGCAATGAAGTTTCCTCTATATGATCAACAGGCAGAAGTGGATGACCTTGGAAATGCAATTCAGCATAAACACCTGTCTTAGATTCTGTATGAAATAAGAAAGAGAAGAAAAAAACAACTAAAAAACCCATCAGATTTCAATCATAATGTTTTAGTGGTTCTGTTTTTTTAGAAGATAACGGAATTGATTAGATATATTGGCTTATAGGGTTACTTTCACTATGATTTTAAATTATGCTAGTATATCATAGGACATCAACACCTTTAAAGATTTAACAAAGAAACTAGGATACATTCCAAACATATGTGTCATTATTGCACAAAACAAAACAAAATAACAACAGCAACAACAACAAAAAAGTAGAAATATGGGTAGTTGAGATGTCATTGATACTAGAAAAGCTGAAAATTTATTTTCACTAATAATATCTTAAGGGCAGGATGAAAAAAGATTTACTACAGTTTGGAAATCAGTAGTTGATGGAGCAGGGAATGCATCAGCTAATACTACTAGGATTTAATGTACCAAAGATTTTTCACTCATACATGTTCACATCCTTCTAATCTCAGTAAAAAAGGGTGCTTGAATTATATAAGGTTCAGCAAACTAAACGCAATGATATTTTCTGCATTACTGTTCATATGAAACAACTGTGAGGATTTACATCCAAACATATAATGCAATTGTTATTATAGACATATATTCCAAGGTGTAATTCTCAGATTTCTAATCTTCATACTTTCCTGCTTGTTCCCTGCAAATATTTTCTTAAAAATCAATCAAATGTTGCTCTCCTTTTCTGTTTAGAATTCATAAACTTATTCCCTTATTCCCTGAATTTCCCCCCTTTTCTAGTCATGTTCAATGACTGCAGGTTTTACTCTTTAAAGTAAATCACAGTTGAATGATGGATTGCCTGAACCTGATCCTGGGTTTTGCCTTTATTCTGCTTTGTTGATATAAACACTATAAAAAGTGCTGATGATACAGCCACTCTGGGATGAACCTGTGAATAAAAGCAATAAGATACATGCTTGTCTTCTAAACCACATGATTTGATAGTACAGTTTAGTAAGTTGTGAAGAGGATTAGTTTAGGAGAGTGCAGGAAAACAAAAAAAGGAAAAAATCCCAACAGGCACAAAGTTTATGCACTATTTACTGAAACACAAAATCTAATGTTTTCTTATATTTTCAATTACTAGATAGGTTCTTGAAGTAATTTTGTTTTTATTGAAGGAAGAAATATGTCTTTTATCACAAAAAAGATGTCATCGTAAAGGTTATGTTTTGCGATGAAATTATAATCAAGTTTGAAATAAAATGAATATTTCTAAATGAAAATATTGGCAGAACTAATGCAAAAGTTTTCTGATTTCTGTAGCTGAATGAAACTTCCTCCATGAATTTTTTGTCTGTTCACGTCATTTCAGATGCATGCTTCAAATCAGTAACATGTAACATAAAATCCACAATTCAAGTTTATACCTGTTAATATCTATAGTGACCCATATAAAGAAATCCATATTTTATATTTTTGTTTCATGTAAACATCTGCTGTATAGCTGAATATGAGAAGAACAAGATAAAAATCACAAACTATTTATCTGAAATTTCAGTTAATAATATGTCTATGCCTAGGTCATTTTGAGACAAATATTCTGTTCTTTTTCACAATACTGAAGATGAAGATAAGCCAAATGTGAGTGAAAATAAAACTGCAAATCTATATACCACAGGAAGGAAACAAAACCAAATAGAACCAGGCACTGACCTTCATTAAAGATGCTGGTATCTTAAAGATAGTGCTTTATAAAAGCCTTTCTTTTGCACTGGGATTTGACTACCATACAATACATTTCTCTATCTGAGTTCCTAGCTACTATTGCCCTTCATATTTGACATTAAAACAAGTTTGAAAAGTGTTCCTGAACTACAATATTATGTTGTGAATTGGAAATATATTGAAGAAGTTCTATTTAAATATTTGGTCTTGTCTCTCATAATCATGTTTTCATTTATAACCTTTTTGTGAAGCTATTGGATCTGACGGCAATAACTTCATACCTTTAAGCTCCTAAATGTTTAATACTTTTGGATGCTTTATTACAGCATGTTTTTTTTCTATAGTTGTTTTCAAAAAGTGGATACTGATTAAATTGTATTTTATCTTCTTCAGAGACATAGCACACTACACTGTATACAGACAATAAGCCAATCTGAAAATGGATCATAATGAAAGATAATAAAATTTGCACAGCAGAGACATGAAATCAGTCCCTGCTGGGTGACGCAATCCACACATCCCAATTGATACACAAACTTGCCAGAAACCTCTTCAGAAGATTCAGAGACCTGAAAAAAAAGGCTTAGCAGAAGGTAGAACTGACTTGACACCATGTAAGCTAACTAGTCTTAAACCCTTCAGATCTATTTAGCAATATGTCTTATAGAGACCTAATAAAACATAAGAAACTTAGCCTTTTTTTTCTTAAATACAGACCTAATTTCCAGCAGCTCCCTCTATTTATTCCTTTCTGCATCTACACTATAGCCTGTATAAACTTATTAATTAGAACACTTACTCAAAATTATGTTAGAATAAAGCACTCTTCCTGTGAGAGAAAAATATATTTATACACTTATATATTTTATTTATTTATTAATGCACCATAAAATACTGTTCAGAAAAAAAAAGTCACGATAATTTTGATAAATTTTGCACTGTAGTACAATATGGATCCTCAAATTAAGCATGATAGGTCTAAGTCAAACCTTATCAGTAGCTTCTTTATGTAAGAACTATGAAATTTGTTCACACCTGATCTGTTCAATCTTTCTGAATGTCTATAGGGAATTTTGTAGTTCAAAATTTATAGGTGCTACCCACAGGGGTTTGTAGCTGAAACCCTGAATGTCTTCCTTTACATCCATTTTCTGCTGTAGGACAATAATTTTGAGAATATATTTTTATATGAAAGTTTCATTTTTCTTACCATTAAAGATATTTAAACATGTAACATTATAAATATCTGAAAATTGTTCCAGCAGTTTCTGCACTGTTTAAGGAAAAGGGAAAATTATATTTGGAAAAAACATATATACTTTCAGCCATTGCTTGATATTTGTTTTCCCTCAGCAACTGATTTCAAATTGTATAAAGCAGCACAAAGGAAAATCTGTAGTAAGATAACAAATGCATTTAGGTGTATTTAATTCTTTCTAATAAAATATCAGAGTAATTCAATAAAAAATTGTTTCTGGTCCAATTGTAGAGTTTTCTTGATTGATACAAATACATATGCTCACTTTGAAACATAACACCTTTATTTGAAATTAGAACAAAGTCTGAAGCATTTAAATGTATGTAAATCCCAGAGTCAAAGATGGATTAAGTACCACTTACAGCTCCCATCATAAATTACAATTTTATCACAATGTAGGAAGACTTCACTTTGCATAGAGCAACATTTGTATTTCTCATAGTGTTGGAAAAGGGATTAGTCAGTCCCTTCAACCACTACAGATATTTCTTTTGCTGTCTGATTATGATTGACCATTTCCAATCTTGATTTAATTGTTTAACACAAATCTTTCTGACTACCACTTTCTTTCTTTTTTTTTTTTTAGTAGTAGGTTACAGTAGGTTCTCCCAGTGTTCCCACTCTAAAGTTAACACTATCATAAGATTGCTTCATGCCTTCCTATTTTTTTTTAAGATAGAAAATGTCTTGTTCCTCTTCTGTTTTCTCCAGACCCTTGTATTTTGCACTTACAGAATCTCAGAATCATGTAAAATATGTTTAACCTACTGGTAATTTGAACCAACATGTGTGAATGGTGGAATATTGTGCAATATAGACATATACTGAGAACCTCAAGAAGGGAACTAAAGCTACCAGCAGGTGTGCAGAAATTAGGACAGTATCCCTCAGACCATTTACCATGTCTTGATTTAAGCCAGTAATACAAGGATATGTCTGGGAAAATCTTCACAGACCAGTAAAAAATCCTGATGGACATCTAGCACTGTGTTAATGAAGCTGTCTTCTTCTGATGTCTTGATAAGACACTCAGATTCAATTCATTACACCTGTTTAGAAGACTCAAACTTCCTTTTCTTGCCTAAAAAATTCTTTAATCATCAAGGTCCGTATGGGATTAAATCTAATAATTATTTCCAGAGTACTCAGACATACCACCTAAGGAGCTGCTTCAGGGATGTTGGTGTAGATTTACATGGATAAAATGAAAAGACCTAGGACTCAATGCCTTCTCATTTTCTGTACTTATTAATTGTTAGGTCTCTACCTACTGCTGGTTGTCTCTGACATAAACCCGCAAGGGGCACACGTGGATGTGAGCTAATCAATGTAATTTGGCTACAGGTTCTCTTTTATTTGCTAGCCCTAAGCCAGCTCAAGTACAACTAAATCACACAACACAGATACATTGTTGCACAGAATCTGAATGAAGATTTGTACAATTCTGCATATTACAATAGGAATACTAATCTCTTTCCACTTGGAACTTTCATTTACAACAGACCTTCTAACAGAATAGACCATATATAATTTCTGTGTTTTTAGGGGTGGAAATCATGATCCATAACCCAGAAAAATTAGCTACCTTGGATTGCCTATTACACTCATGGTAGCAGCTCCAGCAAGAAAAAAAGGGGAAAAAAAAGATACCCTGCAATAATTACAAGGAGATTTCAAGTATCTGAGGTTTGAATATGTTGCTTTTAAATTACAAACAACTGAGATGTACATTCATAAAAAAATCCAAAAAAACAAAACACAAAAAAACAACCAACCACACAGGAAGCTTTGTGGATGCTGAGTTAAAAGTTCACAGTGCACTGTAACATCTCAATTTAAGTTTACAAGAACCCACAATCCCAGATTACTTACTTACGCTACACTTGCATTCATGCTGGTGGATAAGTGCCTAAGAATGAGAGTTAAAACTTGCAGCTGAATGGGAGTCACATGCAATAGACTAAAAACTAAATGATAAATCATTCTCTCTTCTAGGCTTCATTATGTAATGGTAAGAATGCACTTATCTTCAATCAGGATCCCCGAAAGAGTTTGTGTAGTCCTTAGCTGTCTAGGTTTAGTGGTAAAAATAGAAGCAGTCAGAATATACAGAAGCTGAGCAAGGAAAGGTGTTTGCAATTTAGCATCTTGTCTTCATTTCATATGCAACTGCCTACAGGGACAATTAATCTAGGATTTAAGTGCCTTATTTTCTTTGCAGACTAAGTACTTTTTGTGTGATATCTGAACAACAATTAAGAACAGAAAGTGCAGAAGTGTACTATAACATCTAATAGTCTTGAGCATTAATGTTTAATTGTACAATAATAATCTATGAGATGGAACACGGTCATTTCTCTGACACCTGTTTCAACTCCACATGATTTCAGTTTTGCAAGTGAAGTATAAGCTGCTCACTTTTCTCTTCTGATTCCATAATGTGTGTCTCATAAAAATATCTGATATATATAATATTAAAAGAAAGATAAACATTGAAACATTTTGTTACCAGACTGAAAAACATTTTAAGATTTGCAATAGAGCCTCTTACAAGACTCTGAGGTAAATAACAGAAGGAAGAACGGATAAAAAACCTAACTGAATATCTTGTAAAACACAAATAAGTGTTCCTTTCTCAGTGAAGAAATTCAGAATTTTGTTTAGCCAGAGTGTCTTTTCATAATCAAATAGTCAGATGAAAAGTTTTTTTAAATGATGAAGCAAACATATTCAAAATTTTTTGCATTCCATACAATTAATTTTGATCTTGGAATAATGAACATTTTAAAAACAAACAACCACTGAAAAGATTTCAGTATTTTACCCATAGGATCTATTTACAACAAAAAAGTATTTTTGATAAATTCACCAGTTAAAATTGCAATGGTAATTTTAAAATCATAAATTTTCCCCTCTACCAAATATAGCCCTTGGCATAAATGACATAGAGTGCAATAAAATTTGATGTGATGACATCACAACCTTCCCCTCTTTCCCTCTGCTTTTCCTTTTATTTTAATTTATAAACTTCTACAGCCTCACTGAAATATGAAACAGTTGTGTTTACTTTGTTTATAAAATGCTTTTAGAAGATCTGAAATACAAAAAAAATGTCTCTGAACAGGAGGAAAATATGTACATGTTAGTTAGAGACCAAATCCTCTTCAGGATTATAAACTTTGTCAAAGCAAAATGAACAAGAAAGCATATAGCGCTGAAATGCACAAAATCCCTCTATTAACGATGGAGCGAGCCTACATAACCTCATTGGACTAACTAAACACCTGTGGTGATCCACACAGAAGAGATGAATTCAACACTAAACTTAAGGTGCAAATATGGAACTCATATTGAGAAATCTCAATCCAATGTCAAGCTCCACCATGTACTTTTAACCATTTAAATTTCAAATTCACATACTGCCAACCTCAATGGTTGTTTTCAACAATAAATCTGAATATCCATGTTTTACACTGTTGGTGTAGTTTTCTGGCTGTCTTTTGTTTTGTTTTTATTTGGTTTTCTCTTTTTTTTTTTGTGTGTGTGTGTGCTTCTTTGATTTCTCTTAGTTTGTTTTTTTATTGGGAATAAGTGGTTTGTTTTGGGTTTATGTCATTCTCTGAGAAAAATAGAAAACTGAATATTAGGACTAAAATTTAAATATAACCCTAGGTCAAAGCAGTCATATCCTATTTAGTTTAGATGTGTTTTGGTTTTCCAGAGACCTATGACATGAGATGACTTCTGGCATGAACATGATTTCAAGACAAAAAAATAAAAGATGGTTTCTAATCTTTTTAACCCCATTTAATAATGGAAATCAAGATTTCCATAATTGTTTCCTAAAAGACAGAACACAAAGGGGAGATTTCAAAGCTTTTATTTAGAAGCAGGAAAAATCAAAACCAGGCTCCCAAAAAACCAGCCAACCAACCAAACAATCCAGTTTGTATACTTTTACAAGAATGCTTTGAATTTTTTAGTCTCTCTGAGTCAAGTATCATGGTGATGCTAGTTGAGCAGTAGCTTTTGTATATCTGTTAGGAATCCAAGCAATATTTTCCAGTCAAGATTTTAGTTACTGCATTTCCAAACACAGACTTAATAAAATAAATGGTGGTAACTATTTTATAGAGGAGTTATCCATGGTTTAAATGGGTACCATTTATTGTTGTATGAACAACTCAGAAGGCTCAGACATAGGCTTATAAATTACTGTCATGTATCTTTATAATCTGTTTTGTTATTCTGTTTATTCACTGACTGGATAGTGATGCAAACAAATGATTTTCATATTAAAAATAAACTTATTTATTTAATTTGAAAACTCTGCACCAAATTATTTTTTCATCTCTTGGACATCTTAGCTTCATGAATAGACCATTTGTAATAAAACCTACTTTAATATGGAGCTGATGTGGAAGTATTTATACTATTTCTCAAAAAAAAGAGTTGAAATGAACTGACATGCCAAAGCTTTATTCTTTGAGTCTAAAGCTGATGAGATATATAGCCTTCAAGGTTATCCTAGGGAAAGAAGGATGACAAGACAGAATGAATGAAAGGAAAAGGGAAAAGTCTTCCCGGAGAGAGCCAGGAAGAGAAGTGTAGGGGCCCAGGTGCTCCTGGTGCCTTCTCCAGTGCAGCAAAGGGTCTCATGATCTTATCAACATTGACAAACACACTCTTTTCCTCAGAAGAACTATGGGTCTCTTTGATATCCTCTTAACATCCCTGTTGGTGATCTTTCTTTGATGATACAATTGGCATTGATTGAATAGGCTTAACTAGATGCAAGTGTTGTATGCTGGCTGCTAAGTTGTGAGTGGTTATTTGTGTACTATTTGTTGGGTATAAATATGACTGTTACTGTGCTAGTTTTGGCTGGGTGAGAGTTAGTTTTCTTCACAGTGGCTAGTATGGGACTGTGTTATACATAGATACAGAGATGTTTTTGTTATTTCTGGGCAGGGCTTCCACAGAGCCAAGGCCTTTTTTGCCTTTTATACTGCCACACTGGTGAGAAAGTTGGGAGTGCATGGGAGGCTGGGAAAAGACACAGCCTGGACAGGTGACCTAAACTAACCAAAGGGATATTCCATATTATATGACTTTATTCTCCACATATAAATTTGAGGGAAGAAGGAGGAAGCAGGGGGCACACTTGGATTGATAGTCTTTGTAAGTAACCATTACATGTGATAGGGCCCTTCTCTCCCACGGATGGATGAACATCTGCTTGCCCATGGGAAACAGAGAAGTAATTCCTTCTTTTGCTTTGCTTGTATGTATGTCTTTTACTTTCCCTACTAAACTGTCTTTATGTCTACCCACATGTTTTCTAGCTTTTGCCCTCTCAATTCTCTCCCTGATCCTGCTGGTAGGGGAGTGAATGAGTGGCTGTGTGGGGTTTGACTGGGTTTAAACCATGACACTTACTTATTGTTTGTCTTGTAGTATGAAGTCACAGAATGACAAAATCACAGAATTGATGCGTTTGGAAGGGAACACAGTGAGTCATCTGACCCAGCCTTCACCTCAAGCAGGGCCATTCCAGAGCACATTGCACAAGATTGCATCCAGAAGGTTCTTGAATAATTCTAGTGAGGGAGAATCAACTATGTCTGTGGGCAATATCTTTCAGTTCACACTCACCTGCACAGCAGAGAAGTTCTTCCTCATATCCAGGTATAACTTCATGTGTATCCGTTTCTGCCCATTGCTTTTCAACCTATTGTTTGGCACCACCATCTTGAAACTCTCTTCAGATACTTACATGATTGATTAGGTCCTCTCACAGTTGTCTCTTCTCAGTGCCAGACGGGCCATACTCCCTCAGCCTTTCTTCACAGGAGGGATGCTCCAGACCCTTTATATTTGTTGCCCTCCTTTGGGCCTCCTCTAGGAGCAACATGTCTCTCTTGTGCTGAGGAACCCAGAACTGGACACAATGCTCCAGAGGTTTTTGTGGGTTCATCTTGGCTGAATGTCAGGTGCCCACTGAGCTGCTCCACACCTCCCCTTCACAGATGGAGAGGAGAGAGAGTAAGGTGGGAGGGAGGGAAAAGAAAACAACTCAGACCATGGGTTACAATATAGGCAGTTTATATTTATGCAAAAAGAAGAAAAACTAAAGCAGTGTGCACATGGGCAAAACAGAAGCTAGCAGTCAATCTTTACCTCACACAAGAAACGATGGTCAGCCACCCCTCCGAGAAGCAGAGCTCCAGCACTTGCAACAGTTGTCAGCAAGCAGCCATCACGAGACAGTAAATACCTCCTTCTGACTCTTTACCGCAGTTTTATATCTGGGTTGACATCATATGTTATGGAATATCCCCTTGGTCACTGTGGGTCAACTGTCCCCTCCCAGGATTTCACCTCTGACTGAAGAAATATTACAGTGCTGCACTCAGCAGTAGACATAACACAGGCTTGTTATCAACACTTCTCTAGCTACCAATGCAGAGCACAGCACTGCAAGGGCTACTATGGGAAAATAAATTGCAGCTCAGCCAGATCAACTACAGAGGTGTTCTCAGTAGGGCTGTGTAGAGGGGCAGGATCACCTACCTTGATCTGCTGGTAATGCTCTTCCTAAGGCACCCCAGGACACCGTTGGTCCTCTTGGCCACAAGGGCACACTGCTGGTTCATGGACAGTTTATTTTCCATGAAGACCCCTAGATCCTTATCCCCAGAGCTGCTTTCCAGCAGGTTGGCCCTCAGCCAGTACTGGTGCCCAGGGTTGTTCCTCCCCAGGTGCAGGACCCTGCATTTGTCTTTGTTGAATTTCACAGTTCTCTGCCCATCTCTCTGACCTGTTGAGGTCCTTCTGAAGAGCTGCACAGCACTCTGGGGTATTGACTAGATTTGTGTCATCAGCAAACTTGCTGAGGAGGCATCTACCCCTTCATCCAAGTCATTGATGGATAAGTTAAGTAATACTAGCCCTCTAGGGGACAGCACTAGTGACAGGCCTCCAATTAGACTCTGTGCCATGGATTACAACACTTTGGGGTATTCTGTTCAGGCAAGTCTCTATCCACTTCAATGTTCACTTATCCTATCCACACTTCCTGAGTTTGCCTATGAGGATATTGTGAGAGACAGTGTCAAAAATGTTGCTGAAGTCAAGGTAGATGATATCCATTGTCATCTTCTCATCCACTCAGGTAGTTGTTTCATTGTAGTGGAAATCAGGTCAGTCAAACATGACAACTTTTCTAAATCCATGCTGACTACTTCTTATCACCTTCTTGTCATCCATGTGAATAGAGATGGACTTCAGAACTAGGCATTCCATCACCTTTCCAGGGATTGAGGGAAATTGAGTCTACATTCTAGAAGACATGAGATGAATTGGGTGGGAATGTTTTAGTGCAGGATTACAAACCAACACTAAAAAGCATTAGAGTTTAGAAACACAAAGGAAACAGGAAGATTTACATGTTGGGGAAAAAAAAAGCAAAAAAACAACAAAACCAAAACCAAATAAAAACCCCAACCAGAAATCACCTTCTTAACAAAAATAGAATAAGAGTACTTCAAAATACACCAATGCAGGTGAGTGAAGGTAATAATACATTGCCTAATTCTGCCACCAGAGCTTCAGGTTGCTGAAAGCAAGAGGGCAGACTAAAACTAAAATTACCTTTAGCAATGTTAAAGCACTTGATCCCATGTAATACATAAACGAGTCCATAGTTCCTTACTAAAAACAGCCTCAAAATCCCACTGAGGCAGTCAATGTTTTTTACATGAAAACGTGCAGGAATACTTAACTGTGGGCATGAAACAACTTTGTCATTTCTTTAGTTCCATCTGCTAGTTCTTCAAGCCTTGAGAAAATACAGAGCAGATAGCAAAGCCAATAACTAAGATTTTAGACAGTGATTTCTTTTCATTTATCATCCTGAAGTCAGAAAAAAATCTGGACATGCTGAAAATTTTTTCTCACTAAGAGTACATGATTTTTTCCAGATAGAAATACTCTAAATATCACAAATCAACAAATTAAAACCTAGTTAATCTTTTGGGAATTGTAAAAAGATAATTATTAGTCTTTTCTGTCTCTATATATGAAGATAAGTATTTTTAAAATAAAACAAATCTCAGAATAGGCAGAAAGGAGATAGAGAAATGTAAGGACAGCATAGAAACAGCATGTGCCTTTCTATCAAAACCACACTTTCTTTTCAGATATTTCTTTGCTCTTGTGTTTCATTAAAGTTATTTCAAGAGCAGGGGAAATGAAAACTTGTACTGTGTTATTAATCCATAATGAAAGAACAGGAGGAATGTGTTTTCTTGCTCCTTTTCACACTGAAGTTAAGTATAATGTTTCAGGCTAGCAAACTTTTTTTTTTCATTCTAATGGATTTTCTTTCCCTGCAAACAAATGAAATATCTCATTTGCTCAGACAGATCGGTGTTGTTGCACATACAGCTCTATGTATTTATTGTGGAGGTGTTTGCAAAAGAATATAGCAACTAAAGCCAATAAACCAGATGCCAGAATGTTTTGTGGCATTGTCTTGGGGACTCAGAGAAAAAGATAAGCACAAAAGGGAGTCCCACACCATTGCCAGCCTGTTTTAGCCATCACTTTGAATTCCTGCCACATCTCTGATTTATAATTGCATTCTCCACCCTTAAAAACTGGTTAAGCAGGAAATTGTTTTGGCTGGAATTATATGGGCACATGGTTCTTTCACAATGTTCAGAGACTGCATCTGGATGATCTGAGTCATATTATTTAGCCTGTAATACATCTACAAGAGATCTTACTGGCTGTAAGAGTTTACTAAAGAGAGGGGAGGGACAGTTGTCCATTCCCCCATTTGGCTATGGCTGAATTTATTACAATGTGCCCTAAATGATGTAATATATTCAAGTTTTCTTTTACATGATACTATTATTAACATAAGTATATTGATTCAGCTTTAGTGAAGATAGATTTGGATTTCTCACTCCATGGTATTTTTATCTCATCTATTTTATTTATGATATAACCATCAGTCTTGCTGTTCCCGTAGGCAAAACGGATTAGAAGAAAAAAGCAGCAACAAAGCACATACACATGCAGCCTCATTTGCAGAGTTCCAGCAAGAGCATAGCTGCATTCATTCACTTTACACAAACTGCTTATGTGCCAAGGTTTGCTTCCAGTTATGGTGTTGCTGGCTCATAGCAAATACATTAAAATCCAGTTGTAAGATTACATATTTGCTTTGCCACTTGGCCACGTGTATTGTGGGGCTCAAGTGCATGGATTGCTTTTGGGTATGTTTGTTGTATCAATACATTGAGTTTTTTCATTACTCATTTTAGTCCCTAATATTTGATAAGAACTCCACTTATGTAGACAGCAGTAGTGTATTCTAGTCAGCATTGTTTAAATTAGATAGACAAACCCTGAAGATTAAAAAATAAAAAAGCTTTGAAAGAGGGTCCTTGGATCATGTTAACTGCTCACTTAAATTCTGTATCTAAGACTGTTTTATTTGATAAAACAAATTAATGGCAGTGGAAGGAAAACAGATATTAAAATGCAAATAATAACTCAGAGGTAGGGGTCAAGTTTAAAGCCATTTATTACAGATTTTCTTTTTTTGTATATATACAGAAAATTCATTTGCACTACAGCATGAAATAACCATCAGGTTCTTAGTGTAATCTTATTTTACAGTTTACAATATTCAGACAAGGGGAATCTAAGATATTCTCAAATCTCAATACTTTTTCAAAATTCAAATATACAAACTTTTCAAATTAGACTTCTCAAATCCTAGTGTAAAAACTTTTACATAGGTAACTTATGAGGTTAGATGTTACATAAATTATGTCATCAGTTTATTAGATGGGGTTATCAGGAAAGCTATTTGTCAGTAAGTACTTTGGAATACATTGTTTTTAAATCCCACATCCTCAACTCCATTCAGGACACTAATGTCTGTAGACAATGTCAATGTTGAAGTCTGGCGTAGAAGTTTGTGATGGGTTTGATCCATTGCTTCCTCAGTAATTAGGTGTAACTAAGGAAGTGGACATTGCATAGTATTCCACACATGTTTTCCACGTAGCAGAGGAGGATGTGAGATAGGAAGGAGATTAATCTTCCTTCTTCTGGTAAGGCTCGGGGGGAGCAGGAGGAGCCTGGATGGTCCCTTGTTTCTGTTGGTTTTCCTAGCTCGAGATGTGGTGAGAGTGTATCATTGCCTGTTCTCCTCCTGTCTTGAAGTTTTTAATTGTGTTTGTCTGTTTGGTTTGGTTTGGTTTGGTTTTGTTCCTCCTCATTCCTTGTTGCCTCTTCCTTCTTCCCTTTTCCCTTTTTTCCCTGGGGTAGGGCCCCACATAGTGTGTACAAATTGCATATGTGGTTGCAAATGTTAGAAAATATAATTCTGTTTTAATTCAGTTCAGTTTGTTTTGAGTTCTTGTCTTTCCAGTTTTTTTTTTCCCTTTGCTGGGAAGACTCTGGGAGAAGGGAGGAGGCAGTCCAGGTTTGGTGGGGGAAGCTAGGCCAAACCTAGACAAAGCTGAAGAGCTACCATAATTTAGAGCAAAATTTTTCTTATGCCACAAAAGTTTTATATTTCTTACTCATCTCCAGAGCTTGCCATATTCATTGTAAACAGATGTATCCAAGTTTTTCTACTTATTCTCAGATATATTTCTGTGCTTTTATAAATAGAAAATGGTTTTGGAGGAATACTTCTAGAAACTTACCAACATAGCTTTTGTAGAGAGGGAAGTTTCTTGGCCAGACATGAGAAGTAGGACACAATGATTACATGGATGATTATGATTAGATGTATTTGTGATACAGTGTCTAAATATTGCTGATGCACTATCTAAATATCAACTCTATCATCTATTACAAGGGACTATAGTATCATCAAATTTTGGTCCCTCTGATTGAGTCATGAGCTCCAGTGAGACCTCCTTGCTTTCTAAACTTCTCAGAGAATTCTAGGTGCAGCTAGGTCGACTTAGTCTCAGATTTGGTCAGTAATCCTTATGTGTAAGGAGTTATAATATAAGCAGGTTCAGCAAGAAACAGATTTACTCTCTTTGATCTTGCAGAATTCACAATTGCATAGCAGCAAAGCACCTGTGTAACTATTTTAGGATTTTATCTCTATTTGACCAGATCCCAGTGCTTTTATTCACCCATCCAAAAGTGGGTATTACCTTCTTTGGGCTGGACATACCCTTCGGGCATCCCTCTGGAATTGGAGGTCCATCCAGAAGCCACCTTCAGCCTCAATAGGCCAGTAATCCCAGTTGACCAAATCTCTCGCAGTGTTTTATACCCTTTTGAAGGCTGCAGTGCCCAAAGTCAATCAAACATGTCAGCTTTCCACATCTCTGAAATACATTAATTATGTCAGGATCCAGACTGATCCTCCTGCAATACCCAGCCAGTGTTTCTATCTTAGGAAAAAACACCTTGTCCATCAAAGACAACAGAAAGTGAGAAAATGTGGATGTGTGTGTGCAAAGGATGCATTTGAAAACCCAATTATCTTTTCTCTTCAAGACATACTACTCTGACATTGATCTGGAATGATACATGGTAGTGCATAATATAGTCTCAATATTTCATCTGAAAAAGTGATACTTTATATGTCCCTTATAGCATGTTTGGCAGTCCAAAATGTTTCCATAGCAGCAGGATTAGAAATAATCTCCAGGAATGTTGCCAAAACCAAACCAAAACTAAAACCAACCAACCAAACAAACAAAAAACTAAACAAAATTACCAACTGAATTTTGATGAGAAAATGTTAATTTAAAAGTATCTAAAAGTCTAAGTTACTAATACATAATTATGCAAATGAATATTTATTAAAAATAAAAAACCCAAACAAAATAAATTTAAAAAACCCTTAAAGTCTCAGGATGTTTTACAAGAGCTTTATAAGAGCTATACTGAACAGCCTTTATCAAGTTTTTAGATTTTTAAAGATTACTTACTACAAGACTTTTTTAATGTGGATTTCAATGGTTATTAAATGTCCAATGGGACTTAAGAATTTACTGTACAGGCCCTACTATATTCATAATATCCTTTCCAAATTTATTTTTGGGTATTCCCACTAAGAAATCTGCTTGTTCTGGAAAATGTGTTACCAGATTGTTCTGTCAATGTGAACAAATTCACTATTAATCATTGTAAATGCAGGATAATTCCACCAGGCTGATAACTGGATGCCTAAAATCCATGTCATATTAAAACATAACACATATTTATTTGACTTAAGAGACCAGAAGCTCAAAGTACTATGAAAATCCTAATCCTTGTGTTTCTTGTACCCTTGCAGACAGCCTGGGTTTGTTTCTCCCTGGCTTTGCAGAAGGAAAGCTAGGATGCATTCCCAGGAAATACATTGATCTTCTTTATTTGCCTATTGCCATGTCTCACAGACACGTGTACAGAGACATGGCCAAGCCAAGACCTATTCTTATAACCAGGAGAATAATCTTCTCTTGTGCACAGGGCATATCCTCTTCACCAATAATTTCTAATCTTGATCTACTTGTCCTTCAAAAGATGAAAAAAGGTAGAACTTGATGGGATTAACTTGGCCTCATATGTGGCCTGGTTACTAAAATAAAGGCCGGATGTAGATTTAGCCAGGACTTCTGTATTGTTTGAAAATTAAGACATCTCAGACTAACTTTGTGCCTCAGAGATCCTGAATTTTGAAATAAACAAAGCACTCATTAAAAATACTGTGTCTCTATTAATGCTGAATATCATAATTTTAGTTGTAACTTGATTGATTATCAGTTTTGTTGGTTCATCTAGCTGATAAGTTTCCTTTTCCTGGAATGTAAAGGCTGTAAAGATTTTGCAGTTGTTCTTATAATATCTGATTGTTCAATTAGTTCACTTATATAAACAAGGTGATGATGTGTGCTTCCTGTATAGGAGAATTTTAGAAATTATAATTACTTATTATGCCCCTATGTTTTACACCTGTTTACTCAGACAACAACAGTTATTGTTGCTCTGAATAATTCGCTTCGCTAGTAGGTATCCAACCACTACTATTCTAGACAATTACTGAGTTGTGGTCCCTTGCACAGAGATGAATAGAGAGCAGGATCCATGAACAAAACTCATAGTTTAACAAATATGGATGACAGTATTAAATAATTTCTATTTTTGGTCATCATTATAATAGATCAGAGTTAAACTTATTTTCAAAAGTGATTCTTATCAAAGATTAACAAGTAAATATTGCAGCAACTAAAGATATATTTCTCTCACACTCTCAGATTCATTTTTAGCATCATGTCTGTAGAAAGCTACAATGGTTAAATTTGTATCTCCTCTCTACTGTGCCATCTGCAAATCAGTTCAGCTAATTTAAGTAGTACAGAGAAAATAGAAGTCATGTATCAAAGGACATTTACTTTATCTGAGAATCAACTGACATATTTTAAGATTTTTGTGAGAATGATACCATGAGAAGAAAAGCCAGTACAAATTAATCCAAACTTAGAAATTATTAACATACTTAAATCACAGAGACATGCCAATATGTATTTGCAGAAGAAGAACCAAAAAAATTAGAAGAAAATTCCAACTGATGCTTCTAAAAATAATTCTGGTCATACTTTTAATGCCAGGCAATTTCTTTTGAAATATATGCTATATTCTGTATTCACACTTGCAAAGATATTTGACATCTTAATCCCAAGGAATCAAGTTCTCAGGACATATGTCTAACAACTATAACTCTTTTTAAGTCCAGTGAGCTTTTTGTTTGAGTTTGAAGAGTTTATATTATTTGTATACTTTGCTAATGCAAATATTTAAGATAGAAGAATAATCAATAGAGAATAACAATGAGCTGTTTGGATAGTTTTGGGGGGAATGATTTTCTGTTTACTTTGGAGGCCTTTCTGGATTAACAAGTACAAAAATCCTTATTTTGACATGTAAACTGAAATCAACATCTTTGCTCTTCAGTTTTCTTGTGTAAGTTCATATTTTGTTGTTGAAGAATAAAATATGTGCTGAATTTTCAAAAGTATATTATGAAAAAAGTTTAGTAATGGTACTTTGCTGCAAGCTGGAGGACAGCACTTCATGTGTACTTGTATGTGGGGTGGCGGCCTCTTCTCTCAGGAAACTAGTGATATGATAAGGGAAAAATGCAAGTTGCATCAAGGTAGGTTCAGGTTGAATATTAGGAAATTGTCTTTACTGAGAAAGTGGCTAAGCATTGGAACAGGTTCCCCAGGGAAGGGGAGGAGTTACCATTCCTAGAAGTGTTAAAAAAAATGAGTAGTCATGACACTTTGTGAAATGATTTAGTGGACAGGGTTGTTGGAACAAATTTGAACTTAGAAGTTTTTGTGCACAGCCCAGGCCATGGAGAGGGAAACGGGGCCTCTGTATCCTTGAGCCTGCTTCAAGAAGAGCAGTAAACAATAGATAGAATGCAGCAGGCGTTGGGAGAAGCAGGTAAACACATTGATACAGAAAGGCATAGTTTTGAGAAAAGCACCAACCCAGCTGGTAGCACGCCCTAGCCATTGACCAATGATATTCCTGTACTATTCGTAGACTGAGAGAATATGCGAAATGTGTGTGTGTAATGTAAACAATAAATCAGAACGCTGATCATACTCCTATGGAGGTTACATCGTGATTCTCGCGCCGGAACCCGGGGAGCTCAAAACCGACATTTTTTACTTTACAGGGTGGCGCGTCAAGGGTTGGACGTGATCTTACAGGTCTTTTCCAATCTTAATGATTCTACAATTCTACTAACCGCTGTATTTGCATTTGTGAATGCAAGAATGGCCACACGTTGTTACTAACAAACAAATTTTCTCAGTCTGGACACAGATAACGTGTCATTTAAGTGTTGCTAAAAGTAAGCAACAAGAAACACAATAAACGTTGAGCACTTTTAGCACCTTGAAGTCAGGGTGGTAAAGTCTAGAGTATTTCTACCACTGAGAAATGTAGCAATGTCTAAGTTTGAGGGACTCAGTATAGATAATGTTAGCACATAATGTTGTTGATGAAGTTTAACAGACTGAGTAATAACCTCTTATGTATCAAAATACTCTTTAGAGTACAAAAAAAATGTGTTACTTTACCTTTGATGGAAGCCTGTGCAATCCAACACACTTCCAAAATTATGAATTCTCTGGAACACAGACAGCAAGACTTTGCATGGCTGGAGGACTGCTGCAGGCATATTTTCTGAAATATGAAGGACAGAGTCATCTTGCTGCCTTCCTTACAGCCATTTATGATATATCCAAAAACCGGTAGTTAAATTTCAAGTAAAAAAATGTATGTTGATTACTTACATACCTATCTTGAAATACAGTGCAATATCTGAATTATCAATTTTCCATTGTGTGAAAGTGTTAGAATCGTGGCACAAAGCCTGACTTACTTTTCTTTGGATACTGTTTTCTGTTGCATACTTAAATGACTTAATAGAACAAAGGAAAGTTGATTACTAAATAATTTACAGGAGACTGAATAACCTTAAAAAATTTCACCATCTGCAATTCGAATGTCAAGGCAGGTTATTTGTTCAAATGAAGTTTATTACATTATATCCCTTATGTACATCTGAAAACTAAATTTGTTCTTCAGCTGGGATTCTAAATGACCTTACATAAAGGAAAAATGTTAACATTATTTTTCTTCCTTTTTTTTTCCCACCCAGTTGAATAGTCACTGCCATCTAGTTTCATGCTGTGGGCTGTAGTATCCTGGCATCAGAGGAACCAGGGCACCAGGGACTCATTGAACTGGTGGCTGAAATCTTTTCACATCTGTCACAGCTCACTTGGGGATGGGGATAGGGTGATTATCTCTGGCCTTGCCTCTTCCTCCTGTTCTGAGAGCCCTGCTTTCTCTTCATCCCTCACTATGTGAGACGATTTGTCTTGGAATTCTACTTCCGTACAGAGGTGACTACTATAGGCATGGATTGCTCCTCTGGTTCAGCTGCAGTTTGAGTGGTCACAGTGCCTGTTGTCTTGCTTTGTTCCTCTATCCCTGACGGTGCTGTCTAGTACTGAACTGTGTCCAGTAAAGGGTAGCCAGGACTCATCACATTGCAGTAAGTTGCTCCTCTCTGAAGTTGCCACAGGACTCTCCTTGCTAATATTCTGTCATTTTAGCAGAATCCTGTAGTTGTTCAGAAGTGAATTTCCAAACCATTGAAGCAGAGAATTTACCCCCAGAGTGGCCCATTTTCTCCCACATTCCTTGCTGCTCATGACTATCTACTCTCATGGCAGATCTCTGAATGATCTTTCTAGAAATCTCTTTTGTAAATCTAAATATGGTGTGGACCACACTGAGGAGGTCTGGCAGAATTAGCAAAAAGAATACACTTCATTAACATCCAAAGGACATTCAAAATTCTCAAAGGGAGTTGTAAGAGGCCTGAAGGAGGGAAAGGAGTTGAAAGGCTAACAAAAATCATCCTCCCCTCTGCGTCCCACAGACTAAGTATGATTAGTAATGAACTCTCAGAGGTAGCAGCCAAGGCCAGGGCAGGAGAGCAACACTGAATACGCATCTCAACGATCCTCATTGACCCTGATGTTATCATATCATAAATTGATATCACACAGTACAGTAACAAAGCAATACTGATTCCTCTTCCTGCTCTGAAAAATATCATCACAAGGAGCACATGCGTTACCATACACAGGATGAGGTACCACACCCACATGAATAGACAAAGCAACATTTTAACAAGTAGCTCCTCACCTAATACAACAAATGTTTAGATCAAAATTGTTTCCAACTCCTCTGAGCAGATCTGTCTCAACACTTTGACTTTAACAACAATAATACTAATAACAATAGAGTACAAAATAGAGAATATTTTACATGTAGCATGATCACTGTCCCAAACTGATGTGGCTGACCCCGAGACAATGAACAGATGGATCCTCTGTACCCCCACCTTTGTTCCATTTGAAGCCTTGTCCCTTCTCAAAAGTGACAATCCCTTACTTTCATTTATCAGTGATGGTATGGGTGGTATTGAATAACAACCCAGATGCACCCACATGGCTCCAGGCTCTGCCCCCTCAGGTCTACTGCGAAAAATTCCTTGGCCAAAACCGGCAAAAGGGAACAAAAACTTAAATGATTTGTGGAGAATTAAGTGATGGAGAAACTGAGATAAACTGACACTGAAAGAGTCATCACAAGAATTTCATCTGATTGCTAGCGTATTTCAAAATTACCTTGCATTAAAAATATATTCTTTTACTTTCATGTTTTAAACCCATTTGAATCCATTATTAAGCATTGAAAGTAACAAGTCTGAATTTGCCTAAACTTATGGTCTTCACTAAATAATTAGATTTTTGAAAGTCATAAGTGTCAAGAAATACTATGGCTACTAACCCCTGAGAAGAATACCACTTATTTACGTATTTATG
The DNA here is from genome assembly GCF_047495875.1 of Pithys albifrons albifrons. Classification (NCBI taxonomy): domain Eukaryota; kingdom Metazoa; phylum Chordata; class Aves; order Passeriformes; family Thamnophilidae; genus Pithys; species Pithys albifrons. The sequence continues at coordinate 37,732,692 of NC_092458.1, read as the reverse complement.
TAGTATAGCTCTAGTACAGGCATTTATGTTTAAATACTCTTCATGAAGGTTTAAATAGACTGTACATTAGCATTTAGTATAATTGAAGTATCTAAGACATATTTCATATTATAGAACAGAACTAACACACATACACACACACTCAATTAGTCTCATATTTTTCAGCTTGTTTGACTAACCTCACTAATCAGGAATAAAAGGAGAAGCTACGTGTGAGGCAATCCCAATAACCTTATCAGTGGAAAGGAGCATACAGAACAGCTGTTTCTAAGACCACCCAAGAAAAACAATTGCATGATTAAACTGTAGTTTATCATGTTCGTACTCTTCCTTTTTTCAAGGTGAAGGCATGACAGGAGTGTCATGATATCAAATATGATGGCTGCATGCATGTAAATTTTTGGAATATCCTATCCAACAAAAAAGAAAGGTGACTTAAAGTGAGTTCATTTGAATAAAATAGCACACTGTCTGAAGTATGATATTTAATAGAATATTAGGGGTTCCATTTTTTTTAATGAATATTTCATTAGTCTTTAGGTAGATGCCTTGAAATTATTGAGGAAGACAGAACTATTTTTGCCATGGCCATATTTGCACTTTTAATGAATATTGATCTTTTCATTTATACTAGGCTTCCTTTCCCAATTTTAGAGAATTCAGGGTTACAAAATATTTATTTGCACCATATTAATTCTTTAATAGTCCACATTCATGTTTAGTAACCTTCTTTTCCATATTTCCTCTCCTTTTTGTGTAAGACAGACATGGATGCTGTCAAGTATTGTGATATCCTTGGGGCTCAGACAAAATAAATTGAAAAAATTGATACCTTTATTTAGTTCCTGTCTCACTCCCTACTTATTTCTCATTAACAGATTTATTAATCCTTTAATTTTATGCATGTATTCTTCCACCTCCATCTCTCATTACCTTATTAAGTAGAAACCAAATACGTATTTTGAGAAACGTAATTTAATAGCTTTTCCTTTTATATGTTCTAATTGAGTTCCCAGATACCAAATGTAATTGATAGTCAAAGTCTGTAGTTTGGCAAAATGTTGTACAGTAGGCTGATTTTCATTTTCATATCAAAAAGATATATTTTAATTCACTATTCTCATAGTCAGTAAATTTATTTTTATGACAAGAGAAAGCAATTTCAGTATCTTCAGGGATTGCTTGGCAGGATCTAATGGGAGAGAGCAAAGAGGCTCAGGGGAGCTGGTTGATTTCCAAGGAAATCCTTCTCAAATAAATAAATAAACAAACAAACAAACAAATAAAAAGAAAAATAAAAAGAAAGAAAAGAAAATGTTCCACTCTGTTGAGCGGAGGTCAAGGGAGCATCACACAGGCACACTGGGGCAGTATGGTTGTGCAGGGAATGTTCAGGGATGCTCAACATGACTGAACTTTGTAGCAGAGAAAATCTGCTCAGTCCACAGTATATGTGTAGTTTATTACTTTATTAGCTATCATAGTTCAGAACCAATGCATCAGAAACCTTCTACAGATGATCCCAAGAAATTCTAATTCTACATCTATATGTACACCTTCGCACAGTTGTGTGCATATTTAACAACCCTTTCCAACCAGCTAGGTAACCTATATCACATTGCCCCTCCCCTGGGAGTGTAGCTTCTCTTGGGTTCCCTCACCTTCCCATTGTAGCTGTGGGTGTGCCAGCTCTATGTGTAATTCCAAATTCCCTCCTATCTTAATAGATCCATCCACACAACAGCAAGTATTTGTCCCAAGGTGGAGTTCCTTGTGTGCAGCCCCAGTGCTGCCAGCCCACTGGTGGATGCCAGCTACTCCTGGTGACTACAGTGGCAGTTAGTTCAGTTGGTTGGGCACAGCGCTAATAATGCCAAGATTGTGGGTTCTAATACCACTTGATGACCCTTGTGGGTCATTTTCAACTCAGAATATTCCGTGATCTGTGACTCATGGGAAGGAAGGGAGCACTACCTTGTCTAGTCAGGGGTTGGGCTTACCCAGGGACACTACCAACAGAGTGAGACTGCCTGTCTGCCAGAAATATTCCTGCTTCTTTTATTTCCTTTTATAGTTGACTAGTTTTTTGTTTGTTTGCCAACAATGTCTTGGCCATTCTCCAGCCATTGCCTTCTTAGTCCATCTGATTAACAATTTTTTTCTGGAAACTGCTCTTTCAGCCATTTCACCCACAGTTTTCACACTCCTGTTACTATCTTAACAAGTCTTGCTTGCTGGACCATTTCTTTATTATCTTCAAGAAGGAGGCAAATATCAAGCCCATCTTCAGGAAAGGTAAATTGGAGAATTTAAAGAAATACAGACTAGAGATCTATACCTTAGTCACAGGAAGATCATAAAGCAATTTCTCCTGAAAGTCACTTCCATGTACATGAAGAGCAGGAAGATAATTAGGAACATCTAACATGGATTATCTTTTTTTTTTTTTAATGTTGAAATATTTTATCTCAACAAGCATATTGTCATAATTATAGCTAATAAAAATGACAAAAATATTTCATGCTGCAGAACAAATTTGTTGAAGGTAGCTTTCGGGCTATATCTTGTCTGTCTTGCTCTACAGAGAAATGACATTTTTTGAAAGAAATAGAATAAGTTTGAAGTGAAGGCTAACAGCCACTGATATGATATTTTTCCACTTTTAACAGACTAACATAAAAGAATGATTTTTACGACAAGTAGATCATGCATTCCTTTGGAATTGGGCATATGCTGTTTATCTACTAATTTCTTTTTCAGGAAGAAGGAATTAGTTTAGCTAGTTTTATTAAAACTAAACATTGATCATATGATCATTTGAAGAGGAAAACATTTTGATTTTTTTTTCAGGTAGTTGATAGACTTTGCCCGATTGAAGTTGTATAAGCTATATTGTCTTGTTTTGGTTTTTTGTTTGTTGGTTGGGGTTTTTTTTTCTGATTTGGGTAAGAAGTGAAATTTCTCTCCTGAATTATCTCCATAATTGAGGGATCTGTCACGAGACATAAGCTTTAGGGTATCATGGCTTCTTTGCTCCATGCACTATACTTTCCGTGTTGGGAAGGTTGATGATTCCAATCTTGAATCTGACATTTTCTTAATTAACTAGAACAGGAGAATTTGAACTACAGGATAAATGAAAAATTAAATTGCAAGGCTCTATATCCCTGATTGTCACTTTATCCAAAAGTATTTTTTCCTCTTAATGAACATTTCTAAAGATGCATTTAGAAAAGTTTCTGTGCTGTGTCAAGAAAACCGGTCTTATTGGTGTACGAGTTGTTTGAAGACAATTAGATGTTTTGTGTATGTCTCTGAAGAAAATGCCATACTTGTACATCACCTCTGATTTATGTCAGAAACACTGGCATGTATTACTTATGTCAATATTGACTGTTGTCTGGCATTTGATGAATTTATTTGTAGTAGCAGAGTGTAATGCAAGGTGATTGGTATTAAAATATCTTTTTTACTTATGTTTTTCAAAATATAGTACAAAATCAACATAGTCATGTACACCACATTTTGTATTTTGTTTCATGTTACATTTTAATTTGACTGAGGAAACCATGTTATATTTAAAAAAACATCTGCACCATTGATGTCAGTGGAACAAATGACTAAAATTAGACAGTATTTGCTAGCAATCTGAGTAGCAGATTTTTAGTTCTGTAAGTCAGTTCTGTAGCTCAGTTCTGTAACACTTCTTCTGAGGTGGAGTTTGGCTTTTTAACCTTTGGGGTTTTTGGACAACTGTGAAGAACTGACTACAAGTGTGCATATGATCTATAATTGTAATATGTACTCCATACTGTTCTTCATATAGTCTAGTAATTCCAAACATAGTGGATGCCTGTCATAGGGTTTATTTACCATGCAGCGCATTACTGTATTTAAAATAGAAAAACTAGTTTTGAATAAGGTCTTCTACAGGGCCGTAGATGTCTTCTTGCTTGTTTCTACACAGCAAAAAAGTTAGTTGTCAGTATGAAAGCCATGTCCTTTGTCAACACATTATTGCGCCCAAAGTAATGAACCTTCACTTCTCAGTTTGAATCTTGTTTATCTTCCTATTGCTTACATAACTTAGGTAACAACAATAGTAAAATTCAGTCATAAAATCATCTTGAGAAGCACAGCAGAGCACATTCTGAGTCTGCAACATTAGACGATGCCTTTCTAATCACAACAGGTGATAAATGCATGGATGCATGTAGATGGAATAGAAGATAGAGGTACTGAACTAAACAGGACCATGAATATAATTATTCTACTGGACAGGTTTGGACAGGGCATAGAACAGCTCCAGATATGCCTGTGGGACAATTTCTGCATCACCAGAGTAGATCAGTCTCTATTCTGTCACTATTTCAGTCATCAGTTTGTTTGAACCTTTTTATTTTTATTTTTGTGCAATAAATACAGCAGATTTTAAACAAAGGCTCCAGTGCAGTGCCCAGCGACCTGTTGGCACCTCAGATCCAAGCCAAACCATGCCAAAAGTAATACATGCCATGTTCATGTTTATATCAATCAGAGTCAAGCCTTGGAAATCAGTCTATAGAATACTTTTATAAAAAATATTCTAACATGTATTTCATTATTTGCACCCACTCTCTGTGGAATTTTGGTTTCTTCAGTCAAAACTTTTGGCAGAAAATGCACCTTTTTGATAAACTCCTCAAAGAGTCTGTCTATCTATCTATCTATCTATCTATCTATCTATCTATCTATCTATCTATCTATCTATCATCTATCTATCTATCTATCTATTTTCATTTTATTCAGAAGTATATTAAATATATGTGCATAAAAAGCAGTTCAGCTGTTCTCTGAAATTAGGCCAGTTGCTTTTAACAGCATCATTTTTCATATTACTCAACTACTCTATTGTCCTCATATTTCCTCCAAGATAGTAACTTCTATTTAAATGTAATTTTAATTTAGTTATTTGCAATGATAATTGTTCTTCCTCTTGTGCATGTTGATACTTCACACCCATCTTTCTCTCAGTCTCCACAAGCTTTCCAAATATTACTAATGTGGGGGATTTTGGAGGTGGGGGGTGTGTTTTGGTAGATTTCTATTCTTTATTTTAAGTACCATTTGATTCAAAGTGCAACACCGGAAAACATCAAGTCCTCTCATCCACAGCAGGAGACCAATCTTTTGTAGAAAAAACCCCACCTTTTTTTCCCTAAAGTAACAGTTGTTAACTAGTAATTTACTCTATTTCATTACTCCTTTTCCGATTAAAGGATGAGAATCAGTTGCTGAAGTTGTATTTTGAATGGAAAGATATTTCATTAATGGAAGAAGATGAGATGACAGTCACTTGTCCATACGAGCAGGGCATTGCAGAGAAACTTCAGGCTTCAGTGAAGCACTGTGTGGCTCTAAAAGAGCTTGAACATCCAGAACACTGTTAAGGACGAAATATCCAGTCTACCATAACTATCAGAGAATTCCACAATGCAAGTGTGACAGTTAGCTTACAGAGCATTTATCATGTGCAACATTGCAGATCTGGAAATAAACCCTAAATCTCCTGTTCAAAAGGTTTAATCCTCTCTTCTGTAATAGGACCAAGTGCTCCAGAGTCAAAAATTGCCTGTGATGCCAACTGCAAAACCCTTCATCATCTTCATATCTGGATACTCAGGAAGAATAATCTCAATTTTTAAGAGATTAGGTGTGTCACCTATGTAGATAGCAGCTGTACAGTGCAACAGTATTGCAAACTTTAGTTATTTGTTGTCAACTGTTTTTTTTAATCTGTAACAGTGCAGTACATTTTTTTGTTTGTTGGAAATATGAATGTTTTTTTTTCTGTGTTTCATAAATAAATATAAATCTTAAAGAATCAAGAACTATATGCTAAATTCTTATATGCTCTGAAATTAATAGCATATTAGTAGGTGTTACCATAGTTTAGTTTACTGAATTTAACAAGGCCATAAATTGAAGTTCTTTTCCATTTAAAAGCATACTGCTTTAACTAAATGATATGTTGTTTCCTCTTTTTCAACTTTGCCTCTGGCAATAGAATTAAAACTATGTGTTGTCTTACTCTTCCAAAACATATAAAGAACAAATAGGAAAGACAATTATTATCTAAGTGATTAGAAAGAAAAATATTATCTAAGTGATCTGTGGTATTTGCCATTCAAGTAATAAGTTTATACAATTAATTTGTTCCTGAGTGCACAACACAGCATTTGTCCAAGACTGCATTTTCCAGCTCACTGAATGTCTGGATGAGAATCAGGCATACCTCTTTTCCTCCCACATGCACTTCTGCCTAAAAGGTAAAGTGTCAAACCTGTAGGATTGTCCTGGAGAGTACACAAACATGACAGTGCTGTTTCAACTTCTACTTATATATCAGAAGTAAAAAAATAGATGGATCTGCCCTTCCAGAAAGATGTAACATGCATTTCCTGAGAAGAGCTTGAAAAAGATTAATTTGGGGTTTCTCATTATAATTTAGGAATTCATTAGAATAATATAAATTTTCACTGTAAGTTAAGATTCCAAAAACTTATTATTTATGGTTTCATTTCCTCTTAAGCTTTTAAAGGGATGCAGAAAATACTTAAAAATTATTTTTTTATAGATAAAGTTTCTCTGTACCTTAAGTGTCTCTAGAATTTCGTGAACTTTTGCAGGCTTTTCATATAAAGTCATGATTTTTCATTTGATCTTTTACCTAATATAATTTTATATGCATAGAAAAAGCATCAGTTTCAAAACATTTCTATTCAAGAAGACAATTCAATTTAAATTAAATGGACATTACCATAAATAAGATTTTAAAAAATTTAAATAATATTTAATTACATATATTTTAATAAATTTCCACTGAATATATATTTTAACTGCTGCATTTTTCTACTGCTTGGTACTAATAGCCATATGTTGATGTTCTAATCAAGACTGGAACTTATTAAAATAAAAAATAACTTTGTCAATGACTGGTAAGATTTTGTAATAAAAAAATATAATTGAGCTCATTGGCTGAATGAATTTTAGTGTGTTTTTGAAAAAAAAAATCCTAAAATTTTAAAGAACTTGCATTAGTCCATTTTTAAACCATTTTTCATTAATTTTGGCACAAATATACCTTTCAGGATGTGGTCTCACTTCTTTCTTTGCTAATTTTCAGTAATGAGACAATGAAGTGGGAAAAAAAAGAAACACTTTTTTTTTTCCTCACTGAAATAAATTTCAACTAATCACCTTAAAATTTTACATTAAATGAGGTATTTTACAAGCTGGATATTGTGCTACAGTTCTTGCTCAGAAAGCCAGGTAATAAAAAGGTGAATTATGACTTTGGGTGATCTCTGATCTTCAAGGAAAGTGAGCATCTATGCCTCAGTAATTTAAAGATCATAACTTATTAGTTACAAGCCAAATGTGAGATACAAAGCTGTTAATATGTATGATAGAGTAAGTGCTAAGCTTAGCTTCCTAAATGCAAATATTAAGTAAAAAGTTTTAACTACAGTTTCATTTAAAAAAAATGCATGGAAAATGTGATAAAAGATAATCAGCCATAACTTAACAGATAAAAAGTGTTTGAAATAAAATAAAAATAATTTTAAAAATGTTCAATTAATGCATTTTATTTTACATTATGATCATTACTACAATGGCATTTAGGGAGCTGCCTACAATTATTTTTGTACTTACAAGAGCTGCACATCGTAACTGTTGTTTGCCATATCCATAGGGAAACCTTTGGCAGCTGGAGTGTTGTTCCACAACATGAAACAGAGCTACTTGACTGGGTTAGCAAAGACAATGTGCTCCCATCAGAAAGGTACTGTATCCAGACTAATTAACCCTGTTTCTTTCTCTACAATTACCTGTACAGGATAATTAGAGCTTCCAGTTCCAGAGTTAGCTCATTTATTGCTACCCTAGATGTCTGTGCATCCCATGATTCATAGTTCAGAGAGGAAAGGTACATTAGCTTAACTGTGTTTTAAAATGTGTGGTGACTTAGATAATTAAAAAAGTTCCAGTATCTGTACCTTTGAAAGTCAGCTCTTAAATCAAAAAGAAGACATCACCACTGACCAGAAAACATTTTAATGAGTTTTTATAACCCTGACAATAGAACATTTTAACGTATAACTGCCTGCATATATTTACATGGTATTTTAAAATGTCTGGAGCTTCTGAGGTTTCTGTAGAGCATTCAACACCTTTAATTGAAAGGTACAAATTTATTATAATGGGTAAAACTATGGCAAATTTTGAAAACAGTCATGAAAGACTGAAAACAGTCATGAGTGCTATACTTCAGGATTGTGAAAAGGCTATAAAGCTTATTCCTTAAACAACCCAGGACACAAAAATCTGCCTTGCTAAGTAGTGAAAGGATGACAGCAGTTGTTTTGGTTTATTTGATCTGTGTAGTCATGAAAGGAATATGCTTTTTGCTTCCAAAATACTATTAAAAAAAGAACTTATTTAATAACACTGAACTGAGCAAGAAATATTCTCTCCTCTTCTTTGTCCTCATTCTTCACCACAGTGAGTTCATCACAACATATATTTTCGTCTTCCATAAGCAGTTGTGATCTGACAAGCCAACGGAACAAAGTACAAAGGAAATTATAATGATCATAGAGAAAAACAACCTTCTGGACCTGACAAGGAGAAATTCTGCACTTGGTGAAAAAAATAGTACAGGGAAGGGTAAACTCTGAACAGCAAAAGTGGAGAACCTTGAGGATTCTAAACAGGCTAAAAGGACAGTGCATGGTCAGAGACTTTGGAATAATATAATTCATGTCTACTGTAAAATGAGATATCAAAACCTACTGGCTAAAATGCATAAGTACTTTCTGAGCAAAGACATGTACTCACAGTTAGGTATTCTACTTGCTGCATAAAAGTTCCTTTCAGCTTTGACAGTGTACACAGGGGAATAACAACTACATGAAAAACCCTGTCCAAGATAAAAAATGGTGCAGCGTTTGTGATGGAACATCTACTGTGCTACTACAGTTGCAGCAGATAGAGAATCTACTGTCCTACAGTAGCAAGACAAAAATATAAGGACATCAAAGTTTAGCTCTGTTGAACTGAAAAGCTGAATTTTGGTTTTCCAGATTTGTTCCATGAATTGCTTCATATTTATCCCTAATCAGGGATGAGAAAGCATTTCTTAAGTGCTTGAAGTTGTGTTGGCACGCAATTTGGGCAGGGTAAAGCATTTTGACTTTTCCAAACCTTTATTTGTATTTTTACAACAGTAGAAATGGAATATGAAGAGACTTCTTTTCCAAAATATCCAGTTAGGATATATTCTTCTGTTGACCTTGTTCACAGTTTTGAGATGTACAGCTCAAAGATGCAGCTGTTGTGTCTCCTGGTGAGCCACTTGTTTAAAAGCTCACTAAAAGAAGAGTGATGTCTAAGGCAAAATAGGGTATCTCATAGTATTTCTCTAAAGGTTCATATATTTCACAAAATACCATTCTATGCTCTTTCTCAGTTGTTTGCCATCTTAGCTCTCTTAGCCTGCTTCCAAAAATATAAATAAAATGTCACCAATTCACATTCTAAGTGAAGATGTGCTCCTTAATGTTCATTCAGTTCATTCCACAAATAGAAAGGCAAAAGCAAGGCATCTTTTAAAATGGGCTGGAAAGAATAAGGAAGAGCAGAATTAGCATTATCAGTAATTCTTCTCTGTGCATTTTCACCCTCCTTATAAAGATCCCCAAAGAAAAAGGGATGACCAGGTTTTTTTGGGTTTTTTGGGTGTTTTTGTTTTGTTTTGTTTTAAATTAAGAAAAGGAGTAAAGGATAGAGGAGAAAACAGAGTAGAGATATAGGTGAAAAGAAATGTAAAGAAGGGATATGATTTTCAATGTTAAAGAAGTGTCTTGGAGCCAAGAGGAAAATAGGCATTGGAATAAGCAAAATTTTCCCCTCTGAACTTTGGCAGCAGTTAGATCAAAGTGGTAACTGTTCCATTTGCGTGTTCTTCAAATTCCTTTACTTAAATTGTATGTCAACATGCATTTTTAAGTTTTAATTATAACTGTGAATGCACATTTGTAAGTAAGGTACATTCTAACTTTATGCATACAGAACTGCAATATTCAAAGATGCAATTAAATCTTAGAGGGATTTTAGCTTCCTGCATAAACCCAGATTAAATTATATGTTGCTTAAATCCACTCAGCAGGCATATTTTTTCTCTTTTAACCTGCAGCAGGAGACCAACAGTTTCTACATATTCAAAGAATGTCATATTCTAACTTGGTTTCCAAGAGACCTACCAACTTATTCTGAATGTGGATGTAATGATTATGCAAAGGAATTTTGTATACAGAAAACATTTGTGCAAACAAAGTGTATGTTTGAGATTTAGGATAGACAATGTAAGTGTCTAAACTCTAATGTAGGCAAAGCAGTTTCTATTTTGTGATGTTTACTTCAAGAACCAACAGGAAAACCACAAGCTAAAAGATGATTCACAATACAGTGGAAAGAAGACATTTCGCCTTTATTTCTCAATTGACTCTGACTCTGCTCCCCAGAATGAATGGCTATGTCATCTAGGGGCAGGTTATTGAGAAACTGAGCAATTCACACCTTGAGGTGTGATGCATCTCAGCTCTGTTCCTGTTGCTCACTTCACATTCACTCCTTCCCTTAGGAAATCAATTACTTAGATTGTCTGTCTGCTTTTGCCTGAGCATCCTCTACATGACACTGATACTAATTACCTTTTACATCACAGATAGTCCATTTGACATGTACTTAAAAGATAAAAAAACCTAATCCTGGAGGAACTGTTCACAATTTATGCTAACATCTGTCTATTTCTCCTAAGCACATCACTTTGCCTCATATAAAAATACTACTCATAATTTAAGAAAAAATTCATTACCTCACTCCTGACATTATTCTGGATGCTGAGAGTCATATTTTGACGTCCTTAACTTTCACACTTACAATGCAAAATTTTAAGTTCTCTAGCTATTAAACACTGTATTTAAAAGAATGTAAGGATTGTCCACAAATGAAAATGAAACATATACATCTTATAAATTCAGCTTATGAAAGTAAAAATTAGATTTTTTTTTGTTTATATGGTTTCAAAACCAACAAAAAATACCTCACCTCATCTGTATTGAAAATGTTTGTCTGATTACATAATATGCAGTTCAGTAATGTATTTTTATAAGGAGCAACTTCCATCTTTGTACCAGAAGGGGAAAACAGATAATATAAATACTGAAGATCAAAGCAGAGCATGAGAAAAACATGCCAAAATCAAATCAACAGAAATGAACATAAATACTTGAAGGCAGATTGTTTATCTGATAAATTACAGCTCACAGGAAAAAAAATCAAAACAGAACTCAAAAGCCCCCCATGAGATAACTAAACATCAGTTAATGCTCTACTTTTCTCAAGACAGACATCAAATGATGTTATGTTTGTGAATACTCAGCTGAAGGCCATACATCTGTCTTCAGCAGACTTCTCCCAGTCCTTCTGATAGCCCCCCACCCCATGACTTCTCCCAGTTCTTCTGATAGCCCCCCACCCCATGACACAAAGGGGTGTTCTGTCTGTCTGGTTGGTGGTGCCCTCCAGGCCAGCAGCAGCTCCTAGTGGTTAGTGACACTCACATAAGTGTGGAGTAGGGGAACTGTTTTCAATGAGTTTCAACTGTCTCCAACCAGCCAAAACCCATTCAAAACTTTAAGAGAGACCTGCCCTGTCCTTGGTATCACAAGTGTTCATCACTTGTAATATTTGGTAATCAGAATTATGTGATAAATGGCAGAACTGCATCACGAAATAATTGTGCACCTCTGAACAATTTTAGCTATAAATAAATATGGGATTTTTTTTCAAAAAACATGCTCCTTAGCTACTCTGTAGAGCCTGTGAGAAATGGGGCTATGCTGAAGTTTGTTGCTTACCCTCTGGAATCTGAAGTCAATGCCTTCAGAAAGAAGCCCTTCACTTCCCAAAGGCATAACACTCACAGAATCACAGAACCTTCTGAGTTGGAAGAGACTCACAAGGATCATCAAGTCCAATTCTTAAGGGAATGGTCCATACAGGGATCAAACCCACAAATGCAGTGTTATTAACACCATGCTCTAAGCAACTGAGCTAATCTCACTCTTACAGTGTTATTTTTTCTCATAGAAAAGAATAAAATTAATTTCCTGACATCTAATTTTATAAAGGTTAGATTTTGTGTAAGCTTATGGTGCCTTTCTGTGCTCCTCAGCTCTTGTAATAATTAGGGTCCCTTGCTTTGAAAATGAAGAGGCAAAAAAACCAACAGAACAGACAGGGCAGGAGAGTTGCAAGGATCCACAAATTGATGCTATGACTTATGAAATGAATTCTCCTTTCAACACCTCTTCAGGATGAATGATTCCCATACAACATTAGTCAAAAATCCCACCAAGATTGTGATGCCAGATCTAGTAATCTGATATTTTTTTCAGAACCTTATCTGAGCACTGCTATTTTTATGTGGTGCTGACATGCTATAACTTGGATTTTTCTTTTTTTTTTCAGATTCAGACATTAGGAAAGAAGGAAATTTTTTTTCCCCTTTCCCTGGATTAGCTATGTGATTTGGGCAATTTCTAAGAGATGCATGTCCTAGGAAAACTGTTGCCACAAATGGAAGTTTTTGTGACTGATATCTTTTAGTTTCAGTATTAGCAGAGAAACCTATAAGCAGTGTGATCAAACAAGAGCTCTAGAAATGGTTAAGGATCATCTTTTTGTTGAAAATAGACTCAAGATCCACTACTGTCCACTCAAAAAGCGTCCTTTTTTTTTTTTTTTTTTAGGGTACAATACTTAGGCCTAAATTCTGGAAGACACTAAGGGTGATGACATTGTTTAGCAGTGCAGCGCCTAATAGGCAGGGTAATGACTTAGGCCTCAGTTAAGGACTTAAATTCTTCATGCAACATAAGGGAAGTATAAGAAATAAATAAAGGAATATACAAACAAAAAAACCCCAGTGGGATGGTGAAACAAAGAGTGTAATACAGAGTAAAAACAAAAGTTGTAACCATTGCATTTATTGATCACATCTAGCAATTTGATTTTCACAGGCATCACAATGCCTAATTTTTGATACTTCATTTGATTAATCCTTTTAGGAATAGAAGTTATTAAGCTCATACTTCTTGTGATGCACAGAAACACAAATTTCTCTGAATATTTAGACGAAGGAAGATCTCCATCCAAACACAGCACACAAAGGATCCAACATGCTTATTGATTCTTGATGTGAAATACTGATTAAATTTTCAAGGCAAGTGGGAAGTTTGCTTGTGAAACTCCAAAGATAAGAGTTGGGGGAAGAAGCATGACACTGGCTGTTGCCTAGGCATTAAAAACAATTTAGATATCTAAATTTCAGTTTCAGAAGACCAATGTGATTCCCTGTGTTCTAAAAGAGGACCCTCAGTTTACCCAGATTTCTAGTAAGTATCTGGGTTCCCCAGCTATTCAGGTGAACTTCCTTCTTTAATAAGTGAGAATATTCTTTTGAAGAGATGCTATCATTCAACTTATTAGGATATAAAATAAGCCTCTGCATCTACCAGTTTTACAGTGGATTATTACCATTTTATTCTTATACAGTTCACAGAACTATTAATACTTTAGTATTCTATAGCAAACATAAGAACTCTAACTAGAAAGCTACTAAACAGTTGAAAAGATTTCATGGGCTTCTACCTAGAATTCCCACATAGTAAGAGAATTGAAAAGAAGTTTTAAGCAGTATACAATTATGAAGCAGGATATCTACTCATTAGAACAGTGTGCTCCCTTCCCTCCCTCCCTTCTCAACATGACCTTTATTTCAGGTAACTCTCGCTCAAATGAAAACCACCAGTAGCATTCATAATGGATGTGTCTGGTCATAATGTCTGCATCCAGCTCACAATGGATTCAGGACAGAAAGACAGCAGTGCAGTATCCATTGGCTAATTTAGGCACCCATCTAAACATAGTGTTGGTTGAGATCTGACTCGAACTAAGTTTAGAACAAACTGTTATATGCAGTCAGTATGCAAATATACCATAAATTAATTGTCTTACTCCATAAATATTGTGCAGCCCAGGGCTCATTGAGCTCTCCTGTACAGCAGCAGGTTTCATACCAGGATCTTTCCTTGAATAGTTATGCACCCAAGGTTACTCACTGAGGTTGAGAAAATCCTTATCACGTCAGATACCCAGTAAGTGAATTCTGGCACTGATACTGACACTGACACTGAACATATTACCCTTCAGACATAAAACATTGAACAAGTCTGGGATCAAGATCCAGATGAACCCAAACTGCCCTCTGAGATGAGTTTAGAATGTAAGGGATGCTTTTCTGAACTTCATGACTGAACAGAAGAGTCTCCTTGACAGTACTGCCTGACCCTGTCCTCTATACAGCAAATAATCTAATGTACCTGTCCACTGAACCTTGTTAAATCACTGTCACATTTACTATCAAACTTTGTTAAATTGATGGTTTATATCAATAAACATATTAAAACTTCTGTTACAATTTAAATGGGTCACTTCATCAACAACACTGCTACATTTTGTAATGATTATTTGTACATTGGAGAGTGAGAGAAAAAGACTGCTGGTTCCTCTTGCACTGGAAAAAAAGCCCTGTCACACTTCAGAATTAGACAATGACTGGAAAAAAGGCTTTAGACTTCTGTGTTTTCCCCACCTGAGGTATCACAATACATAAATTTTCTCAGTACCTTTGCACTGGTACTGCACCAGTAATGACTAATTGTTATTTCAAGGAGTAGTCTCTGTTTTCCTGAGCATGTTGCAACACTCCAGCCCTAGAGCTGAAGGCTTATGTGCTAAGCCAGGAGTTTTACTTTAAAATATATTTATAGGGTCATTTAATACCTTGAGATAGTATCAAGAGAATAAACTGTCCCTGCCAATCTGAGCTGTGTCATGGGCTCCAGGAGCTGTGGTGTTATAGTTTTCCCAGGCTATTTGTGACTGACAGCCACTCAAGGGCTTTCCCATTGTCTTGGGTTGAGCTGGCAAAATGCCAGCTTTCCAAAGAACAGAGTTTGCCTCTGGCTGAGAAAAGGGAAAAGTGGGAAAAAACCCTTTTAAACTAGTTTTATGCTTAAGCTAGCTACATATATTTAAACAGAAAAGAGAAAATTAAGAGAAAACTACAATATAACACACACACAAGTTATGTATAACAAGAAATAACCTCCCATTCCTCAGGTAATAAAACGTCTATTACTCTAGATTCATAAGCACATTAAAAGACACTCTGTAAGAAAGAGCAAGTGTAACAACAAAATATTTCTACTCCCCTGAACTCAAACAAAAGGCAAGAAGTGGCAGCAGCAGGAGCAAGGCCTAGCACACTAGAAGAGCTGCAGCACGTCCTTCTTTTACTTCAGCCATGGTGGAACTGACCTAACACCTCCCACTGCTCCACACATATCTTAGGTTTGCGTCATCTGGTATGAAATATTTCCTTGGTTACCCAGTCAGGTGATAGCTGTCTCCCAATCCACATAGGTTCTCTGAGCCTGCTAATTTGAGGCCTAGCTAAAACCACTACACCCATGTGGGCTCCAGGAGCCTGCCATGGGGGTTGCAATGCCATTCCACCTCTGTAAGGTTTGACCCATCCTCTATTGACATCTATTATCAAACTTTATACTGAAACAGTAAGAGGAGAGCCATGCCAAATTAGACCAAAGATCTACTTAGTTCATGGTTACTGTGAACTCCATCACTGATTTTGTATTCTTTGTTTATTTTATTCACTGGTTCCTCCCCACTGGAACTTTCATAGGTTTCTTTTAGAAGGAGGCTTTGAGACTTTTGGGGAGGTACTAGTTTGTTCTTAAATGTGAAAAACAAGTAAGGCACAAGTTGGTAACAGGTGAGATAAGAGGTGGACCATCAAAAAAGAAACAACTAACAATCAAGATGGTAGTTATCTTAATCTTATGTTGTATTAGTTTTGATGACGTTAAAAATTAAGCATTTTTCATTTATTTGACTTCAGAAACTCAAGAGTGTCTCATTTGCATTTGTCTAAAGATCTCTGCAGCAGACCTATTTAGCTCAGAAAAGTCATTATTTCACTACTAGCTATTAGAAAAACTGCATCTTACTTGTTCTGCTGCCTTCTGTGATTTTGATAATTCAGTACCATAGAAGTACAAAATAGTTAACAGAACTTCAGGAGGAAAGGTCAAAGGGAAGACAAGACACATAGCAGGAGGTAAAGCAAGTGATAAGGCAAGGGGAAAACAAGGAAACCCTTCAGATGTAAATCCCTGCTAGTAGTGTCAAAATGGAAAACATGTCTAACACTGTGTACATCTATATATACACATATATACACATACAAATATATATATATATATATATATATATATATATATATATATATATATATATAAATTAAAATTCTATAAGTCTATAAAGAATCCTGTATCTGTACAGCTTTCTTTGCCAGTTTTGGAAAATCACTTTTGGCTTTACACTGCCACTTATGACCACTACATAACCTTAGGAACTAATTAAATTTAATTTTATCATGGACAATTTTAGGTAAAATATTTGGTATACCTATTTTTCTCTTGTCTCATCTTATTAATTTATTTCACTTTCAAAAAGTTCATTCTTTTTCAATGTTTTTGACCAAGACATTATCAACACTACTTATTAACTGAAAATGTGAAATGAAAAGCTTTCCCATTTTTTTTCTTCATGTTTATGCATTCATTTAAAATATTCCTAATAAGGTCAACAAAAAGTAGTCTCCAGGCACTTTAGGCTGTCTCTTTCTTGACTCTCACTCATAATTGCCAGGTAATTTACATTTGACCTGTACCCCCAAGTCAGAATGTTAATGCATTTTGCAAGGTGAATTCAAACCTGTCCTTAATTAGGGTGCAAAATGGGAAGAGTTATATTTTATCTGGAATATAACCTCAGCAGTTCTGAATAATAAAATTAATGTGCAGGACCATAAAATATGCATTGGTAAGCACTTCCTCTGCTGCAGAATAATAATGAATTGGTATTTGAAAAGTTGACGAATTTCTGTTGCATCATCAACTATTGTTTTTTTCTTTTTTTAGCAGACACATACATATACATACATGTTCACACACATATAGATACATAGAGCTGGTAGGAGCAAAAAAATGCAAATGGACTGAAATTCTGTTGTGTCAAGCTGATAATTTATATACTGCATACTTCATCTCTCATTCATGTACATCCAAAAAACCTAGTAGCTGGAAGTGCTACAGAAAGTAGTAACGGCTGGTTGCCCAAAAAGAAACTGAATTACTTTTTTTCACACCTAGGAAGTTTAATTTATTTATTTTGAAGTGTGTTAGTAGGTATCTTTTGAATTGCTTCTGGATATATTTACAAAAAGATTAAGAACTTAAATTATCACAAGTAATCAACTGCCTACAACAGATGTACCTATAATTTGAGTGTAATCCAGTAACTAGGCAATCCAGTTCTTCAAATTGTTACTATCTGTTTAGCTTTTCATCCAGAGTCTTCCCTCCAGTGAATATCAAGTCCCTGAAGGGCTTATGAACAGTTGAGTCTCCATTTAAGTAGGTACTTCTTTAATTCTGTACTCTGACCAAACACCAAACTGAATTAGTTATTTTCCCTTATTTTAAGGAATTTATCCTGTTATTTTTGTAATAATTGTCATATCTCACTGTAAAGGATAGTTTCAACTGGCATAAACTATTTTTGAGAAGAAATGGTGTTTTTTCCAGAAATTTGCTTTAAAATGGATTTATGTATTTTGTGACTATTGCTAATTATTTATGATTTAAAGGAAATAGTTAAACAAGAAAATTAATTAACAACAATATAAGGTTCCTTTTGCTTGCTAGCTCTACAAAGCTCAATATTTTTTTTTACATATACATAGGTTTTCTGTTTTCTGACTAACAAGATACGGTTTTATCGGGTAAGTACTACATACAACAACATAAAAAGGAAGAAGGGAGATTATAAGCTACTAGTGTGAGCCTTAAAAGTTGGGGCACACAGAGGGAAGAAACAGTAGTAGAGCTAGGACACACAGCTAGGGATTGTCCCAGGGTAAAGTGGAGTTGGGTTTCATTTTTTAAAGAGATCAATCATGTCACTGAAATATGAAACCTTTTTCTCCTTTTTTTTTTTAATTTCTTTTCTTTGAAGTGTCTCTGATTGATCTTTTCCTTGTAGAAACACCCTTGTCCTTGGTATCTGTGGAAAGACGAGAAACTGTCTTCTGGAACAATTATTAAAATTGAAGTTTGGGAACCAATAGATCTAAACATGAAAATTTTCAGTATATGTATATAAACCTGTAAAAAGTGTAATAATAATAACAAAAAAAAAACTTCAATGCATTTGGGGCATAGTCTTTAGTAACATTATAAATGTCTTGAATAACACCTTAAAAACAAACAGGTGAGAAGTTACACTTCTTTTTGAAAGTGCTGTAATCTCAACTAATTCTGCCAGTGAAGTATCATTACTCTGAAAATACCCTCCTTCCAAAATCTCTAGACTTTGACCTTAATGCTTCATATATTGGATCAAAGACTTATTCTATTAACAAATTCTTTGATGAAAGATCAGCTTCTGAAAATATCTATTTTTAGGTCTACATTTTATTAAATGAGTTTACATCAAAGACTGGGTTTTCATAAACATAGACTTTGATATTTGTAATAGCTAATTCTCTGGGATATTTTTACTTTCAGTTTAATGTAATTTAGTGTAGATGGGGAAAAAAAGAAAATAATCTGTGTTAATTTTGTCCTGTTTTATAAGCTATTGAAATAAATTACTGAATTAAAGCATGAATTCCAGATGTTTGAAATGTCTTCTTTTTGGCATGGTAAGAGTTTTTTACAGAAATCATATTCAGACTATTTTTAGGTGTTATGTGGAATTCCACCATTAACCAAAAAAAAAAAAAAAAATAATTTCAGAGTTCTGAAATGGAACCAGCAGGGTAGCTGGACCAGGAGCCAAAACACTCAATTGAGGGACAAATTATTGGCTTTCTAGTTTTAGGGAATTTGGGTTTCAATTTATATTATAGAATCCTATACAGGTCTGAATATTTAAAGCAAGTTAGACCTCCATATATAACTGAGTGCAAAGGCTGAGTGCAAGTCATTAATTTTCAATCACATTAATTTCTGAGGCTATTTATTCTGCCTGAGGAACAATTACTTATAAAAGAAGTTGTGGCTATCATGGTTGATTTCATGGAACTCAAAGTTAGATTTTACTTAGGTCATCTATCAAAGATACTGTATATTGAAAAGAGGATATTACATATAGAGGGGAAATATGCCATTAACTTCTATGTGGAGTATGTGGTTTTGTGAGGTTTTCTTGCTCAAAGTCTAATCTCTCACAGCAAAATACTTTTCTTTTTTTTTTTTTTTGAGGTAATAGTTTAAGCCAGGAATAGTAAATCAAATTATTATGGTAACTGAAGCAGTGACAACACTGAGAGAAACAGATCATTCTTCCATCTGTTCACCAGGATATGAATACAAATAAGATCATCATAGCACACGGATATTTCACAGCACTAAGTTATTACTTGGAAATGTAAACAAAACTGCCATTCTAAAGGATTTTGTTGTGTGTAATATCCTGGTCTTCAATCTTAAGCTGAACTGACTAAATATATTTCTATGAATACATAAAAAACAGATTTCCATGGAAATTTACCATAGAAATATATATGTAATGTATGTAAGAACAAAGTAAATGCATAGGAACTGTCGCCCTGGTACTGTATGAAACTTTAGAGGTTGAACTACTACTTTGTTCACTGCCTTTGTGACCCTCAGATGTTATAACAATCTCAGGTGTTTTAAAGGAGAGGTCATGTGTATGATAGTCTGGAAAATAAATCTGGCTGCAGAGCATTTAACTTCTGTTATTCTCAGCTAGTGGACTTGGAGATGACTTCTAGAACATTCACACCATCACTGCATGGATATGCTGAGCAAAGAATTAAAAAGACATGTTATTTTCTTGGTCCACAAAGTATTTCAGTGAACAGAAGCTGAGCACAAAGAGAATGTGGTTTTGCATATAAAATAAATTTGCAACAACATATATTGTGTATTAGCATTCTTTTCCTTTGAGTATTGGAGTTAACATTAACAGTCACAGCTACCTAAAAGTAGCTGTGTATTGAAACTTTTAATTTGTTTAGATGCAGCACTCCTAAGACATTCCCTCAAAGACTGCAGTAGAGTAACTACTCTGCTTGGCATTTCTAATTCTGTCCTTTATAACCACAGAGAGGATAACTTCTTCAGCTGGCTGAGATTGCAACTAATGTTTATATCCCTGACATCCTTTTAGAAAATTGAGGAAAATCTTCCACTCCAGAAGGCTCAAGGCTTTTTTTTTTTTTTTCTCATCATATATTCAGTGTTATTTGGTTGAATATCTATGTTTTGTTGGACTTGAAGAGAGCCAAAGTAACCTAATTTAGGGACTCAGTGTCTAGTATAGATCAAAAAAAATGCCCTCCATGTGTTGAAAAACTATCACAGTTGTACTGCTCCCAATCAACTGAGATTTATTTAATGTAAAAAATAGAAATAGCTATTTCAGCTACATAATCAATGCAGAGAGACACTCTCAAGAAAGTATTTATGAAACTTCAGAAGAAAATTACTGTAGGATGAAAGAAGTTCCCAGCAGAAGATACCTATTTCTCATCATTGGGCATTAAAAGACCATACAGTGGGTGGCTCATATATGGATCTCTAGGATCTGGATGTCTAAATTAGAGCAGATAATCAATCCTTCTTCAAAGTAGCCAGAAATTCTTTTAATTTTCTAGTGTAATATTTCATGATGCTGAAACTTCTCTTTTGCATTTTCTTTCTCCCTGTTCCATTGCCACATGAAAATTTGATACTTTTCTGCATCAAAGACTTCAAAAAGACTCAGTCTGGAAAGGAACTTATTATTAAACCATGTACGATCTTGGGAGAATTATGCAAATTTACTAGTCAATGATTGTAACCAACAAACCAAACAAAATCAACCAAACAAAATCCCCAAAACATCCAAACCAAACTACAGACAGGTGAAATAGGAAATAGCAAATATAAATTGTTACTGTGGTCTCAAATTCATTGCCAGAGTATGCCATGGATGCTAAAACCTAGGATTGATTCAAACAGGTTGTCACCTGAAAGGGGGAGATTTCCTCAATGCTTAGCATGGGGAGACTTCCTCTACCTTTAGTGTTTGATTTGTCCATCAGTGGCCAAGAAAGCTGAGATCATTGTGCTCAACCAGTCTGTCAGGACCCCATTATTGGGACCCTTTACTGAACAGTCCCACAGGACTGGAGGAGAGTTCAACTGACTTATTCAGTGGCACATGCCAGCAGCATAAGTGAAATTAATGAATTAATGAAAAATATGATTCATTATAAGTATTCTATTTTTCATGCTAAATTAAAAAAAATAGTATAGAAATTCTAGTTCATTTCTACAGGAATCAGGGATATTTTAATATCAAAATTACCCAAATGTCATCAAGAAATAGTTTTTAGAAGTTCTTAATGTTGTGCTCAGAATCTTGAATTCACTAGTCCAGACATGCCTGGTTACTGCCAATGATTTGCAGTTAGTTCAAGTAACCTAGAGAGAACTCCTGTTTTTCTTTATTTTTTCCCTTTTTCTTTGACCTTACATAATTGATTTGGTCTCTAAATATCACAAGTCAAATTGTATAAATGAAAAACATTTTATTACTCTGAGCAGAAAAACACATTTTCCTTCTTTCTCCATAATGTTTTTTTAAGAAAATTCTAAAACCTTTCCCCAAAAAATATTGCAATTTATCATGAATGTTTTTTTAAAGTCTGGAAGCATACATATTAGAAATATCAGTCAGTGAAACATTTTACATGTTCAAAGTTAGTAGAAAACTTTACTTTTTACAGTTTTTTTTCATCATGTTAAAAAAATGAAAAGTATTCAGGTTTCTGTTTATTACTTTGCAGTTTATTACTTTCTGTTTATTACTTTTCAGTAATTTATAACCCAAAAGAAAGTGTAAATGAGAATCTGCATCAAGCTTGACTTACTATTTTACATTTTTTTTTAAAAAAAGAGATATTTAAATGTAGTCTGAAGGATTTATCAACTATATTTTGGCTGAAAAGTCTACAAGAAGGACTTTTGAGAAAACTAGAATTTTGTCTAGCAATTTTTTCTTTAACAACAAAAGTACAGAACTGACTTAGAATTCCACATGCAAACAGAACAAAATGCAAATGCATCAAAATGCTAAACCATTATTTTAGTATTACAGAGGATTGTTGTATCTCTTGGGCAAAATATTCTTTCCTTTTCTATGAGCACAATGAAGTATGACTCTGTAAAAAAACTAAGCTAAATTATTCCACTTTCCTGAATTCTTAAGCTTTTATCTCCTAAGTTCTTGAGTCTGCTCATAATTTCCATTATTTTCTTAACTCCAAAACAACTTTGACCTTCATTAATTCAGTTTTCACTGCATCTCTCTAACACAGAATATTAGTTTAGCAAAGACTGAAAGCATTTATTCTGTTAACTTCAATATCCAGCAAGAAACTCTGATCAAGAACAGTGAGGGGAAAAAAAGAATAAATAAATAAATAAATAAAGAGTCCCTACCCTAGAGATATTCAAACTATGTACTCTCAATCCTTACTTTCCTTTCAACGTATGAGTATTAAAATTATTTCCCACCTATATTGAAAAAAATACAGCTAAATTGTTTTCTTTCAGGGAAGCTATTGATTTATTCTAGCTGGATAATTGGTCCCAGGAGCCTTGAACAGAAACTGAAACAATTCCTGTGTTTCATTAAGGGTTTTAATTTAGCAACCTTGCAGTACAGTTGTAAAAAATTACCTGCCTTGGCATATAAGCTACTTGCCCACTCTTTACTTCAAGGACTGATGATAATTAAAAAACATACAAACAAACAACTCAAAACAACCTTTATTGCTACTTTATCTGTCTTTAAAGAAGAAAGAAGGTATACCTTTTCTTATGCATTCATTATCAGGAATTGCTTCTAATTTAATCAAAACTTCTAATTTGGACCTGGAAAACCTACAGAGAACACTTGCATAAAAGGTTTGAATTTCCTTCTGGGAAAGGAAATGGTAAATAATTGCATCTTGAGCATCTATTTTTTATTAGACCATTATAAGCATAACAGACCCAAAAAGAGAAGCCAGAACTGTCCTTTTGTGTGTGAGTGCCTTAGCCAGAACTTCATAAGTAATTTATAAGGATACACTAAACTTTCTCTTTAGTTTAAAAGTATTATATTTTTGAAAAGTTGCTGCACTGAGTTAGAAAGTTTCCTTTTTCCTGATTTATTTCTGGCTTCATGTACTCCTGGACACTTGATGGCTTGGGGGCTGGGTTTGCACATCCATTTACTTGGAATGATTTTCTTTAATGAAATTTTGTTGTTCTTTAAAACCTATGTCATCTTAATCTCAGGACAACTGAGACAACTGAGATCTCAGGACAACATTCTAACTATTAACATCCCATATAAAAAAGATCAGCATTACCACAACCAAAATGCAGGATGAAAAAAGTGTCATAAAGAGGTCAATTGGCTTCTTACAAATTGTAGAACATAACAGACCTTATGTGAGAAAAGATGTAATATATTTTTAGACCGCAGTACTTCGAAGTACAGGAATTTAAGCAAGAGCACCTCAAGATAAGAGTTGACTGAAGATTTAGATGAGACTTCTGGAAACAGAACCAAGGGGCAGTTAAATTCCTAAGTCTGAATGTAAATTAACTTCATAGATCACTATTTGTTCCCACATCATCAAAAGAGGAAAAAATGGTAGTAACCTTTAAAGAAGTCCTTTGACATATAGCTACAAATAACACCATCGGCAATTAAGACCTTCTGCATTTATGTATTTTGGAGATTGTGTAAATTTTGTACTCACAAAAAATCAAGAATGTTAATTGAGAAGATAAAGCACAAATTATCTGAAGCTCACTTTGAACATTGATTATTTTCTATTGCAATATCTCTTATAAATTCAGAATGTGAAATGGCTTGTCAGACCATGACAATGGGATGAACTGACTAAAATTTTATGGCCTGGTTTCAGTAAAGTTCCAACTTCAGACACTGCAGAAAGTTCAAATTTATATATTGTGAATTTTTACAAGGGAATTAATTTAATGATTGGACTGGTTGACATATTCAAATTCAATCAAGACAGGGCTGCTGAAGCCCTTTGTGACTTCATTATAAAATAAGAAAAAATAAATTTTATTTTTCATTTCATATGAGTTATGATATCACTTTTAAAGAAATTTTAAAACCTAATTTTAGAAGAAATTTTGAAAACTCATTTTAGAAGAAATTTTAAACCTGACCCTTAGAAAAAGTCTGTGTGAAATTCTTGAGAAAAACCTACCCTAGCAAAGAGTTCTGTTCGGCACCATTATCTGTCTTGGTTTGAGTTGGCACACTGCCAACCCTCCAAGTACAGGGTTAGAGCCTCCCTCCCAACATGAAGGAAAGGGAGTAAAAGAGAGGGGAAGGGAAAAAAAAACCTTCAAATCACGTTTAGACTAAAATTACACATATTTTTACAGAAAGAAAGAGACATTTAGAAGAGAGTACAAATATACACTCACACAAGTCTCAAACAACAACAAACAATTTCCCACTTCCTAATGAACACGCAAATTCTACTATCTTAACTACACATTACTTCAAAAAACTTATTCCCCAGGGAGACAAACCCAAGCAGAAAGGAGAGACACAGAACAACACATTTTACTTTCCTGAGATACCCTGTGAGCCAGTGGTGGGCCTGGTCCTCTCCATCCCTCCTGGGGCAGCATCATGAGTCATCCCAAGAGGAAGGCTAAAAAGCGACTGCCTTAACCACTCCCACACTGGTTCCTACTTCCCTGGAGATGATGTCATAATGTGATATGGAATACAAAATTACTGGCTAGAAGAAGTCAGCTGCCAGCTCAGCCCAGCTCAAGTCAGCTGACAGCTTCAGGCCTAGTCTGAACCCCAAATTTAGGCTTACCTAGGTGAACCCAAAACATTCACATACCCTCTTTCCACTACATCTTTTAAGTTAAGAAAGTGGCATATTTTCATGTGTCACTTTCTGTGCAAAGGCAAAAAAAAAAAAGGGGGTTGTCCAGCTGTAATATTTAATCTTTTCCATAGAAGTGAATTTTCTTGTTTTTTGTTATCAATAAGTTTTGTGCAAAGTGCAATTTTATAACAATGATATCATCAGCTAGTAAAACTCAGGACTCTATTTTTTTTTAATCAGTAAAAGATTCTGCTCTGCCAACCAGTTAAACTGGAATGATTTACCAGGCCCATTTCTTGTAGAATATATCTTATATGCCTGTAGTTCCTTTTGTAATTTTCTCCTTCAGTTTCTTGATAAAATAACATCCTTTCTTTTTTCTGCTTCTTATTTTCCAGCTGAGATATTATTAATTCAATTTCCATCCAGAACTCTTTGTCAGATTTATTTTTGTGATCATTATTCACTTTTTGACCCTCCTGAGAAAGTTTTTATTAAATTTATTTTTTTAAGATTAAGGGAGAATTAAGAGTAAATTTTATTTTAACTTTTTTAATTACAAGATCTCATGTAAATCATTATTTTAGTTTTCCCTTGTTGAAAACAGGGGAATGAAGGATTGTTTCTCTATTACACTATCAGCTACAGCAAAACGACCCTCTTAAATGAAAGTCATTGAACAGATTAAAATATCAGAAGGTGAAACACAGAGTCTTACACTTTTAAACTGCAGTTAATATGGTCTTAAAAAGCATTTGAATCTTGGTATTGAAATTCTATTACTCTCAGTCACACCTTTCATTACCATTGACAAATTCAGATAAAACTATATTCTTCTTGTGACTAGTGATAAGGCCTTAAATCCAAGCTTTCCTACTGATAATGATCTAAGGTTATTATTTTATCCTTCTTTATGATTAACCTTTTTGTCTTTAAAACTAAAGGTATCTCTACAGGGAATGGAGGATGGCTGTGATAACAGAATGGAGGGAAGAGGGTTTCACATTTGATTCTGCAATAGCTTGTGTGTAGTGTTAAAATGTGTAAGTTACGTTATCTCTTATTCTACCTTAGCAGGAGATTACTGCTTCTCAAAGGTTTCTTTGATACTGCCAGTGAACTGCTGTCACAGTTCAGCTCAATAGCAGCCATGAAATAGTGGGAACCATTTCATTGATTGTTAACATAGGAATATCTCAAAAAGTAAGCCACAGTTTATGCAATGTCAACCATTAAACAATGAAGACCAAAACAATATTAATTTAGAGACTAATAAATTGCACCTAAGTCTAACTGAAAATGCTTTATTATCTCGTATCAGTTAAAGAATTGTAATGATGATATCCATAAATTCCACATTATCTTACTGTTCTCCCTTCCATTAGCAAATTATTCAGATGAGTTTTGATAACAGTGCTTGATTAAACTGTTTTGAAAAGGAAATAAGCTGCAGTTATGTCTATGAGTATTTGTGCCTCCCTACATCACCTGAAACTACAATGAAAGTAGGAATGATGCCAATGAAAAGTGAAATCTTGACACAAATAGCCTACCAGTTGCATTATAATATTTGTCAATTTTTCATAGCTTCCCATTTTTTGTAAACAAACAAACAAAAAATATTGCAATAGACAATATTTTGTTAAATATCCCTCAGGTTTCTCCCATGGTTGTTGCTGAAATAACTGCATATTGTATCCTTGCTGAGTGGGAGTTCTTCATATTACTTTGCTGACAATCACCAGTGAGGAATAAAGCTTCATAACATTGACATCAATATCTTATAATTTGTCCTCTTCATGTCTGATCATTAAAGACAACAGAAAATCAGCAAGGGTGCAGTGGTTTGGGGGGGTTGTAGTTTATTTTTTGTTTGTATATTTCTTGTTGGTTTTTTTTTTATTCAGCTTTCAGTCACAAATGTCAAGAGTCTGTGATCAAAAACTTATTGACTTCCTTGGTTTGTGAGTCAAGTGTTCTTTCATGTGGCCATATTCCTTTATGCTTGTAATTTCTGTTGCATTTATATACTATAGAAAAATTATTAAAATTCATACCTAAGTGCCTTAACTTTATTAAGTGTGACCTGGAAAACCCTGTAAGATCAAGTTTTTCTTGCCAGTTCTTTGTCTTACTGCTTGAACAATGAATATTTTCTTCCTTTCTCATCTGACTTTGCAGTCAACAATTGCTCCTGAGAGAGTCATCTAAAAAAATTAGCAAAACTACATTCAATGAATATGTCAGAACCTTGGTGTCTATCTGAATATTTTCTTCCAGGTATCCTCATTCCCATATTTCTGTGTTGATATTTTTTTCTGAAAGACAGCTTTGCAGGATAACTGTAGTAAAATCCATGGAGCTATCAGATTTTAGCAGCAGCTGTAGAACAATTTTCTCCTTACTACTTTCTTCCTTTTTTTTTTTTTACCTCATGAGGTTTGTTATAATAGTAAACTGAAGAAAAGACATAAGACCAAAAACTGCTGTTGTTAAGAAAAATGCAAAGATCTTGGGAGATATACATAAAAATACATGTATATATAAAAAGTAGAAAAAACTTAGAACTACCTAGTAGCAAGTCTTGATGTGCAAAATTTGTAAATTGCTTGCAGGTATCACAGTGAAAAATTTGCCTCGTATTTCAAATGAATAAAAGAGACTGAATAAAATAGAGAATATCTGTACCAAAACCTTCAGTTTCTTGGGCCTCCTTCTTCCCATTTTAATTTCTGTGCAGGCTATATGAAATTATTTTCAAGTACAAAAAGACGTGGTATTTGAGATCTTAAAATTTTATTGGTGTTTTTCAGATGTAAAGAGAAATTTCAGAATTACTTTTGTACTGGTTCTGACCAGGAAGGAGTTAACTTTCTTTATAGCAGACCATATAGTTCTGTGTTTGGGATCTTTGGGTAAAACAGTGTTTTGATCAGTGCTAAAGAATGCTTCTGGTGTCAAAGTTTCCTCTTTCTGCCACGAATCTGTTTGCCCAGTGAACAGGCTGTGTGTGAGCAAGAAGATGGGAGTGGACAGAGATGGAACACCTGACAAAAACTGGGCAAAGTGTCAGTCCATATCATAAGATGGGATGCAATAAAAACTGCATGTAAAGGAAGGAAGGTTGTCTTCCAAAGTGGCTATTACTTAGAGGCTATCTGGGCATCGGTTTGCTTGTGGGAGATGCTGGGCAATTTTTTTTCTATTATTATTTTTAATTATTACTTTGTGGGGGTTTGTGGGGGTTTTGTGGTTGGGTTTTTGTTGTTGTTTTGTTTTGTTTTGTTTTCTTTTGTTTGTTTGTTTGTTTTTCCTGTACTTATTATCTGTTTTGATTTTGGTCCATGACTTTTCCTGCTTTTGCTCCTTCTATTCTCTCCATCACCCTGCTGATGGTGAGGAGAGTGGGCAAGAAGCTGTGTGTGCACTCACTTACTGGCTGGGGTCAACTCACCCCACTTTTGAGATCAGTTTATACATTTTTTCAAGTTTATAGATTAATTGAATCTTTGCTGTTTAGGAATTGAGTTCAAAGGCTGTTGTCAATACCCAAAGAATGCACTAAGAATTGGCTCATCAAAATAATTCCAGTTTTAATGAAAAAAAATACACAGAAGTAATAAATTAGAGTAAGGTTTCAGGTTTGGAAGTAGAATTTGGACAATTCAAGTCTAACATACATTTTTCTCCTTAAGGGAAACAAAAAGATAGAATCAAGCCATAAAAGCTCTTTAAAACAGAGCAAAGAGTTTCTGTAACACTCCCAAATTTCTTAACAGTTGTGTCTTTTCTCCCTGAAGAAATTACTTTGTTGATAAACTCTACTCATTTGAGTCTCAAAAATAATGAACAGTGTCTGCATTCAAGGCCATGTTCTACTTCATACCTTAAAACAATGCATTTATCCTAAGAAGGTTTTATGAAAAAGGCTTAAACATATTACATTGCTCATACAAATGACTACATTGTTCTTACAAGTTTGTCACATGTGGACAGTCATAACAGAAGCAAATGATACATTGAAGGCAAGAGGCACTGGACACAGTTTGGAACACCTGAAATATTGTGACTAGAGATGTTAGAAATTTTTTTACCATGAAGGTCATAAAATTCCTGAAATGTTTTCCGAGAAGCATAATAGCATTTCCAACCTTGGAATTGCTCAAGAATTAACTAAAATTGGTCCTGAGCAATTTGAATTTATTGAGTCTGCTTCATAAAAGGAGATTGGACTAGGAATCTCTAAAGGTCCCTTTCATTCAAGTCATTCAGCAGTTGTATTATATAATTAAAATAGAAGACACAGATTGATTTTTAGCATAAAGAACTTTACAACTATGAAAATATTATACTTTCAAGAATTTTTTTCAAAGTTCTGTCTTTGAAATACATTCACGATGACACTTACAGTTTTGGAATTAGGACAATCAGATTCTCTATTACTAAACTAGCTGAGAACAGAAAATGAGAAAACTGGCAGACTTACTGTGTTAAAGAGTTTCTTAAGTGACCCTGAGTTTTTAAAATATTTGGGTGTAACATTAAGAAGCATGACTTAATGCAGGTTAAACAATTAATAATTATTTAGTGTCACATGGTTATTATAAGCACATATATAATACTTAGATTCTGATTCCGTAATGTGCTTAATATGCTGGCTGCTCCTGCTGAAGTCATATATATTTTTGCAGTATTGAGGTCAGATTAAAATAAAGAACTTCAGGACATGAACAAGAAAGATGCCTGAAGTTAGCTGATCACATTTGAAATTAACAAAATGATACAACTTTCAAATTAATTTCTTAAATGAAAAACATCTCCTGGTGCTAGGCTGAGACATCCAGTAACATATTTGCTTCCGTTCATCTTCGCCAAAGTGAGCTGTTTTGCATACAGACCCTAGACAGCTGCCCCCATTTTCCAACTGTGCTAACATTAGTGATTTAAACAGGATCCATGTAGCTCTTTACCTATAGCCTTCCCCCGCCCCGCCTCCACCTTAGGATTCAGCTATCTTCCAAAGTTATTTTTAGTTCAAACAGCTGTTTAGTCACAAATAGAGCCGTGTCAAGCCCAGAATAACAAGCTGTGCATAAAGGCAGAAGCTCGGCCGAGGCAGCAGGCAAACTTGCCTTCAAGGCTTCCTGTTTGGAGCTGACGAGCATCTGGCCTAGTGACAGGCTGGTCTGTAACACTGCATGAGCTCACTTATATCTGTTTGCAAATTACCATGTAAACATGAGTAAAGTAAAACAGAGCAAATTGTTGCAGCATCTTGTCTGTCAGACCTAGTATATTTGGGAGTTCACTGTGCTGATAAATAAATTGAAGTTTGTAAGATTCTCACAAAAAAATTGCATGCTCAACCCTATGACAGTTTGTCTCATCTCCTTTAAAATGGCAACACCCTCAGACAGCAAAATTCCAAACTCATAAATTTAGGCTTCTTTATATCTCCATGGAGGGTTATGTGCAGCTGTAAAACATCACTTGATTTCAGTATGGCTTTTTTAATTACTAGAATGTCAATCTGAATGTTAACAACAAATTAATATAAATTATATTTCCTTTTAGATGGTTACAAAGAAATATTTTCTTCATCTAATATATACTCTGTGCAATATCTGATAATCTTTATTTATCTGAAATACTTTTTTTTTCCTAATATTATAAATGTAGAACATAGTTTTGTAAAAATATAGCCACTGAATTAGTTGTGATTTAGACAACAAAAGTCAACTGGAAGAAGCTTGATCAAGAATACACCAAGTCAACTAAACAATTTCCAACTGATCCTATTCTGAATGCAAAAGCTGCTGGTGCAGATCACATTTAACAGATGACAAGGAAGGCCAAAGAAACCCTCACAAAACAATGCTGCAAAACTGGTAACAGTGGAGGAGGAGAAGGTTGAGGTGCTCCAAAAATTTTTTGCCTCATTCTTTTCTCACAACCCTTCTTCCCACATCTCTCAAGTGGATGGACTGCATGATGGGGACTGAAGGAGCAAACTCCCTCCCACTATAAGAGAAGATCAAGTTCATGACCACAGGAGGAACCTGAATGTACATAAGTCTGTGTAACCTTATGAGGTGCATCCAAGAGTCCTGGGAGAATTGGCTGATGTCGTCGATCAGCCACTCTCCATGATATTTGAAAAGTCAGGGTAGTCAGTTGAAGTCCCTGGTGACTGGCAAAGAGGAAACATTACATCTCATTATAAAAGGGTAGAAAGGAGGATCTTGGGACTACCAGTCTGTCAGCCTCACCTCTGTGCTGGGAAGATCATAGGACAGATCCTCGTAGAAGCTGTGCTAAGGCACATGGAGGAGAGGGAGTTGATTTAAGACAGCCAACATGGCTCCAGCAAGGGCAGCTTCTGCCTGATAGTGGTTTTCTATCAGTGGAGTTACCGCATCAGTGCTCAAGGGTAGCATTGCAGATGCCATTTATCTGTATTTCTATAAAGCCTCTGACATGGTCCCCCACAACATCCTCCTCTCTAAATTGGAGAGAAAAGGGTTTGATGAGTGAACAGTCAGATGAAGAAGAAATTGGTTGCATCTAGTGGGTAGTTAATGGTCAATGGCTCAGAGTTCTGATGGACATCAATGACAAGTGGTGTCCATCAGGTGTTTCTATTGGGACCAGTGTTGTTTAACATCTTCATTAATGGCAAAGATGAAGGGATCAAGTACAGTCTCAGCAAATTTGCAGAGCTGAACAGTGTGTCGACAAACTGAAGAATGGAATGTCATCCAGAGGAACCTGGACAAACTCCAACCTCCTCTTAGGAGATTTAATGAGACCAAGTGCAAGATGCAGCACCTGGGTCAGGTAAACACCCACTATCAATACAGGCTGGGTTATGAACAGATCGAGAGCAGCTCTGTGGGGAAGGACATGGGGGTCCTGGTGGTTGAGAAGCTGGATATGAGCCAGCAAAGTGTCCTTGCAGCCCAGAAAGCCAATTGCATCCTGGGCTGCATCAAAAGCAGTGTGGCCAGCAGGTTGAGGAAGGCCATTCTGCCTCTCTACCCCACTCTGCTGAGACCCCACTTGTAGTACTGCCTCTTGCTCTGGGATCCCCAGCACAGGAAGAACATCAACCTGTTGAAGTGAATCCAGAGCAGGGCCACCAAGATGATTAGAAGAATGGAACACTTTCTTTTTTCAAGAGAAAATTAACTTACTTCTACAACCTCTGTTGCAGATAAAGACACAATCATGACAAAAAGCAAGATACATTAGAATAGAAGCATATAATTTTTATTGTGAGTCTTGACATCTACCATAGCATTAAAATATATTCTCATGAAATTGCTTCAAATGTCTATTTTAGAAAGACATTCATTGAAACTCCTTTCAGTAGTGAATATAGGTATTTTGAGGTGCTTAAGGTTTAGCTGACAGACAACTCATGAGCCAATATATTTCTTGAATTTCTACATATTCAAAAAAGTGCATAAATACTTGAAAACTATACACTGAAGCTTATAAAGAGTAAATGAAACTGGCATTATATAAATGTATGTTCCAGATAGTAGCTACTGCAAAATAAAAAAGAAAAAAAAAAGAAGTTTTGACAAAGAATAAAACTCCTCTGAGAAGAGGAAGGGAAGGTAAACATTACTTATATGAACATTTCTCTCCCGTTTTGGAAAGAAGATGAGACAACTAGAGAATATTTTTCTGTTCTTTAAAAAAGTTGTATTTGGGATTATGAGAAAGATCATTATAAAAAGATTTACCAGAAACTTCTCTGAAAGTCAGGGAGAAATAGGAAGTAGAATAACATTTAGTTATACATTTTCTTTTTCTCTGTATATTATTATTTATGGAACATTAGTTTTCCTGTCTTGGTTTTTATTTAGACTACCCATCTGGCATTGCAGGAATTTATGCTTTTAACTGAATGTCACATTAACACTACATGAAACAGGCTATCTTTTCACACACTCTAATACTAATATTTTAAATGTTGCCATGACTCTGTTGTGTAATTCTAGTCTTCATGTATGCATGTGTGTGTATGAGGAAAATATAATTTTATTTTTTTTTGCCTCTTTGGTTGATTTTGGGGGTTTGTGTTTGTTTTGTTTATTGTTTTTCCATTGCTCACTTCACTAAAGGTTTAGATCACTCAGAGCAAAAATTACCATTCCATGAAAACACTTTCATGACCATACCGTCATGTTAGGAACTTCTAAGAAATAAAAAAATAATGCTAACAATCCATTTTATACATCAGATTAACAACCAAAATAGCTGAAATACGTATACTATGCAGAACTGCACAGGCAAGCATCTTAGGGTTACTCCTGACCTCACACTTAGGTGTCCAATCCTTCCTCCAACATCACTTGTCTGCAGATTGCATACACATACATGCAAGGTGTGAAAATACTATTTTTACTTAGAATACAAATTATATTTTGCTAACACATCTTTGCTACTATTTTGGAGGAGTTAGCATTAGACCTGCTTCCATATGCCTGTCAGAATTTGCATAAGTGTTTTAAGGTAGAAATTA
The DNA here is from genome assembly GCF_047495875.1 of Pithys albifrons albifrons. NCBI lineage: Eukaryota > Metazoa > Chordata > Aves > Passeriformes > Thamnophilidae > Pithys > Pithys albifrons. The sequence continues at coordinate 37,698,949 of NC_092458.1, read as the reverse complement.
ACCTTCTAGCTGAGCTCCAGTGCCATCCTGTTTGTAGCTTGTAGGGGTATTTTGTTTTGTTTTTTTTTCTTTTCAGTTTAGGAATATGATGCTCATAAAACATACATGCATACATATATATATATATATATATATATATATATTCATGGTTGGTATATTTTTTTAATTATTATTTTTATATAGACAGTTAAATGCCACCCTGACACCTGATCCCATCAGATCTCGGAAGATACACAGGGTCAGCCCCGGTTAGTACTTGGAAGGGAGACCTTCTGGGAATACCGGGAGCTGTAGGTTCTAGTCCTGAGGACTTCACTGTCACCATCCAAGCTTGCTCAGCCATGGCAGATGAACCTTAGGAGTAAAGGGTGGGGCCAGTTTTGCACATGCTGTGCCTCGCCTGAAAAATCCACTACACAGTCTCAAAGGACACACACTCACGTGGGTAGTGCCCTTCCCAAATCTTCGTTTGCAAAGTCTAGCCATGGCAGTGGCTGGCAGTATTGTTAGTACTGAATCCTATAGCACTTCTGCACAGTTCAGTTGTTTAAAGCAATTTTTTAGCAACATACCCAAAATTCATGTTCAAGAGAAAGTATCAAAGTATTGCTGCTTTACCCTGCTAAGCTTAGCTTGTGACAATATTTAAAATTAAAGGCTAGTTCAGATGAAATGAAGGCTTAAACTTACACTGAATTAATTGATAACAAGATTTGAGCTTTAACTGACATCCAGTTAAATCTCTTTTACTGGAATAATCACTAAAACCAGAATCAAAACAGGATATCTACTTTTAACAAGGGCCAAATTACTTACCTTATCTCTTCAAATGGTAAACAGGTGTAATTTTTAAGAATAGTCACAGTAATTGCCAAGAAAATATTGCAGTTTTTCAGAACAAATACATTTTCTTTTTTCTAAAATTTTATTCCTTCTACCGTCCCTGAGGTATTTTCAGTGTGCTATACTTACTCTGAGGACAAAATTATTTAAAAGAAACTGGTCCAAAATTAAGGCAGAAATTACTTGAGAGAAATTTTGAAAATATATACAATGAATTAAGCCCCATCCCAGGTACTCTAACATGAGTAAAAGCATCTAACTAAGCAAGTTTTCACTGGCAATAAAAACACTCTGTGTAGTAAGTGGGTAGAATAATAAAATGCTACAAGCTGTGCCAATATTAACTCTACTTTGAAAGAAACATGAAAATATACAGGCTGTTGCTCAGGAGGTCAGGACTTTTACTATGTTAGTGAATTGAACATTGACTTACATGCAATCTTGTAGAGGCCGTGAGGATCATTGAAGATATCCTGGTACATAAAAGAATAAAATAAAAAGAAAACATAAAAAATTAATAATCACAAATAAATAAAGGAATTTCGAAACATAATTTCTTTTACACTCAGTAGTGAATATTTAAGACATTACTTTTACTGCCCTTCTCCGGGGACACCCGGGGAAGCTTGCGTGCCCTCATGAGGTTGAGAGCTATGCTGGCGGTGGTTTGTGCCGCCGGTAGGGTCTCCCATGTCAGACAGGTCTCAGCTGAAGGGTCAGACAAAGTGTGTCCACGGGCAGGATGAGCTCGCTAGCCGTCTGGCAACCATCCTAGGAGAAGGACAACTCCAACCCCAAACCTGGGCAGATGGAGCTCGTTTAGCCCTTTAAGGCCATCCATCTAAGAAAAGGATACTCTAACCAAACCTATGTCCTGAGGTATTCGCTGTCACCGTCCAAGCTCGCTAGCCCGTGGCAGATGAACCTTAGGAGTAAAGGGTGGGGCCAGTTCTGTGCACGCTGTGCCTCACCTAAAAAATCCATTGCGCAGGCTTGAAGGGTTCACCCACATTGCAAAGTCCTGTAGCGACAGGTGAGGGTCGAAAACGGCAGGTGATAGGAAGCAGCTGGAAGACGCAGACCCAACCCTGCATGCACGCGGTTCAGGATATGGGTCATTAGAGACTTGACCCCGGAGATGACAGTCTCTTGCAGCAGCATCCTGAATGACCAAGCAGCCTTTTCTAGGGACAGGACTGCTTGCTCCACACGGAGAGGGGCCTAGCAAAGGTGGCCTAAACAAAGCTCATCTCCACACCCGGTTGGATAACCGCAGCCAACTGGCATCTTCCATGCGGTCAAACAAAAACAAAGAGATTTCAAAGGCAGACACCTGCCTGCAAAGGTGTGCTCAAGCTAACACTCGCATGTTGGAACATCAGAACCATGCTTGATACTGGGGATAGTGGACGTCCTGAGCATCGTTCTGCTCTAATTGCCCACGAACTGGCACGGCTCAACATTGACATTGCTGCTCTCAGTGAAGTTCGTTTTCACAAGGAAGGCAGCCTTAAAGAACATGGTGCTGGCTACACACTCTACTGGTCAGGCAAACCCAAAACCGAAAGACACCTTTCAGGAGTTGGCTTCATGATTAAAAACTCCATTGCCTCCAAACTTGAAAATTTGACGACAGGTCATTCCGATCGCATTATGTCCTTACGCCTCCCTCTACACAACAAGCAACATGTTGTTCTTTTTAGCGTATATGCCCCAACTCTCCAAGCTGACCCAGCGGAAGAAGACAAATTCTACACAGACCTGCGCCGCCTCACCCAAAATGTTCCTGCAGATGATAAGATCATAATCCTTGGTGACTTCAATGCCAGAGGAGGTAAGAATTCTGAAGCCTGGAAAGGAGTCCTGGGCAAGCATGGCGTTCGAAACTGCAACGACAACGGACGCCTCCTGCTAGAGTTTTGCGCAGAACGGCAGCTGGCCATCACCAACACTATCTTTCAACAGAAAGACAGTCTGAAGACAACCTGGATGCATCCTCGATCCAAGCACTGGCACCTCATTGACTATATCTTAGTACAACAGAGAAATGTCAGTGATGTCCGTCATACCCGAGTGATGCCGAGTGCAGAATGTCAAACAGAACACCGCCTTGTGTGCTGCAAACTTAACCTCCACTTCAAGCCCAAACCTAAGAGAGGCGGCATTCCAAGGAGGAGGCTTCAAGTCAGCAATCTTCAAACAGCCACAGTGAGAGACAGCTTCCAGGTAAACCTTCAAACTAGACTTAAAGATAATCCCATAGATAGCTCTCCATAGATAGCGCTTTGTCAACATATTAAAAGTTGCATCCTGCAGTCCTCTGAAGAGTCCCTAGGGTTCTCCTCCAAGAGAAACAAAGACTGGTTTGATGAGAACAATCAAGAGATCCAGGAATTGCTGAAGAAGAAGAGAACTGCTCACCAAGCACACCTTGCTCAGCCATCTTGCCATATAAAAAAGCCGCCTTTCGTCTTGCATGCAGTAAGCTCCAACAGAAACTTCGAGACATCCAGAACAAATGGTGGCTTGACCTAGCAGAAAAGACACAACTATGCAGAGATTTGGGTGACCAAAGAGGATTCTATGAGGCCCTGAAAGCAGTGTACGGACCCACACACCAGGTTCAAAGCCCCCTACTCAGAGCAGATGGTCAACTGCTTCTAACAGATAAAACCTCCATCCTGAAGCAATGATCTGAGCACTTTCAGACTCTCTTCAGTGCCAACCATGTAGTCCAAGGCTCAGCAATTCAGCATATTACACAACAACCGGTGAAACATGAATTGGATGCAGCCCCTACTATGGGAGAGACACTCAAGGCCATACAACAGGTGAAAACTGACAAGGCAGCTGGGGTTGATGGAATTCCACCTGAAATCTGGAAGCATGGAGGTCAAACACTCCATGCCAAATTCCACGAGCTTGTTGTGCGTTTCTGGGAACAAGGGGAACTACAACCAGATCTCCGTGATGCAGTCATCATCACCCTGTACAAGAAGAAAGGAGAAAAATCAGACTGCTCAAATTACAGAGATGTTACTTTGCTCTCCATTGCTGGTAAAATCCTTGCAAGAATACTTCTGAACAGATTAGTACCCACTATTGCAGAAGAACTTCTACCTGAAAGCCAGTGTGGTTTCAGAGCCAATAGAAGCACCACAGACATGGTGTTTGTTCTCAGAGAACTGCACGAGAAGTGTAGGGAACAGAACAAAGGTCTCTATGTAACCTTCATTGACCTCACCAAAGCTTTCAACACTGTGAGCAGAAAAGGCCTGTGGCAGATCTTGGAACGTTTAGGATGTCCCCCCAAGTTCCTCAAAATGATCATCCTGCTACATGAGGATCAGCGTGTACAAGTCAGATATGGCCATGCACTCTCTGAGCCCTTTCCAATAACCAATGGTGTGAAACAAGGTTGCGTTCTTGCACCAACTCTATTCACAATCTTCTTCAGCATGATGCTTCAAAGAGCAACGGCAGACCTCGATGAAGAAAATGGCATCTACATCCAATATCGTACCGATGGAAGCCTCTTCTACCTAAGGCGACTGAAGGCCCACACCAAGACCCTGAATCACCTTGTCCGTGAGCTGCTTTTTGCTGATGATGCCGCCCTCGTTGCTCACACAGAAGCAGCTCTGCAGCGCTTAACATCCTGCTTTGCAGGGGCTGCTGAGTTTTTTGGGCTGGAAGTCATCCTGAAGAAGATGGAAGTTCTCTACCAACCTGCACCTCAAGAAGTCTTCCATTATCCTCACATCACCATAGGCAATTCAGAGCTTAAGTCAGTCGAGCAGTTCACCTATCTGGGAAGTATCATTTCCTCAGACGGTAAGATTGACAAAGAGATAGACAACAGGCTAGCAAAGGCATACAAAGCCTTCGGAAAACTCCATAAAACAGTCTGGTCGAATAAACACCTGAAGAAAAGTACAAAGATCAGTGTCTACAGAGCCATTGTACTGTCTACTCCTTTATATGGGTCTGAATCCTGGGTCATCTACCGCCACCACCTGCAGCTTCTCAAACGCTTCCATCAGCGCTGCCTCCGTTCAATCCTAAACATCCACTGGTCTGATTACGTGACCAATGTGTCTGTTCTTGAACAGGCAGGAGTCAGCAGTATCAAGGCCATGCTGATGAGAACGCAGCTGCGCTGGGCAGGGCACGTCTCCAGGATGGAGAATCATCGCCTTCCAAAGATTGTGCTCTGTGCTGAACTCGCCACCGGCTGCCGCAAGAGAGGAGCCTCGAAGAAGAGATACAAGGACTCCCTGAAACAACACCTCAGCCTTGGCCATATTGACTGCCACCAATGGTCCACTCTGGCCTCCAATTGGGATTCATGGAGACACACCATTCACGACGCTGCTGCTTCCTTTGAGAATGCACAGAGAGTCAGTCTTGAGGAGAAAAGACAACGCAGAAAGAACCGTTCCTTGCCAATTTCACCTAGGGAGACGTTCCGCTGTGCCTTTTGTGACCGGACCTGCCTATCCCGTATCGGCCTTTTTAGCCACCAGCACGCTTGAAGCAAGCGTGGGTAGTGCCCTTCTCAAATCTTCGTTCGCGAAGCCTAGCCATGATGATGATGACTTTTACTGCCATTTATGAAATAAAAGCGTATACGTGCAATATGTTTACCAGTAAATTCTGATCCTCAGGACTATAGCTTAATTGGCTAATTACTGTTTCTATTAGGAGGTTTCAATTAAAATAAAAAACAAGTTGTGAAGAATTAATAAAGATTTCATAGTTTATTGGATAGATGTTGATATACTAAAAAAAGAAATATTCCCTGCAGATTTTTCTGACCTATTGGTTTTGCATCACTTTAGGAATGAAAAAATAATTTCTTGCAGGCAACTAGATACCATATGTTGCATAAAAAAAAAAAAGAAACAACAACAAAACCCCCAAAAAAAACCACAAAAAGAAAGAAAGAAGATGCTGTAGCTTTTATGTAATAAATCAAGAATCATAGACTAGTTTCGGAAGGGGCCTTTAAAGGTCTTAGAATCAGAATTATTGAATAATTTTGTTATGGGTTCACCTAGGTGGGCCTAAATTTGGGCTCTGAAGTTTGGATTAGGCCGAAGCTGTCAGCTGACTTGAGCTGGGCTGAGCTAACAGCTGACCTCTTCTAGCCAGTAACTTTGTATTCCATACCACATTATGACATCATCTCCAGGGAAGCAGGAACCAGTGTGGGAGTAGTTAAGGCAGTCGCTTCTCACCCCTCCTCTTGGGAGGATGCACGATGCTGTCCCAGGGGTGATGGAGAGGACCAGGCCCAGCACTGGCTCACGGGGTACCTCAGGAAAGTAAACTGTGTTGTTCTGGGTCTCTCCTTTCTGCTTGGGTTTGTCTCCCTGGGGAATAAGCTTCTTCTTAAGTAATGTGTAGTTAAGACAGTAGAATTTGTGTGTTCGTTCAGAAGTTGAGGTGGGGAACTGGACTTTGTACTTGTTGCAGACTTGTGTGAGTGTATATTTGTACTCTCTTCTAATTGTCTCTTTCTTTCTGTGAAAAAATATATGTAGATTTAGTATAAATGCAGTTTGAAGTGTTTTTTTCTTTCCCCTCTCTTTTCCTCCCTTTCCCTGGTGTTAGGAGGGAGGCTTTTCTCTCTGTGCTTGGGGTGGTTGTCAGTTCCTTATCTCAAACCAAGACAAGTTTGGGTTGAAAGGGACCTTTAATATCATCTAGTTCAAACCTCACTGCCATGGACAGAAGGAACACCTATGAATGACAGAAATTGTTAGTGGGTTAAACATTGTTAAAATCACTGAAGGACTTTTGTCCACTGTAGCCAAATGTGAAAAGACCAACTGCTCACAGAAGCCCACACCTTCCCAGACATGGACTAATTTGGACTGTGATGGGAGCTTGAGATAATTTAAAGGTTGTACTATTGTTCAATTGCCCCAAAAGGATGTATCCACAAGTGGGATAGACTGGAATGCTAATGGCTCAAACAATCAAGATGCAAGGTGATGATGAGTTAAGTACCCACCCAGCTGTTGAGGGTATGCACACCTGACTCCTCGGGTTACAAGCTGGGTGCTGAACAAGATAAGGGAATAGGCAAATCCTGTGAGGTGGTGTAGTGTTTCTTTGTCCTTACACAAATGACTTAACTGTGATAACTCTCCTCTAGGGAAGTAGGGAAACATTCATAGGAAGCCTCAAGGTATTTGTCTCTGGTGTAACTGACAACTGTGCTGACCTAAAAGGCATCTGTAACATCTTAGAAGGTGTAACAGACTCCTGAAATATCTTGAGATTCAGTATGACATCATCCAATGTCAAACTTCCCATCCCAATAGGGGTGCTGGAGGCGTTCTCATAGACTCAGCCGAATAAAACCTCCATCGACTTCCACCACCCTAGGCTTCCCTCAATGGATCCAGACTGCAACCATCACTTCAAGACTGGGACTCTCACCACCTAGAAGGCTACAAGAAGAGGATCAACAGTGTGATGCCAGAATCCACAGAGGCATGATATTTTTTGTTCTTCATCAATAGATTCCTCTCAATCTGGCCACCTATAGTAGCAAAGACCACCAAACCAGGTTCCCTTTGGTTGCCCTGGTCTCTAGTTCTTGCTTTCAGTGCACTCATGGCTGTTGTTTGGAGCCTGCTTTTCACAATCTATCCATTTTGTGATGTAAAGGGCAACCCCTCTACCCCTTCTTCCTTATCTGTCCCTTCTGAATAGCCTATAACCATTCACCAGTCATGGGTTTTATCCCACTAAACTTCAGTAATGGCAACTAGATTGTGGTTTTCTAGTGGCTCAGTGGCCTTCAACTCTTGTTTGTTGCCCCTGTTGTGTTCATTGATGTAAAGGCATCTCTGCTGGGCTGTCAACCATGTCATCTTCTTAGAGGAACACACATTTATTTCTTTGAGGCATTTTACCTGTGTTTCCCTGTAGGTTCCCATTACCTCAGGAGGCCTTGGTTCAACTCTGTAAGACTTCAAGTGTGCTCCAGTATACCCAGCGCACCTCTGAGAAACAGACTGAAGGCTCTTGCTAACACCCTGTCCCTTCAAGCCTATTATAAAGCTCTGTCAATGAACCCTATTAACTTGTGAGCAAAGATCCTCCTCCCATTTTGAGAAAGGTGACTCTCATGTGATGACATGTGCCCGGAAGGCCTAATGCCATGTAGACCATCCCATTATCAAAACCCCCCAAAATGTGGCAGTGACACAAGCCACGGAGTCACATTGAATATACGGAATTTGTTTCTTCCATGGCTGATGCCCACAAGTGGAAGAGGAGAGGAAAAAATTGCCTTTAGTCTGGATTATTCTACTACTATTCCAAGCTCCTGAAGTTTCCTTTGATTGCTCTTGGAGTTTGCGTTACAGCTTCATCACCACTCGCATGGAAGAGCAAAAATGAATAAAGGTCCGAGCACTGTATCAAGCTGGGAAGTTTCATGGTGACATCCTTTACCCAGGCCCCATGGAGGCAATAGAATTCTCTGTGATGAGGGTCCTTTCAACATATTAGACCCTCTGTTCCCCTCCAAAAGGAGTCACCTACAAAACTAAACTAATTTTCATCCTTGTTTGTGATACAGTGGTATGCCTTTCTGACCTTGCAACACCTCTGGTGGAGGTGGAGCATAATCCACTTCACCATTTCACATCCAAAAGGTCATACCTGTTGTACAGAGGCACTTGGGAAGGCAAGGCAGGCACTGAGAAGGTTTGCCTGCCACCTTGAATGTGGACTTGCTTCCACTCATTCCTTTTCATTGAGTTACTATCTTCTACCTGGCAGGGGAAGGGAAGGATACAGGATCCCCTTTGATTTTTTTTCCCTGTTTCTGCCTCAGGAAGGGCAAAGCATGGTTCCACCAGTCTCTCTCAGATTCCCTCATGTTCCTTAACCTTTCTGCTTTTTCTCATAGTTCTGCCATCAGATTGAAAATATTGGCCACTTGGTCACATCTCACACAGTTGTTCTCACTACTGGCACGTTCTGCAGCCTTAGACGCGGACAGCTGAATGTGTTCATGGAAACTCTGTCTAGGTTGCCCCATCCATTCTGGTGGATCTCAGAAGTCATGGATTTTTGTCAGGTGGATACCATAGCTAAGCTCTTTTCCTGAGAGGGTGATGACCACAAGTTGAACTCACTTTGAGCTGATAGGATGAAAAAACCATCTCTGTGTGCACTCCCAAGTGAAGTGTTGTACCAATGGCTGCACTGTGCCCTCACTGTACACCCCATGTCCTGTTTGCTTGCTCTAATCACTGTGTTCCTTGTCACTTGTGTTCCTAAAGCTGATTGCAGATGTGGGGGTGGCCACAATTCCCAGGGCTAATCAGCATGTCCCACAAGAGCTGCCAGCACCTGACTTATCTCCCCACTTCATTGGTGTTTTGCCACTCCAGAAAATTCCCTCGTGCAGTGAGATCTGCTGCTTCATGCCGGATAGGACTTCAGATCACCTTGCCTCAGTGACTGACTTTGTTTTCATTCTGGCTACACTGGGGTGCATAATACCTTGAGCTTACATGAGGACTTTATCCAAAATCGTCTATCATCCTCAAATGAAGATGAAAGTGAGTTTAACCTGTGAATTATTTTTAAACGTACCATGGATTGTGGTGCTACTTTATTTTTCCCCCCCTATGTTAACTAGCTTTCCCCTAACATTAGCATATTACTGTGATCATACTTTTGGATTATTACTATTCAGTATTTGTATTCCTTCTGTATACAGGTAGTTTCTTTTTGATATTCAAAGCAACAAGTTATGTTAATTTCTTCAGTAACTTATCCCACTCAAATTCATCATACTGTTGCATGTTGTGAACAGTAGGAATGTAATCCCTCAGCTAGCACAGGCCAGAAAACAATAGCAATATGTGAGTGTGAATGGCAGTTCCCTTTTTTCTGTTTTGTTTTCTTCATTTCATTTGGTTTGGATTTATTGTTAAAGGCAATCAATATTATCTTTCATTTACCAAAAAAAAAAAACCAAAACAAATAGTTGATATAGTGAAATAATCAATTTTCAAAATATTTAGTGTTCTTTGAAGTAAATAAAACAGAACATTGACACTAAAGACGTTGTTGATACTTATATTGCATCTCCACCAGAACAGATGCATATTGCACCCATGAAAATACCAAACAAATTAACTATGATCATTGGAATTAGCACCATATGAATTAATAATGACAGAATATATTTTATTGTGTCTCTGTTTCATTTTAAGTGTCCCACCATGTTCAAAACATTTAATATTCACTGTGTTAATAGTGATCATAAGTAATTCATCAGAACTGTCATGGAAATTTCCACAAAAATCTCACCGTAACTCCTATTTTTGAAAACGTTTAAGCCCTATCCTTAGATAATGCTGACTGATGTTATTGATGAATTGGAGTTAAACAGTTTAGCTACACAGTGTCACTTCTGCTGTAATACCTGAAAATCATCATTATGGCTAGGCTTTGTGAATGAAGATTTTGGGAAGGGCTTTACTTGCGTGGGTGTGTCCTTCAAGCCTGTACAGTAGATTTTACAGGTGAGACACAGCGTGTGCGAAACTGGCCCCACCCTTTAACTCCTAAGGTTTATCTGCTGCAGCCAAGCGAGCTTGGATGTTGACAGTGAAGTCCTCAGAACAGAACCTACAGCACCTGATATTCCCAGGAGGTCTTCCAAGATCTGAAGGGGATTGGGCATCAAGGTGGCATTTAACTGTCTTAATCTCTGAAAATACGTTATCACAAATACCAAAAACTTCAGACTATAACTATGAGATGCCATTTTACTGCAGTCTTACGGAATTTTCATATTTTAACATTCAGAAGAATAGTTTTTTTATCATTTTAGTTTGATAATTTAATTATTTTCTGATTTTATAGTTGACAGAGATAATAGTATAACAAAACAATCAATGATCTTTTTCCAGTTTGTCTGTGTTACGTTTAAATAAAGATAATCTGAAATTAGTAATTTGAAAATGTATGGAATTACAGTAATGCTCTTTTTTATGCCATTTTCTGGTTTCTGTTACTTGCAGGAAGGATTACATTATTCGGTGAAAGATGAAATACAGCCCTTTGAGTTGGATTTTAATCATATTTTATTCAGTAGGATATTACTTTGCAAATAGTTACACTGGCTACACTGTTAGGAATATTTGGCATTAAATCCAAAATGACATCATAGAATGTGAAACCACATTAAAAGTAAAAAATAAAATTGAGCCTTTATGTGTTGTGGTTTAAGCCCAGCTGACAACTAAGCACTACACATCCACTCACTCAATGCCACTAATGTCATGGGAAAGAGAACTGGAAGGACAGAAGTTTGAAAAATCATGAGTTGAGGTAAAGACAATTTAGTAGGTACAGCAAAAACCCCACACAAAAGCAAAGCAAAGCAAGAATTTAATTCTCCACCTCTCATGGGCAGGAAAGTGTTTAGCCATCCCCAGGAAAGCAGGGCTCCAACACCTGTAACAGTTACTTGGGAAGAAAAACACTATTTCTCTAAATGTTTCCCCCTTTCTTCTCCCCGCCACTTTATAGACTGAGCATGGCTCTATACAGTATGGGATATTCCCTTGGTCAGTTGAGGTCAGCTGTCCTAGCTCTGTCCCCTCCTACCTCTTTGTGCATCCCCAGAGTGCTCACTGGGTGAGTTGCTGTGAAAGGCAGAAAAGGCCTGGCTCTATGTAAGCCCTGCTCAGCAATAACAAAAGCATCTCTATATTAACAGCTCTGTTTTCAGTACAAATCCAAAACATAGCTCCATACCAGCTACTATGAAGAAAATTCACTCAATGCCAACCAAAACCAACAGAGTAAGGAAACTAATTACTAAGCTGTACCATAATGCTTCCTTTCTTGTAGTCATCTATAAGCTAAATGGGTTTAAATTAAATTGCACAGGTTTAACATAAGTGGAGTATGCCATCACTGAAAATAATTTCCAGATTAGTGAAAGATGCATGTTTGAATCTGCTCTTAGATAAAAGATACTTGAACCAGTGAATCACACCTTTCGGCCAAGGGTCTTCTGTATTCAGGTATGAAGAAAAAAAGCTTACCACATCCAAGTACGTAAAATCTCTGGCTGTTATTTCAGAAACACTTTGGTTTCCAGTAACATATTTTTGCAAGCCTAAGGCATCTCAAATGACACTAGATACTTAAAAGGAGACAACTGAATTTTACTCTTAGAGTGGTATTTATTTGCATAAAGACAGATAACTAATGTAATTTCAGTTTCTGTAAGATATTCCTTCTGGCCTTGAGCAGTGGCAAAAGATGACAATGGGTATCTTATATATTCTGAGTCAGTCTCATATCCTGGTGTGCTTAGCTCAGATACTCTGGGGCATCTGCCTGTGTTTGTTATTTCATAGACCTCTAGATTTCCATGGACAAAAATGAAGGTATGAAGGTGAATTTGAACTTGCCCTCATTAAATACCCACTTTATGCTCCTTTATTTAGATACTACAACCTGGAGAGGAACTATGTCATCAAGTCAGGATTTAAAATTATTCCGTTCTGTTTTTTTTGATTGATTTGGACTGTCTTTTAAAAAATATAATGTAACACAACTTTTGAGTCAAGGACTGAATAACTTAAACTCCATTCAGTGGTACACAGCCCTTCTAAAAGCACCTCTCATGATTTTGGACTCCCTTTTTGCTAGCTAGGTGAGTGAGTAAGCATATGAAATAATCAGGTAGGGTCTTGACTGAGACCTAATATCAGTGTGTGCTGGTTTAATGGTAAACCGGCAGGAGAAATGAACCCAACACAAAAGAGATTATAAGTCCGTTACAATTTAATAAAAATATTACAATAAATGCAGTGGTACAAAGAGAAATGGGTTTTAACCCACAAAACCCAGAAGTATAACTCAGCATCCTCAGGCACAAACAGAATGGTGATCATTAGCCCCTGTGCTGAGCCCCACGTGGTTCCTCTGACTCCAAAATAAAAAGAAGGGAAAGAAAAAACCTGTTGGTGCAGGTGACAGTCACAGTCTGGTTGAGAATTGTGGTCGCAGTCCTGTCAAGGTTCTGGGCCTCCTCTGAAACTGATGAATGATCCCAGAAGTCTCCAAACCCCAAGATAATATACCCTCAGGTTCATGTGGGAATGCCCAGTACCTCCCCCAGGGCAGGGAGTTCCACAAGGTGATCTGACACTGTGAGTCTAGGGGTATTTTTGGAATTGTTGATGGCCCATTAGCAGACACGCCCCCTCAGGCTGGGTGTGAAGGTGCTAACGACTTCCTTGAGGTGTGTTACCACAGCTCCTGTCTCACAGGCTTCTTTAACACCCAGCTTGCAGCCTGAGAGGTCAGTTGTGCCATGGGCAGCTGCTGTAAATGGTCCATTGTTAACAGTTCATGAGGAATGACATAGCGAGTGTAGAATACACAGCTTTGGTCCCACCCACACAGTGATAAACTGGTCCCAGCTGCTGAACTCGGACACACTAGTTCTTAAATTAACTCCAGTATTGTAAAACAACCATGGGTTAATCTGTGTCACAATAATAGAAGGTAGGTGCCTGCCACAGGTGGTTCTGTGAACACTCATTGTTCCAAAATGCTATCTAAACCTTTTGTGGCATTATTCCTTACATGAAATCCACAAGCAATCAGCTATGAGATGATGTAAGTACATTTGCTTTTTGTAAGTAGAAGGGGGAAGAGGGTGCAGATGTCCTGATTCCAAGATTAATCACTGGACAAGTCACAACCTTTGGAACTCCTTTGGTTCAGCAGATTTACAGGTCCTTTCTCTATCACATAAGGACCAGTTGGAGCAAGCATGCCAGACCTTGCTGTCTCAGTTGACTTTCATTTGAAAAAATCAGTTTTAATAGGACTTTTTGGTAAGGTATTGTTTAATGATTTTTATCATTCTCACTTAATGTAAATTATGTCTTTTTCCCAATGCCATCATTGTCTGTGTATATGCTCCATAGCTTCTTGAAGAGGAAACTGTCTTTCAGCTTCTTAGCCTTGATTTTAAATTTCTTTTCTTTGAAGAATCTATGAGTGTATACTAAGGCAAAGTCAACCCAACCTGATCATTTTTTTTCCTTGCCTACATGCTTCTCCAAAACATTGTACGTCTATTGCAGACTTTGTAATTTATTAGAATTGCCCTGTGGTTTGTGGTACCAGTCTGAAATTGTTCTTGAATTTCTTATTGGCTGGTTGCTGTGAAGAGTAAGTGGGATCTTACATTGTATTAGATGCAGACTTTTGTCTTCAGTGATGGAGCCTTTTGTTCTTGGAATTTATTTTAAAACAGGGACAATATTCTTTACCAAAAAACCCCAAACCGAAAACCAAAGACCAAAACCATCCAAATATTATGAATGCAAGTCATTTCTGTGTTAGAACATCAGAAAATAGGTCTGAAAGCAAATATCTAATTCATTCTTGTAAATCTAATCAAAACTAATTTTAAAGATGTCTAGTTATGAAGGTGGTATTACTTTTCTCTAAAATTCTTTTTACACTTTGAGATCCTCACTTAAAAAAATAGGAGTCCTTTTTAAAAGTTTTCATTGTTTTTATAGTAGTCATGAAAACGTTCTTTCCTGCTTTTCAGGTAATTTTTTGCTTGTTTTTAACATTTTTGAGTTAGATTATTGTGCCTTCTCTCCACTTCATTTCAACTAAACTTACTCTGTTATTTCCAGTTTATTTAGTATATAATAATTTATTTCCACAAGAACCATGATTAATAAGCATGCCAGCTCTGATTTCAGTTCCAAATTTTTAGATGCCTGTTGTTTTCTAGAAGATTTTTTCCTTGATCAACCTTCAATATAAATGGTTTTAGTAGTTTGAGTATAATCGATGCTGTTTGGAACATATGCATTTAATATAGGTTTATGATACACACTCTCTCTCTGTGTGTGTATATATATATATATATGTATGTGTGTGTAATATATATATATATATATATATATGTATATATGTATATATGTATATATGTGTGTGTGTGTAATATATATATATATTATTGTGAACATGCCTTGGCATTTTTTTCCTGACATATTTTTTGTGTGGTTCATGGTAAAGGTCCCTAGAAATGTCATTTTAATTATCTAAATATCCTGGTATCTAAACATGTGCAGTGTTTTATTTTCTTTTAAACATTTTAAACTATTTCAATTTTAAGTGTAGTCAAACGATGATTTATAACTAAAATACGTGTATTCTGAATATATTTTAGTGTTAGAAGAATATTTCTTCTTTGTTGTTGAATACTGTAAAATTTTCAGCAATATGCAAATTTGTGAAACCCATGACTTTCCAGTATTTCATTTTGGATATGCAAAACTTGACATGTCCCCGAGCCAATAACCAGGTCAGAAATTCTTTTTTATATAGGATTATATAGTTGAAATTCTAGTGATCCACTTTAAGAAGCTTAATATCTGTTTGTCCTACTCATTCATTACCTGTTTGAATAGATTGGTGTCCAGCTCTTATTAGTACATCATATCTCAACCTTTCAAGTTCTTTTAGAGATTTCAGTCTTTATTAATATGTATACTCCTACTAAACCTTCATCTTACAAAAACAACAACCAAAAAAAAAACCAACCAACCAACCAACCAACCAACCAACCAAAAAACCTCCAAAAGGCCAAAGAGAAGTGAAACCCCCAAAAGAATTTTTTTTTCTCAAATGACAAAAAATATTCTTTCTAAAAGCAGAGGAACATGTCAATGATGTAGACAGCAATGTTTCTGTCAATAAATGTATTCTGTTCATTATATGAAGCTTCTGATCAGCCTACAAGAATTAATTTAATGCTTTATTAATCTCCAGTATGTGAAATGTCATCCAAGAATTAGTATATACAAAAAAAAAAAAGCTATTTTCTTGTGGTGCAATAGTCTATACCACATAGTGTTATTTAATCTGACTTTAAAGGATAGATACCTGAACTTGGTTTCTGAAAGCAGAATAAATTTACTAATGTAGTTGTGAACTCCAAGTATTTTGTTCCGTAACTCTTCCCTTGTTCTATTTGTGTAGTTAACCAAAATCTATAGAAAGCATTGCCTAAAATCTTGAAATATCAACTACATTCTTCAGCCTTTCATCTTATTTTCATATTTTGACCATTCAAATTTTACAGCATTATTCACTGCTTCATTAAAAAAAAAAAATTATTCAGCAGGTTACTTATTGCTAGGATAGTTCACAATTAACATGTGCCTTATTGGATTTCAACTGCAGGCATTCTGAAAAGATAATTTATTCTTCAATACTCCACTCAATCTAACTTTTCACATTTTGCTCTGAGAATCATTTTGCTTCATTTATTATTGCTCTTTTTACCCATTGCCTGCTCTAAGCTCCTAAAGCTAACATGCAATGTTATTAATATGTAATTTGCATAATTTTTACCTTTTTCTCTTGTCATCACGTGCATCAACTTCAATAACTTTGTAAACAGGGATGATAGATATTATCCTGACCATGATAAGTTGCCCTACTTTCAAGTTCACTGGTATTCTTGTAGAATCTTGTGCATAGTGCAGATTTATGTGTCCCTAACAGCAATCAGCCTGGAATGAGGACTCAGCTTTCAGGGCTGTTATTAATAAAACTATAATTGCAAACAGGTGCATGTAGTATTTCAAGACAGCAAGACAATACACTATATATATTTAGGAATAAATGCACACTTACTATATGTGTAGTGACTACACATTGATTAATTATACTAATGATCAGATACACCTACATTGAATAGAGGTCACACATTATCTGTGGTACTAAGCCATGCATCTGGATTAGCCATTGTGGGGATCTCTAACTCCTAATAAAACAGCCTTGACATCTGGCCACTACATGTATTTGTGGGTTTTGCTAGAACAAGATGCTCTGCTATCATTTATTTTATACACTAGAAACATTAGTTGAGAGATTAATGTTTTCTCATCCTTCTATGTATTCTGACAACCTTGTAATAACTAAAAACCAAGATTTCATTAACTTTGAAAATTAGTCATAAACGTATTTCACTGGTCGTAAAAAAACCAAAATCAACAAACATCTAAGCATGGGATAAACACAGAAACTGAAGTTGGTGTTTCTTGGTAATGTAAAGCTGTATGACTCACAGCGGTTTTTTTTTCTGAAAATATTCTAAATAACTTTATTTTGCAATATCCTTTTTGCCACAAATAGTGATGTCAGTGTTACATATGATCAGAATAGTTAAATTACTGAAATCAAGAGTACATTTCAATCACACACATATTTATAGTGGAGATTAAGTTAAAAAGAAATCTTTTCTTGATTTTACTAATTGTGAAATAGGTCTTTAACAGAGATAAGAGAGCAGGATGCATGCTATTAAATTAAAACGGCATAGTTAGGAACAAACAGAAAACCCACAACCTATCAAAGTTTGCACTAAGATATTGGTGGTGACATTCATTCTTGTTTACAGTTGGTTGCTGAAATAATTTAAAGAAATTAATGATCCACATGAAGGTCACTGTGCTGTGGAAAACACTCCGTAAAAGTAAGAAGCTGAAACTTGCATCCTAGATTTTTTTGAAATTAAATAGCTTTACAGATAATAGGCCAGGTACTACTTTGTTCCTTTACCCATGCAGAGAAAATTAACAAAGTTCTAATAGAGATTAGCCTTCAACAAATTATCCCTGTGAAATAATTCCTTCAGGGAAACAAGGGAGAGCTACCTGCCTGCTCCAAGAGTCAATCTTTTTCCAGTATTCTAGGATAGGAACAAAACCACAAAAAATGCTAAAACTCAGTTGTACATTATTAATAAAATAAATACATAAATAATACTTAGGGAGAACGTTTCATGTTTCAGAGAATTCAATCTCATTTACAGACAAAACTTTACAGGGAAATTTCCATAATATTTCAATTCAGTGTTTATCAGGCATATTTTTACTTACGTGTTGAACCTCAATACCACTATACAGTTCAGATTGTTTCTAATAACAGCAGAAAATCAGGTCAACACGAATTTTTTACTACAGTAAGAAGAGTTTTCTTGACAACGACTACTGTGTAGTTAAATTTACTATTTCACAATTGTTTATTCCAATGTTTTACCAACATAAGAAGAAAATCCATCTTATTGCAAACACTGTACACTACTAACCAAAAACTAATCCTAACACTTCTGGACAATAATTTCTTGTTTCTTGAGAGATGAGGTAATTTGCTTAGGTGATTATGAGAGTATAGCAGGTATGACACTGCAGCTTTTGTTTTGTTTTGTAAGTAGCAGAAAAAACCTTTCAGAAAAACAAAAATTGAAAAAAGCATTAGGGTAGATTCAAATATTAATCAAGTTGATCTTGAAAGATAGATATTTTTTCTAGTTTCTTAATATCAAGATCGTACATGGTGTTTCACTGTCTTAAAATCAGCTTCAATTTAGCTGCTTTGTCTCTTGACATCTTGTGTTATATGATGAAGTATCAACAGGGGATCAAACTTGACTGGCTGTCAGGTGCCCACCAAACAGCTCTGTATCCCTCTTCATCTACAGGATAAGGGGGGAAAATGCAACAAAAATTTGTGAATTGTGATAAGGACATGGAATGTCTGTAGTAATAGGACAAGGGTAATGGGTGCAAATTGAAAGAGAGGAAATTTAGGGGAAATTTAGGCTGAATATTAGGAAGAAATTCTTTACTGTGAGTTTCTTGAGGTACTGGAACAGGTTGCCCAGGGATGTTGTGGATATTCCAATCCTGGCAGTGTTCAAGGCCTTAAGCAACCTGATCTAATGTAGATTAAATAACTATTCACCTCTGAAATAAAGATTTCTTGTAGAGTATTAAGGAAAAAAAAAACCCCAAATTTGTAATATCAGGCAGAGGGAACTTAGACTTACATAAGAACCCAAATTTCAAATAAATTACAACGCTTTCTTTTTCTCTGCACTTTATAGGTTACAACTCTTGTTCTCCTACACCTTTATTTTGTAAGATGATTTTCTTAATGTTGTAGATATTAATCATGCATCTCTTTGCTTGTTACAATGAAGGCACTGCAAATCACAACAAAACCATTAATGCAAAGACTGGATAAAGTGGCTACAATAAATCATCTTCAAAGACATTTTTGTCACTTTTGTTCTTCAGTTTTCATTAAGTCTATTAAATTTTTCACTACAATCTTTTGTTGAGTTTTAACTTGTGAAGGTGATAGACTTTCTGGAAATGTTAAACTGTGCTGTAGCTGAATTGACTATTTTTTGAAGATGAATGGAAACCATAGACTTTATGGACTGATTAACTTCTCTCTTGCCAAGAAATGCTAAATGAAGTAAAATTTTCATTCATTCAGTTTCCGTATCTTATCATTAAATAATAATGCAAAATGGAATCTTTTGAGTTTTCCATGGTAGGAACTCAATGCTGTTATAAAATGATGAATGTACTGCACTTTTTCTTGAACGAATTGATTAATACAGAATCATAAAATAAGAAATGGGTTTGGGTTGGAAGGGATCTTAATGACCATATAGTTCCAACACCTTTGCCATGGGCAGGGAACCTTACACTAGACCAGGCTACTCAGAGCTCCATCCAGCCTGGTTTTGAACACTTCCAGGGGTGGAGCATTCACAGCTTCTCTGGGCAACCAGTTCCAGTGCCTTACCACTCTCATAGTAATTAATTTCTTCCTTGTATGTAATCTAAACCTACCCTCCTTCAGCTTAAGACCACTCATCCTTGTCCTATCACTACATGCTCTTGTAAAAAGTCCTTCTCCAGACTTCTTGCAAACCCTCTTTAGGTAGCGGTAGGTGCTATAAGGTCTCCCTGGAGGCTTCTCTTCTCCAGGTTGAACAGCCTGGAAGAGGTGCTCCCACCCTGTGATCAACTTTGTGTCCTTCCTCTGGACTCATTCCAACATTCTTTCTTATGTTAGGGGCTCAAGATTTAGATGCAGCACTTCATAATGTAATTCCAATTTTGAAGAAGTTGAAACATATCTTTTGCTACAAGGCATTGTACTTAATGCACACATAGTACTTAATACACACATAGTGATTCTCACTATGAACCAAACACATATGAAGGACATACTCATAGTATAACTATGGCAGTACAATAATTTTTCTGAACATAGTTGGATTTTCAGTCAGTTGCTTTCAGCTGGGAGAAATGCTGAAAGGTGCAGAGGTTGTGACATGTCACTTGCAAGACGAAACAAAAAAATATGATTAAGGGGGGACTTGATGCATGTTTGCTTTTTTTTTTTTGGTCTTCATGAATATTAGAGCAAAACCAAACAAGAACACTGTTCTAATATTTTGTGCATTATATTTAAATTGATTTGAAGAAATTCTCTGACATGTTTACTACAAAAAGAGAGTGGTGATTTTGAATAAATATATCACATCTTCTCCATGTACTAGTTTCTCAGACTTGTTCTAGTCGAAGGCTAAGTCCATATGTATTAAAAAGCTGACTCATGAAATATTGCTGTATTAATGGTTTTGGTTATCTATGGAATGTCATAAGATTTTTTCATCAGAAACTGTTACTCAGCCTATATATATTTATATATTTTTTTCCTTATTCATTCATTGCATATAGTAAGATGACTAAAAAGAAATATGTAAAGGAAAAAAAAAGTACTGTGCAGTTTGCTCAGTGCAAAAAAGAAATAAAAATATTTTGAAGCTTTATCATTAAACACTTGATTGCAGTTTGCAATTGTCCAACAATCTAAAGGGAGCATTCTGGATTATACACATATTATTGTATCAAATAACATCACAAAGATATTTGTGAAGAAAAAATCTATTATGTTGCAAGAAATAGTGATTGGGACACTTTGAAATTCAAGAATCTTGACTGTTTGAGAAACTAGAAAAATTTCAAAAGAGAAAAAAATTATTCTTGCTTTTTCCTACTCTGAGAAATTAGGTCATAGTTATATCCATATTAGATTATATTGGACCATTAGGTCATCATAAATACTGGAAAATCTCTTCCTTATATGTCCCTGCATTTTCAAGACAAAGTTAAGCTTTCACTTACTTTGTAAGGATCTGGAATTCAAGCAGAAATGTCTAGTTCATAGTGGTTAAAAATTCTCATTCATTATTTCTCTCCAATAATAACAGTCTACCAGTTTGTCACAGCTATGGAAAATATTAGTCTGTAATGACCCAAACACTTAACATGGGAAATTAACTTGAATTCTTCCCATGCAGATATATCCTATTCAATGACCTTTTCAGTAAATATGTATTTGTCAAATTTTTCATTGTTAGTAACTAACATATTTTCTAAACATAACTGGCAAACACTCATTGTAAACCGGAAACTCAGTAAATTTATTCATTTATTGAGGGAATGATGAGTGTCATCAAAGAGATGAAGTGTTTTAGAACTTAATAAATACCGCACCTTCTGTAATTTGCTTAGGAACCTGTAAAATTTCCTGACAGAAACTTGCTTTTCCATATATTCTAAAGGAGATTAAAAATATCTAGATAAATGACATAATTTCTCATTACTTCAGAAACTTTGGAAAATTGAATAACTGAAATAGTGCATAATTACCAATCAAAAGCTATATGATATCCAAAGACTGTAACTGGCTCAGACAATTCCATTTCATTTTCAGGTACAGCTTTGTGTGCATGTGATTTCCCAAGAATAACAGTATTCACTATACTTAGGTTTTTCTTGGCTGCTACTCAAAGCACTCTCATTCTACAATATGGCAGGGAAAATGGCATCAGAGATTACATGTCAAATTTCTCTTAGTGGTTACACAAAATATAGTCTTACTCCAGTTCCATTTGAATCAATCATTAATAGATCTTGTATTTGCAAATATAAAGATATGGGTTTTTTCTTTCATTTTTGTGTTCCTATATGCAAATTCAATATTTGGGCCAAAAAGGAAATGTTGCTTTTTACTCTTCTTTTTTCTGTTGACATGAATTTTACTCATATTTCACTCGTGTTACTGCCCTTAAGATATTCTGAACTCCTGATTTAGAGTTAACTTGCAACACCCTTTATGGCAATTATTGAAGGTGGGTTATCAAGGAACCAGAAGTGGAAGATTCATCAATTCAGACAAACAGACAAAGGTCTAGATTCAGTTCAAATTGCCACCCTTCTTACAGTAAATATTGTCTATTACTCCCTTAGTGCTGATTCCAAGGACAACAGTGCTCAGTACAATCTATGTGTCTGAAGTGGAGTCATGGAAGACAAGTGTTTTCATCTTGAAAATCACACATCTGGGAGTGCTTGGACACCAAAAGTACAGTGTTTGCAAGACTTGGACATATCTAGAAAATGGAACTGACTCTAACGGTAGGCAATGCTTGAATTGTTGCTTGAGATTGAGTTGAATTTTGATTTGATTAACAACAATTTCAGCAGACAAAACTTGGCTCATTGTTGTCATTTCACTTTCAAGTCCAAGACACTAGCCCACCAATCTGGTGTATCAGGCCCTTAACTCAGCACTGGTGAGATCACACCTGGACTCACAAAGACAAGTGAAGGCTGAGGGTGTTGATACTGTTTAACCTAAAGAAGAGAAGTCTTGGAGGAGGGATGATATCAATGTATATAAATACCTGAATTATCTTTATTAATGGTCAGGATGATAATCCTCAGAAAGTTTGCAGACGACTCTGCATCTGAGGAGTGGCTGAATTTGACTTCTGAAAAAGTCACATGAATCATAAATTTATGGTATATTTAACATATCTTCAGACACTTTGCTGGTAACATCCATGCCTTGATAGTTACAGAGTTGTGATACAGGAATCATAGCAAAGGCTATGAGAATAAGTTCACATAGCTTAGACAATGCTGTTAGTAGGTGATTTGTTCACCTTTTAAGGAATAGTCTCTATTGCAAAGCCAGTATTGTGCCAACACTAATCAGCCTAAACAACATGTGCATGTTGTTTATGAACAATATGAAATTGAAAAGTATCTAGAAAAAAAACTGTTCAAAGTAGAAAATAAGAGCCAGCAGTTTGTATATTAATGACTGGTTATTTTCAAAGCTGAAATGGGAAATCACTGTCAAAGAAATAAAACTCCTGATAGGGCTACAAACTGTAATTTTATGTATAATAAATACCTATCATAAAGGTAAGACAGGGATACGAGTTGTGATAAGAGATATTTAGAACATAGGAAACTCCCCAAGCAGTATTTTTCCAACCTTAACTGCTAGGGTCATATCAACAGATCATTAAAAATTTGAAAGGAAAAACTATTAAAATACTAGGAATGATTCCTACAGCTGAACATATGCTAGGATGCATTTATAATTATTTCACTTGTATTCTTTTTTTCACACTGTAAGCTAATTGTTGACCTTCCCTCTGCTTTAATTACCTTTTTTATTTTTTTTCCATTAAGACTTCCTAGCTTTAAACAAGATGTATCTAGATGAAATTAACATAGAAAAGCATAGACTCCCAGCTGTGATTGAAATAAAGTCCTTTTTTTGAGGAATATTAAATGATGTGTCTCAGGCTGAATTTAGAAAATTCCAGTTCTGCAAACTATTTCCTGTCAAAGTGAAAAGATGGTGAACATGCACCTCCCTTTTCTAAGAAACTTCTTTTGCAAGAAATTTCTGAGGGAACCAATTTGTCAGCCTTTTATGGAGTACCATAATTTGACTAAAACGGATTATAGAGTAGCATAAGTTGATTAAATATTTTATGATGAAATATTCCAAATAGAAGACACGAATTTTCTAAATAGAAAATATAAATATGATTCACAAAAATAACAGAGTCAAACAAACAAAAAAAAGTGGTTTTTTCCTTCTTTTGTTCCTCATGCAATCTATACCTCCTACCTATCTGTAATATCACAAGATAATATCACCAACATAATCAAAGCTCAGAATGTGGTACTCAAAGCTATTTTTGACATTAGAATTTCAAAATCATAATGAAAAGTCCTCAAAATAACTTGCTTAGTTTAACATAGTAAGCAAAAATAGAAAAAAAAATAAAAAAGAAAAAATAATTTTATCACAGTCTACTCACCCTCTGTACCTAAGCCTTGACTTATGTACCTCTGTACCTTCAGTATACCATCAATCAACGTCACTTAGTTGCACCATTAGCAGATATTTTTAATCTGGCTCACTGAGTTGGGTTACTGAAGCATGTGACTAGAAATATTTCCATCAGCTTTACTCCCATATGCCTATTTCTTCAGTCTATAAGCATGTCAATAGTTTCTGGGTATGCTGATTTATACACCTTTGCTAGCATTTTATCCATGTGTCTAGTGGTATTTCACACAAAAGTGAAAATGCTTCTGCTAGAAATGCCCATTCTGGTTTACTTTGTTACAAAAATAATAGTTAATAATAATAATAATAATAATAATAATAATAATAATAATAGCATATCATTAGTGCAATGACAATTTATTTATTATAGTTCATAGAGAACTAGTATTTCTTAAAAGTTATAACTATTCTTTTCTACCCTTAGTGAAGGACTTCCTTACAAAATACGCAATTATTTCAGTCACAACTCAGGGTAAAATCTCACTTGAAATTATAATTTGTGAGTTTTACTTAGTAAATAGCAATATAATTTGTATAGTGTATAAGATTTAGTCAAGCAACCAAACTGCAAACGAAACTCAATTTGATCTCCAGCAATATTTCTGTATTAGTATGCTAAGACTTTAAAAATATTATACTGATGTTTTACATGAAGTTAGCAATATAAACTACTTACACAAGGAAAA
Organism: Pithys albifrons albifrons; assembly: GCF_047495875.1. Lineage (NCBI taxonomy): Eukaryota > Metazoa > Chordata > Aves > Passeriformes > Thamnophilidae > Pithys > Pithys albifrons. The sequence goes on along the minus strand of NC_092458.1, from coordinate 37,674,287 downwards.
TGAATAAACTTTTACCTATCTGTGGTTCAAACATGATAAAGGAGCAAAGCAATTAATGAACTGTTTTATCCTGCTACTTAATAATACAGTGCGTTTTGCAGAGGAAGGGGAATCTGATTGTTATGTAAAAGCCTTGTAGTATGTTTTAAGACATGCAGATAAAAATTGGGTGAATCAGTTTAGGATTGAAATGAGAAACTTTAAAGCAATTTCTGCAATGAGATTCAAGAATAATCTTTAAATTGGACAGTAACAAGTGCTGACCTTCAGTAAACTTACAACAGGAATTTATACAGCAGAGGACAGGTACTCTCTCTGAGTTCTGTGCTTATATGGGTGATACTCCTGTTTCAAATATATTTTCTGAATACCTTTGAGAATTGTGTAAACATCACATGTCTCAGCCTTTATATAATAGAAAGGACAACTACATTCCCTTGGAGAAATAAACATTAGCTTATATATGTCAGTTTTAGAGCTAATACAAAGATGAGAATCAGACAGATCAATGTAATGTCAGAATCTCTGAGTTCCAATTACAATTAAAAAAAAACTAAAAAAAAAAAAAAGAAAGAAAAAAGAAGCTGAAACTTTGTCAGGGAACAGGAGTAGCTTCTGACTTCACCCTTCAAAATAACTAGTCTAGTAAACTGATGAGAGAGAGAAGGTCAGACTCATAGCTTAGCTTTGTTCTTCCAGACATGCCTAAACTTTTCCAAGGGAAAAGAACTGATGTGATGTTTCAAGTTCAGTTCCTTTGACTAAGCATACATTTGGGGGGGGGAGCCTAAAAAAATCAAGTAATGAAAATAAAGGACTTTATGTCTTCTTTCTTGATGTGCTGCAATTCATTGAGTCAGCATGAACAGCTGCCATCCATTCCCAATATGATCTTTCTAGGTCTGTTGCAAAAGTAGCAAAAAAAGTATTCTCATTACCAGTGTTCAGTTGATTAATGTACTTTCCTAGATTTGGGAACTATGTCAATTTCTGTTAGACTGGATAAGAATCCAGAACACTTTGGTTAGAAATCTATGCAAATGTGAATAACTGCTAACACCTCTATGGTAGCACTGCTGTGTTTAGTCCATGATAATCTAATTTATCTTAATGCTTTAAGTGAGGGAGAAGTTATTACTTCTGTAATAGTTTCTGAGAACATATTAGAAAGTAGTTACTAGGAAAGTAGATTAGGTGGCATCCTGCTTCTCATGTATTCATTGTGGTACTAGTAAAACTTTTATTATGTTTCAGTAGGAAAGAGAGGAAATAATATCATCCCAGCTATGTTAATGTGTTATCATGTCAAGTTGTAGTTGCTTAGGATGTGGGATCTCTTGTTTCAGCATAAAACAAAATCCTCACCTTTAAGGGAGAAAAGCAGTACTGTCTCTTAAATACTAAGGCATTACTTAAAACATTCTTGAAAATATGACATAGTTTTACACTCTGTGTTTAAGGTAAGCAATGAACAGAGAACTTTAACTTGGAATATTAAAGAAATACCTTCTGAGCAACACTTCTATTGCAAACTCAGATCTACAAATATGAGTGACAATATCAATTTTAGGTTGTAATATGTTTCTCTCTTTTTCTCTGTTAAATAAAAGCATATTTTGAGCGGTTTTGTTCATTTATGCAGAAATTTAAAAAAAAAAAAAAGAGGAAAAAGAAAGTAAATGAACAGATTTTTAAGCAGTCATATGGTTTAGGTCTATTTTTTTCTTCTGATTTCAACACAGAGACAAACTGCTGTCAGCAAGTGCCAAGCTGTCTGGTCATGGGTCTGACTGTCTGCTACATTTTTCATCTGACATAGTAGGCATCTTCTTGCATCAACTTGAGATGTCAGCAGCAATGAAGGCCCTTGCTTTTTCTGGAACTATAAAGTTGGAAATGACCATCTGCTCAGCCTTCTGTTATCTGTATTCCTCCCTAGAAATAGTTTTCAAGAATATATTATGAACTGCAAAGAAAGAGATAATGAGTAAGATGTTGGTAATTTTAACACTTTCCTTTCACTTCATGAGACATGTATTTTGTTAGAGATGCTGAAACAATAAAAATCAAAAGAAAATTTATGTAGTTCACAACAATTTGGTTTACGATATTGAAATATTTAGCACCACAATTATTCACCTTAAAATTAAATGTTTTCTGTACAGTTCTAAATAATATTAGGATTATAGATCCAATATATAAGATTCTTTGGATGTTTTGCTCACATCCAGAGCTTGGACAGTGTGTAATCAGCAATAATTTGTGCCAGAACAAGCAATCTACTACCAGAACACTCCCAAATTGGTAACAGATGAAATAGAGTCTATGTAAAGTTTTATTTGGAACACGAATGAATATGGATTTCCTCATGAAATTTACTCTGCATTTTCTTTTCTTTCCTAAAAAATGATCCAGTTGCAGCTTCTTCATGCTGAGTTCATGTATATAGTTTTTATTTATTCCCACTTCATTGGCTGTATGCCCTGTTTCCTGATTCAGCAATGGCAGCACAGCATAGAAATTATCTGGCAGTGTATATAACACTACAGTCCTAAATATGAATGACATTAAATATGAAATTAACTTTGAAAGCCAACATCTTCTAATTCATTACAGGTGCAATAAGTATAAAGACAACTTTATTTTAATATTCAATATTTATACAGACAGAAATCCGATAGATATCTTATTTAAAATATTTCACATTGAATACAAATGAAGAATGTGGGAACATTCTCATTGTTTTGAATGAACTGTGGATCAGGGTTTCCCTTCATTAGCCCCTGACTACTTGGGATAGAGCTACTGGCTTTTTCAATATGGTCTTACTGCAAAGGTTTCTAACACGGAAATTTTTTCCTATTTTATTTTGTTTTAAATTTATTGTTACTTGGGGGAGGGGGGAAAAATTGTAATTACATTTTCCATACATCAGAATTAATTTGAAATGCACTGTCACAACTTCACAGTTCATATTGCAAAATTATGTTCATGTGATGGAAGCTTTTAAAAAAATCATATAACCGCTCAGTGTTATACGGAGCATCTATCATTCTCCTTTGTTTTTCCAACTCAAATAAGAAAACTTGAAAGGTTTTCATAGTTTCTTTCATTAAAAAGACAGATGTGACTGTCAGTATGAGAGCATAATTTTATTCTCAGTTGATGACAAAGTATGAAAATATATAATCAAGGAAAAAAAAAAACAACACCAAATTTAGTGTTTGGATTTTTTATATTATGTTAACACATCTTTGCAAAGCAAACTATGTAAGCTTTACTAAAAGTATTACACAATCACTGATACTGCAATTTAAAAGAAATTTCAACTTCCTTTCCTGACTAAAATAATAAATGAGTTTAGTAACTTGCAAAATGAAGATTTTGGAGTAATTTTTATTCTATCATTAACATCTTTCTGAAAAAAAAAAAATACCACAAACTGTGCACAGAAAGGCCCCAAGTATCTTCCATAATGGAATTAGTATGAAACTTGAGCCTGATTTTCAGAAAAGAGGAGACCTTAATTTAAAAATTAAACTAATTCTCTAATCTCAGATTGAACAATTGAACAAATGCCACCCAAACACAATTTTCCCAGAATATTTTGAAACCTATACATTTGGACACTTGCAAATGTTCTCTACAGTAAGCAAAAGATGGGGTCAGATTCCCAACTATGTAACCACTGGGTTACACAGGGTGAGGAATTAACCACTTAATATTTCTGCTGACCTGTCTGGACCACTACTCCACTGATTCCATGCAGAAGTAATATAGATACAGTTAGGCTAATAAAAAGATGACTTATTTTCCTTATGCAACTGCATAATTTTTTCTGTTTCCCTTTGTCTGGAATTCTCAGCTTCAATAGTCAATATCCTCCAAATTTAGCTCAAATTATCTCTCCCATTCTGACATGTCACTTCTTTTTTCTTCTTTGGTTGAGGAAAAAAAATAAAATTAAGTTTCTTCAGCGGGAATAAAAGTTTTATTTCCATTGGTGTGTAAAAGTTTAAGTTGTTATGCTGGGAAGCAGCCTTAGTATTTACCTTGTTTGTACTGATGAACTATATTTTTCTTCAAGGAGATATGAAATTATTTTTCTCTTTACAGTAGTTGTTGGGGAATCCATCATTTGCTGAATCTCACTTTTTACTTCAGGCTAGACATTAAAATAAGAAAAAAAAAAGCTAAACAGATGTTATATGGGTGTGTGTGTGTGTGGGGGGGGGGGGGTGGCAGTTGGTGTTGTTTGTTTGTTTGTGGTTTTTTTTCCCTGATTGTAACAGACCAGAGGTAACAGAAATCAAAAATTAGATGCAATAGGTATGGAACAAATTATCAACATGTGTTTCTTAGAAAAACTTAAGGGATGTTCATAGCATATACATCTTGTTTTAGATACAGTTATTGCTCACTTGAAGTTATTTAAAAAATAGTCAAATAAAATATATTATTATGATAAGTGAAATACTCTCTGCATTTTGAATCACTAGGATGCATTTTCTGGGATAAATCTTATTTTATATCTGTTCTTTATTGGATAACATTTCACATAATTAGCTTTTGTTATTGACAACTTCAAATACCCAGAAATGTGCAAATGCCAGTGGCTATAGCTATGGATTCTGAAAGACCAATAAAGTCAAAATAGTTCATTTTTTGTTTAGGAAGGCATCAAGAACATCTGATGTTAGATGCGCAAAGGTCTCAATTTGTTATTCAAGTAGAATGATTTCAGAGATCATACTTCTGGTTATCATATTTCTTTTCTGGTGTCTGGTTAAATATATAGCAATCAAATTAATCAA